>NW_024429267.1:23684397-24284397 GCF_017639785.1 Mesocricetus auratus
TCCTTAGCTGCTCTTAATATTCTTTCTTTATTCTGTATATTTGGGGTCTTGATTATTATGTGGCGAGGAGACATTGTTTGTGATCCACTCTATTTGGTGTTCTGTAAGCTTCTTGTACATTCATTGGCATGTCTTTCTTTAGGTTGGGAAAGTTTTCTTCTATGATTTTGTTGAATATATTTTTCCCCTTTGAGGTGGTTTTCTTGACCTTCTTCTATACCAATTTTTCTTAGATTTGGTCTTTTCATAGTGTCCCATATTTCCTGGATGTTTTGGGTTAAGGATTTGTTGGACTTAAGATTTCCTTTGGTTGATGAATCCATTTCTCCTGGTGTATCTTCAACACCTGAGATTCTCTGTTCCATCTCTTGTATTCTGTTGGTAATGCTTGTATTGGTAGTACCTGGCCATTTGCCCCAGCTTTTCTATTTCCAGCCTTTCTTCAGATCGTGTTTTTTTTTATTGACTCTATTTCAGTTTTCAAACCTTGCTCTGTTTGAATTGTTTTTTGCAATTTTCGGTTTATCTTTTTGTCCATTTGTTGCATTTTATGAATTTTTTGGTTTGTTCTTTCTTCCATTTCTTGCATTTTTTGGTTTGCTTTTTCTCCCATGTCATGCCTTTTTTGGTTTGTTTTTTCTTCCATTTCCTATATCCTCTTTTAGGGCCTCTATCATTTCATGAAGTTGTTTTTAAGGTCATTCCCTTCTACTTCATTTGCATTGGAATGTTTGAGTCTTGCTGGTGTGGACTCTCTAGAATCTGGTGTTGTCACATTTGTTTTTCTGTTGCTGAGTGTGTTTCTGTATTGTCTCTTTCCCATCTCTTCTTCTAGTGGGTGCATAAAGAGCCCCTTACTGCTCTGGTGTTTAGGGGACCAGAGTTCCCTTTAGGTGGGTGCTGGCAAGTCCAATACTCTAGTAGTTCTTCTATTCCTCATCCTAGTTCTGGTCCCATGGGTGCAGAAGAAGACCAGGAATCTGGGGTTCTTACCTGCCACCTGGTCCCCTGGTCCCTTTGGTGGAAGAAAAGACTTGGGATCTGGGGTGTTCCCGCTGGGCTGGGAAGCTCTGTGGCCATCCCCAGTCACTGGAAGGCAGACCGGGATGTGGGGCCTTCTTTACCTGGATCTGCTGGTTTCCTGGTCTTGTAGGTGGAAGAGAAGACCTGGAATCTGGGGTGCTTGGCTCCCACTGAGATGGGAAGCTCTGTGAAGTTCCCAGGCAATCCACAGGCACTTGAATGCAGGCCCAGATGCAGGGCCTGTTTTACCAGCTAGTACCCTGGTCTCCTTGGTGGAAGAGAAGACCTGGGATCTGGTGTGTTTGGCTCCTCTGGGATGGGACTCTCTGTGGCTGTCCCCAGTAGCTGGAAGGCATGCTAGGATGCAGGGGCTTTGTTTACTTGGATCCTCTGGTTTTCTGATCTCGTTGGTAGAAGAGAAGACCTGGAATCAGAGGGGAAGCTCTGTAAAGACTCTTTTAAAACAAAGGATAATTATAAACCTGGGCTCCAAATGAAAGAGCTAGTAATAATGAAAGCTTGGGATGACTAAAAACAAGTAAACAAGAATTAAAAGATACTTTTGAATTATTACCCAATATATGAGATAAATACTCTCAAATACATATTAACACAAACAATTTTCAAATAAAAACTAGACAATTCACGTATGAATAAAAGTTCCAAAATATATAAAGACAGTGTACTCTTATGGACACAGAGGAGAAATCATCATGTCTCAAGTGTAGGCTGTATGTAGTGGCTTTATTCTCAAAGGTGTGTTATGTAAAAAGAAGAGTTATTTTCCATGAAGAAACTCAATTGGTAGTTTTGGCACTATTGTCAGATGGTTGGGGATGGGGTGCAGGAAATTACAAATACACTGTTAAGAATGGAAAATAGAAGAATATTTTTAGTACCAACAGGGAAGGTGACAATATGTGGAAGTAGATATTTGGCAGGTTTGCTTTTTGCAGTAAGGCTGGAAAGAAGGAAACAGTCTCATTCAACTCAGTGATGCAGCTGATGGAATTCCCAGAAAGATGTTGTGAGGGCTCTTTTGCTTCTTGTTGATACTTAGGAATGAAGTATAATAGCACAGTGACTAACTAAACAATAAATTGTTAACTACAGAGAGACCTGATGTTTCAGAGTTCAAAGAGAAAACTTTATTATCCTCAATCACAGTGTAAATATTTATCTTCAATAAATTCAGAGTAAAGCTTAAACCTGGGTTTGGACTGTGAAATTCTTTGTCAAAACTTCAGAAATTTCATGCATGTATCTCATCGAAACTTCCAGACCTACAAAAGAGCCTTCTAGGAGCTTCATTATGACTCAGATTCTCTATATTTTACAATGAAACTTTAAACAATTCTGGAGTGCTCTTAGGCAATAAGTTCCCTGGGACCCCAAGGAATGGAAAAGATGTGTGCGTGCAATTTCCTTCAAAAGCGAAATGTGAATAAATAGAAACACATGCTATTAAGATGATTATTTTGTTTAACATAATGTAATCAAACGTGGAAAAAATGAATCCTTGAATTCCTGAGATCTGGGAGAAAGAAGGATTATGAGAAAGTAAGTAAGCTATAAAAATAAGCTGTTTTAGGATAAAAAGAACGGATGAGCAGACATGAAGAGGACCCCTGGGACAAGGTAAAGGGGCCTTGAAGAACAATCTCCACCATATGAGTTCATATGATAAAAACATGTTCAAGAAGGCAGTAGTGTACCTCGAGCTAAACTTTTAACATGTTAGGACCATCAACTGACTTTCATTTTTCCCCTAATAAAAATCAATATGACATTAGCAGTTACTGAACTATTTTCACATCATCAGCAGGTAATTTTTTGTTTTTCTCCTTTTTTCTATTTACTATTTTACACATGTTACTCCCAGCGCCCTCTCCCTCCCCTTCTTGACTGCCCCCCAACCCCCCCAGGAATCTCCCTTTGCTCCCCAGGGAGGGTGAGGCCCTCCATGGGGGATTTTCAAAGTCTGTCATATCATCCTGGGCAGGATCTAGGCCAGCCCACATGTGTCCAGGCTGAGAGAATACCTTTCCATGTGTTATGGCCTCCAAAGTCCATTTGTATGCCAGGGATAAATACTGTTCTACTATCCAAGGTCCCATAGATTACCAAGGCCTCCTCACTGACACCCACATTCAGGGGGTCTGGACCAGTCTCATGCTGGCCTCTCAGTTACCAGTCTGGGGTCCATGCATTCCCCATTGTTTAGCTGCCTCTGTGGGTTTCATCAGCTGGGTCTTGACTCCTTTGCTTGTCATTCCTCTTTACAACTGGGTTCCAGGAGTTCAATTCATTGTTTAGCTGTGGGGTGTCTGTCTCTGCTTCCATCAGTTACTGGATGAGGGTTCTAGGATGACATATAAGGTAGTCATCAATCTCATTATCAGGGGAGGGCATTTAAAGTGGATTCAAAGCCAGTTGGTGTCTTTCTTGTAGATATTTGAAAATCTCACTAGTGCCAGTTCTCTCCTCAAACCTATAAGGGCTTCTGCTATTATGGTATCTCTCATCCTACTCTCCTTTATTCTTACCCTGACTCAACCTTCCTGCTCCCCCATGTCCTCCTCTCCCTTCCTCTTCTCCCCCCTGTCTTTCTCCCATCTTCCTCTCCCCTACCCTCCCCCATACTCCTTGAATGCAAATAAATATATGTAAAACCTTGGTGAGATAAGAATATATGTATATGTCAAATGAAAACACAACAGATGATTAAAAATACTCTTGTGGAATGAGAAATTTGTCTGTCAAGTCAATTTAGCTAGCATGATTTTCATTTATTTGTTTTTCTTGCATTTTATAAGAAGGCACATTTTTTCCATTGCTTTAAGATAGTTCTGAAAAATAGCCCTTGGAAAGAACCGTGTTCATAGAAGAATTACTAAGACTTTCATTTGGTGGCAAATATGAGATTTTAGAAAGTACTATTAGAAATCATTTGCATTTAAAATTACTATTGAGTAGTTGGTATGCTTTTCTTTGGAAGAAATAAAATCTGTGTGAAGGGTCTCAGCAGGGATTAGAGTGAATACAATGACTGCAACCCAGAGAAGGAGCCACAGGTTTCAGACTGGAAGTCTTGGAATTGAAACTATCTGGAGTCCCGGGAATCAGTTGTGCATATTGCATCACATAAACATGCAGCATGTCTACAACCTATTTCAGCTTCTGAGAGGATTAAAGATGATTGACACATCTTTGGCAGAAAAAGACAATTTATTTACACAGGCAAAAAGTGAAATATAAACTATGACTTTTTGAGTATAGCCATCCAGATATATTTATTTGGACTCATTTTAGCAAGAAGGAATCATGTATTTGAATCTAAATGTCACCTGCTCTGGGAATTTTATATCTTACTAAGTTTTCCTCAAGCCAAATTAAAATATATTAGAGGTGTAACATGTCTTGTTCACTGGGTAACCATGGTACAAGAAGTTACTATTTTTCTATTCTTCTAGTTATAACACTCTTAGTCACTTTCACTAAGTAGCTTAATGTTTTTTTGAAAACTTTATTGTTGAGTATACTGAATCTGTGACTTTTAGTGCCTAGAATAAAAAAGCCAAAAGAGCTTCAAGGCACTGGCAGTTAAAGTAAATAATACATAGGTTGTATTATTAACTTTGTGTTAAGTTACCAAAAAGCCTAGCCCATACATAGTCTGCCTTGAAATATAACCACAAATAAAAATACATAAGAGCAGAATGGATGAACAGTCCTCCAAAACCCTTAGAGTCAAAGATGACTTCCCATGAGAAAGTAAATCATCTAAAATATTAAATATGCATTTATTATATCATTCAAAAAGGTACAGAAATAACAGACACATAAGAGAGGGGAAAGTCTAGATAGAAAATGCAGCTGAGTAAGCAGTGTGGTTAGATTTGTCATTTCATGTTCTGTGATCCGAATAGAAGCAGTATTTATAGAGTGGCATATTCAGGGGAATCCTAGGCGAGAAAGAAATTGCAGATCAAGGTGATTTTAGACAAGGTTCATGCATTTTGAACAAAACATGATTGTGAGATAATAAACTGACAATTTTACAGCCTTTCCCAGCCATAGTGTAGTTCAGTACATAATTCAGCCAGGTCAAAGAACTCATAAGAACAGTGCTTCCTTAACTTACCAAACGCTGCAAATCTTTAATACAGTTTATCATGTTGTGGTGACCTTCCCAAATCATAAAATTATTTTTGGTGCTATTTCATAACTTAAATTTTCTAGTGTTATGAATCATAATGTAAATATCTGATTGCAGGATGGTCTTAGGTGACCCCCGTGAAAGGGTAATTTGACACCAAAAGGGTTGTGGTTCACAAGTTGAGAAGCATTTCACTAGAAGAATCCACAATGCCTATGGCCGATTTCTCCACTTAAATGTACAATTCTGCTTCTAAATCTAGTTTGGCATGCTCAAGACCATATACCTACCAAACATAGTGGATGGGACATTCTTCACCAATGCTTTCAGTTTAACATGACCTGTCCTTATCCATTCACTTCACCCTTCCTCTGCATTGTATTGTCTTCAAATGATTGCTGACATCTTAATTTGTATTTATTTATTAATTAAATTTTGTTCTTTACTACGTTATCCTATACAGAACAATAAATTATTGTTTTATTCAGAAGACTGGTGCACTTATGAAACTAAACATTTTTACTTGACAGAGTGCTGCTGTCTATGGTGCTATATAATTTATAATTTATTAAAGACTGCTTGAGGGTACAGAAAACAAAGCCACCCACAAGCCATACAGTCAGATGGTGGTGGCACACACCTTTAATCTAAGGTCTCAAGAGACAAGCAAATGGATTACTGTTAGTTCAAGGAAACACTGAGCTGTAAGAGTCCTAGAGAAACAGCTCACACAAAGGTGCTCTCAGCATTTGGGATCACACGCCTTTAATCCCAGGATTTGAGAGTTGTGAAAGGAAGGAGCAAAGGGCCTCATGTAAAGATTTAGTCTTCAACCACAATGAGGGGAGGCAGCAGTATAGGATTGCAGTCTGAGGATTTGTGGAGCTAACCAGATCACCCTTTCTGTCTGAGGTAGAGGTAAGAGCTAGTGTCTGGCTGCTTTGATTTTCCGATCTTCAGCTTGAAGATTGAACCTCAGCATCAGTCTCTGGGTTTTTATTTTTCGTGTTACAGCTACCTTCATTAAATAACGTTAGTACTTTGGCAATAATAATTTTAAGAGGTGAACGATGATGCAATCTGCACACATGTACACGTTAGCATGAAGACAAGTTTTTTTTTCTTTTTGAAGGGAAGACAATGATAGAGATGAGCTACTGGGATGACAAGGATAGTTTAAGTGAAAAACTTAAGCTCTCAGTTTTGATTTCTATTGGAACAAATCATTCCTTGAAGATTAATGTAAGAAGATTTACAATGATAATAATAACCCTGGGCCAAAATGCTGAAGCTCTTCCTTTACAAGAGTCCTTCTATCTGTATGTTTCTTTTTTTCCTATTTTCACGTGTCACTTTATAACCTTCTTTTTAAAAATGCATGCTTTTAAAAATCTGGTATCCTTATAAGAGTCTGACTTGCTGAGTCCTATCTGAAAAACAGAAATTATTTGAAATATTTGAGAATTCCAGTCTTCCCTAACATGGTAGCATTCTATTAATAAGCTTTTCAGTAAATTCTAGTTCAATTAAAAATGAGTGAATCTTGATATTTACAAGGAAATAAAACATCAGGCTATATGATTCCAAGACATCCTTGTAATAATGTTTTTTGCAAAGGATTATTTTATACTTTAGTGTGTTTTAATTTATAATCAACTTGTCCCCCAGCAATTTTAGTATTAGTTATGCTTTTGAAATGCTTTCCTAAGGCAATCACTGAAAATCTGAAAATTAATTTACAATTTTAATATGTTTTGAAATTCATGCAAACGGGCACTGCTATGCTTTGCAAAGATGCCCCTGTTCCTCAATAGGAAGCTGTCAACAGCAGTTTCACTGCCAACAATCCCATCCTTAAGCAGTCACGCTGCTGTAATTGTTTTCTTTTCCTGTGCAGAGATGAAACTTCGTTCTGAGAAGAACTTCTGGTGTTTGAACAAATGCAATGCTGCCATGTAGATGCTCAGATCTCTTGGTGGTTTTATCTAACCAGAAGTTCTATAACCTGTTCTATTAGGAAATTACTTTTCTCCAGGCATTGCAGTCCAGCCACCATCTCTTTCTGATGAAACTTTTAGCTAGTTATATCTAACATAGGTTAGCAGTGCTTTATTAAGATGTCACAAAATGAATTTGGAGTTTTGTTCCTGACTGGGACCTGCTTTTTAGTCAGAAAGAGTCCTCAGGAAGAGGTCAAAACTAAATAGGAAATACAAGAGGAAAATGCTGACACCGCTCAGTCCCTCATTTCTACTTCCCTACAGTCAGTTTCCCCCAGTTCTTGCAAATGTTTCAGTAAAATAAATAAGAATTACTCTATTAATTACTCGATTCATGTTAAATGAAGTTTTTGTTAGACTCAATATAGAATTTAGAATTAAGTTATATGAAGTATTTGTCTTGGATGTTTTGGCTTTAGCCATAACACATATGACCTTATAATAGCCCCCCCTAGACCGTAGTAGGCCCCCAGATACTAGCACAATTGTTACCATGATGCAAGTGCCATTTAGGTCTTGACACTCACCATGTAAGGCAGCAACATTTGCCAACAGGGGAACAAATACCTAATCCATCAAAACCTATTAATTCTGAGAAAGTCAATAAAAGTACTAACCTGGCTTTTTAGCCGACGTAGTTCTGCTTCAGGATAACTGTTCTTGTTAACCTAGGTGTGTCAACACAAGCTATGGTTTCTGTGCATAAAAGTTCACCCTGAGAGAGACTCGGGGCCACACTGGGGTCCCAATCACCCCGTGCAGTTGTGGCCACCTAATAAAGATCTTATGAATAACTAAGTCATAAGCTGAATGTCCCTTTAGAGCACATATTTTTCAGCTAAGAAATAATTAATGCCATTCAAGATTTCAGAGTGAGAATCTAAGTATCTGTTTTCATCCTAGCAGTGGAAAAAGTCAAACAAATAACAAGGATATTGATGCTCACCAGAGGTAAAATAATTATTAGTTATTGTAATTTAACAAAAAGACAAAAATGTGTATTAATTTTTGGAAATACTAAATTGACATTTTTATTTCTGGCCTGTGTAAACAGCACACATTAAGAAATATGTTAGTGTTCTCATCAGCTGTCTGTAATTGTTTAATTCATTCCAATGTCATATCACTCTAGCTTACTTCTTCCTGTGGTATTTTGAATACAGAAGATAACAAAGGTCATGACCATTTGCGGTCAGCAGACAGTCCTGTTCCCAGCTCTCCCAGCATCAGGGGATTCAGGCTGGTTATTAATTCAGGTGGCCTGGCTAGAATCCACCTTCAGTAATTACATTTCTATGTAAAATTGATGATGTAGCTTTGGTGAGAGAACTTATTCATCTTTGTCTTCATTTTTTAAAAAAGAAAGAAGAGTAACAAAAAAGAACAAATGTTTTATTATGTTCCAAGCAAAGTGAAACAAAGGCTTCTTTTTGCTACAATGTTGGTGTTCTTGAAGACCAAATGTAACTAAGCAGATAAAATGAGTAAGTCACATCCCCAGTGAACTTTAAGTATCAAGTACATTTCCCTGCCCTTCATCTTGGTCTTCAGTGGTTTACAGAAAAGTACTTTAGAAAGTCAACTCTATTCCTTTTTTATTTCAGTTACCATCCCTATGTAATTTTCATTTTTCTCCTGGAGCCATCAGTAGTTCATATTCAACCCGCTAAGCTGAATTCCTTTTACTATTACATGGCAATGCCATCATTCAAACATGTGAGTTAAACTGTTAGCTTACTGAGAAAAGAGTTCCTGTACTATTATTTTTCACCTGAATTCTAAATGTTTGAGGAATATGTGGATATAAAATCAGCAACTTAGTACATGTAAATAGAGAATGGAATACTCCTCTCATAGAATAAACTTTATTATCCAATAATAAATAGGAGTTAGAGCAACCAACCTTGAAAATAGATAAAAGTGGAGTGTTTTCAAATTTAGAGTGATTGTTCAATGTCCTAAGAAACTCAAAATCTTATCAACCAGTTAGCAGGTGAACACATTTTTCTTCAGAGCTATGAAAGTAGCTTTCAATTTAGAAAGGATAAATCTTACCAGGAAAATAAATAGAAGAGAGGAGAAAATGGGTGGCCAACGAGGAGTCAACATAATGAGGTCATCAATAGCTGGTTTTGCATCCCCAGTCCACATGTGAAGTAGGGATTTGTTAAGGGCTAAAATGTATCAGAAATATGATCTTACTCTGTTCAGTACTGAAATGCACACACTGATTGCTCTATTACTGATAACTCTGTTTTGAGTTTCTACAGGGAAACTATAAGCACAGGTTAATTTTATGAAGAGAAACTTTGGAGACTGAATGCTTACAATCAGGAACTTCTACCATTTCAGCTCTAACAAGGCCTCACATACACCGTAGCAGAATGGTGTGTATGTGAAAGAATGTGTCAGAAAATAGAAAGATGGCAAGGCTGGAATCCTCCTTTTCTTTCAAAGGACATGACTCTGCACATTGAGGAGATCTCACTCATTAAGAGCCCACCATTTCTTGTATCACCACATCCTGGACCAAGCCTACAACACAGAAACCCTAGAGGAAGCCACTCAAACTACAACCATACTGCAGAAACAAGTATTTTTGTTTGTTTGTTTGTTTGTTTATGTAACACAATAAAAAAGATACAGAGACTGATATTGGGGTTTGAGGCTTCATGCTAAAGATCAGAGAAACAAAGTAGCCAAGCCAGTAGTTCTTACCTCTACCCAGGTGAAATAGCACCCTGTCTGTGGTGATATATTATTTATGACTTATTAAAGCTTGTCAGGGAATCAGAAAGCAAAGTCAGTCTCAAGCTATAGAGATCAGGCAGACACATACCTTTAATCCCAAGACTAACGATTAAGAGGTAGATGAATTTTTGTTAGTTCAAGGCCACACTGAGCTACACAAAATTAATCCAGTCCTAATAAGAAACAGTTCACACAAAATGATCTCTGTACTTGGGATCACACATCTCCAATTCCAGGACTCATGAGAGGTGTTTAAGACAGGAACAGGTCTCAAAGATGGCAGTAATTCCCAAGCCACATTGATGACAGGAAGGTACAGCCTCAGAATTCTCTACAGGCACACTGAGAAGAGGCAGCAATCTGACGATTGGTGAAGAGCTGATGGATCAGCCCTTTCAGTATGAGGAAGAGTAAATCTTGTAGCTGTTTGATTTGCTTTTCTACTTCAGCTTGAAACTTGAACCCCAATATCTGTCTCTGGGTCTTTTTTTATTGTTCTACAACTGTCTCCACAAATCCTCAGTGGCAAAAGACTGAATTCCTGTCTCCTCCCCTTTATATTCCTTTCTCTGTACAGCCATAGTCCCCTGTCTCCACCTCCCTACTGCTGGGATTAAAGCCATGTGATTCTCTAATGTTGATATCACCTTTGTGTGAGCTATTTATTTTAGGGCTGAATCACTTTTGTGCTGTCAGTGTGGCCTTCAACTAACAGAGATCACTCTACTTCTTAACACTGAGCCCTGGAATTAAAGGTGTGTATCACCACAGCCTAGCTCCTTGGCTGCTGAGACTAAAAGGTGTGTATGACCCCTGACTGACCTCTATAGCATGAGGCTGGTTTTGATTTCTGAATCCTCAGGCAAGATTTAATAAATCATAAATAACATATCACCACATATTCATTTATTTATTTTCAGCATGGTGATTCCACAAGTTTGTTGCAATTACTAGAACCATGGGTGACTCAAACCTAGCTGTATTCATACAATAATTCCACTTCAGCATGGGTAACAAATTACAAAAACATTGTAACTCAAGTCCCAACTCCCAGTCAGCATTGCATCTTCTGTGTAATATAAAATCTCCAAGACCAGGTACAGCTAAATGTTAAGGAAGATTAGAGGCTGCAATTTCAAGTGAAAGTTTGCTGGATGGAAATATCAATAATCTCATAACATTACTGAAGATTACTGAGATGGCAAACCAAATGTATTCTGTTGGTCACAATAGCAATCTCTACTCCAACATGACTGGTGATCATGTCTTGCCCAGAGGAAATATTATCACTACAATAACCATAGTATGTTTTCAGTCCCTGCATCCAATTTCTAGGTCTAGTTGAATCACCAGGAATCAAAAAATGCCTCTTGGTATGTTGTCTCTCAAGATTGTGTCACTTGTATTTCCTACTCACTAAAAATAAATCATATCAAAGACTTTCATAAAAGTGAAAATAAATTTCAATGTAACATAAAATCATAGTATCTTGTTAAGAAAGACTAAGAAGGCATTTATGAGGTTCTCGGACATTGTCCTGGTGCCACTTATTTTGTGTGGTTCTTATTCTACTTACTTTAAAAATTCATTTTCGTTTTTATTTTAAATGTGGGAGTTTTGCGCCTGCATGCATGTCTGTGTATGGCACGCGTGCCTGGTGTGTAAGAAGGCACAAGAACTGGAGTGACAGATGACTGTCAGCTGCCATGTGGAGGTGGCATCACAGGTGGCTGTATGCCCAAACTACAGCATATATCAAATCCAATGAAATGGAGCTAGAGAGATGTCCAGTAGATGGGAGTACTCACTGTTCTTTGAAGGATTCAGGGCCAATTCCTAGCACCCACAGAGCAGTTCCCAGCAACAGGCATTTAGATACTTCTATTACTACAGTGAAAACCTTGTGTACACTCCATATCAGATGGGTAAACCAGTGTGATAGACCCAGGGGAAATTTATCAGGTCAAAGTGAGAACGTATTAGTAATTTGTATAGTCATAGCCACACTATCTCCCCCAGAACAAATACATCCAAATTGTTTATGAATCATTTATTAGCGTACTTTTCAAATCCATATTATAAGATTTTCTTAATAATATGACTAATAAAAAAGATGGAATGACTCTAATGCATGTTTTTCTTATTGAGTAATATTTGCATGATTTCAAATTTCAGAGTTATTTCTGCTTTTAAATTTCATATGCATTTACTATTTTTCAGTTTTCTCTTGCCAACTTGTAGGCACTTTGATGCTTAGAGGAAAGCTACTATTTGATACGAACTAATAACATCTGTTCTCAGTTCACTATTTCTAAAATCATCACTAAGCTCAAGTATTAATGTGGATTCTCTCTCTCTCTTAATTATGTTTGAAGAAATTTCATTTCAAGATTTTCCTTCTTCTATATCAATTGGAAAAGCTCATCCCAACATGAAACAGTAAAAGGATACTTGGGTTTAAATTCTTGGTTTTCTTAGTGCTGTATGACTTGAAATAAATCATTTAATAACTCTAGAACTTTCTCTGTGAAATTAGCTAATAATGACCTAGTAACCCAATTTAAAGAGTGGCTGTGAAGATGAACTGAGATATTTGCTTTGATGTATTTGCCATAATGCTATAATATACTTAAAATATTGCAAGAATGATGGTAAAATGATCGTAAACCACTGACTCATGGTTACTTAATAAAATAAGCACTAAAATAATGCTTTAATTTTCTCCCAAAGACTTTCTTTCTCTTCCCTAATTTAGTAAATGAAGACACTATTGAGCTTGTCTTTCCACTGGAAAATTTAACCTTGTTGCTCATCTCTCTAAATTTCCCATTAAACATCAGCAAGGTCAAAATGAAGTGAAGCTTTTGGAGTAGACACAAGAAGTAGACATTATTTGATCACTCACTCTGCTATTTAAACAAGCACGATCAAGCTACTGGTGCATGCCAAAGCTCACCAGCCTGCCCAACATATCTCCATGTATAGCTGATGTGCTGATTTCAGAGTACTTAGATGTATTTAAGATTGCCACGGAAATGAGAAGATGATACATTTTCCACCAAATACACCTAGCAACTGTGTGGATGTCTCTATATTCAGTTTATCCTTGGTTACCCTGGGGATTGCTCAGAACATGGACGTCCCTGCCTTTGTTTTCAAGCTCTCAGGTGTAAACAGGCATCTGGATAGATTTGTTTCCCTGCCAACAGTAACAGAAGAAGGTGCTTGGAAAGTTTTCATGCTTCTGCTTCCTGTATAAACCGCAAAGCAAATGTCTAAACTTTCAATAACGACTGCCATGATGAAGAACCCCTTGCTCAGGCAAATAAAAGAGAAAAGTTTGGTTGAAGTGGAGTCCGGCCTTTTATAGACAACTTCAGAGTTCCACAAGGAATGAGTGGAAGCATTTAGCATCTATTTTTGCTTTAATATGTGGTCATTGGTTTAGCAAATATTACAAAGCTGCACAACTTTGCACAGCCAGCTTGTAGTATTTGCTAAACAGTGCTCATCACCACCATCATCATCATCGCCACCCCCATTGTCATAGTCATCATTAATCTCATCATCACCTGCATCATCGTTTTGATTTTCATCCTCGTGTTTAAAAGGCCAAATCAAAGACACAGAGTTAGTTCATTAATTTCTTTTTAGAATTTTACTGTAATGCTGTCTTGGTAAACAATATTTTTCATGGATGCTCTAGGCAGAGGGATAATGAGTTACTAGATAAGGAACTTGAAAAGTCTTTAATTTTTTCTGTTCCTTTCATTTGAAAGATTGCCCCGACCCGTGGGGCACCACATTGGGTGCCAATAATGCCCCGACCAGTGGGACATTCAGTTTGGGGGCTGGAGGATAGCTAGGGGAGAGATGAAGACAGGATATGAAGAATGGACATCAAGACAGGATTCTGATGAAGGCGACAAATTTATTTCATCCCAAAGGGATTTATATAGGGGAAGGGAGGAGGGGAAGGAATAGGGGTGTGCTGCAGCTGCAATGAGCCTGATGGAGCAAAGGTCAGGGACCCTCTGTGCTGTCTGGAAACCTAATTCACAGGTCAAATGGTTGGGGGTAGAACCTCCTGTGTTGCTAGGTAACCTGACTGTAGGTCCTTACTTTATCTTTCTCAATCTTTCCTATGTCCTCTCCTAACTCCTGGCAGAATTAGGGGCTCTCTGTTGAGCTAATCTTTAACTGCTAATTAAGCTGCAGGCCTGTTTCTGGAATTTAGCGGAGGTAGCAGGGTGGTCCAGAGTCACATACTCTCTATGAGGGTTGAGTCATGTCTTTTCTTATGAGTTACATGAGGCAGCAGTATTTGGTTGACGGCCAGAGGCCCCTGACAAAAGACTACTGAGACAAGTGTTGGAGGCTCAACAAACACTTATCGAGTGACCATAATAAACCTTTTAATCTTTACATTCTTAGAAAATAAAACTTTAAACGTAAAAAAATTCAAGGCTAAATAGAAAAACTGCAAGTTTGTAGAATCTCTTTTCTTCATCTTCATACTGATCCAAGTTTTTATTTCCTAACTAACAAAATTGATGTGGTTATTGAGATATTAATAGTAATGTATGAAACTAATTAGAAGGAAGAGTCTGTCTGAGCTGTGATGAATATGCATGAGGAAGGAAGATCCTAAGGGAGAAGGCCAGTGATTCTTTGAATCACAGGGTTGAAATGAGAAGGTGAAGCCTACCTGCTCTGTGCTCACAGGGAAAGTGAAGGAGAACACAGCTGTCTGAATTTGAAGTGGACAGGAAAAGAAAGAAACAATAATATGTTAAATTAGTAAATAAAAATTATGGAAAGGAAACCATATAAATTGTTTAAGTTGTGGTTGAACTTGAGAAATAAGTCATAGTCATCACCCATTTTGTAATCATACATATATGCTGGCTAAGGGGTTTCTACTTTTTGGTCTTTTATTTTATTTATAATTTCATTTATTTATTTATTTATTGAGAGAGGACTTCTCTGTGTAGCTTTGGAGCCTGCTCTGGCATTCTCTCTGTAGATTAGGCTGGCCTTGAACTCAGAGATCCACCTGCTTCTGCCTCGTGTGTGCTGGGATTAAAGGCATGAGCTCCCACCACCTAGTTTACTATTTTATTTTTGAGATTTACTAAAATTACATTTCTCCCTTTGCTTTCCTCCCTCCAAATCTTCCCTCCTTTCCTTCAAAATTTTGGCTTTTTTTTATTAATTGCTGTTGCATTCAAATATATACGTGCATATGTATGCATATATTTGTAAATATACATATATCCTAAATATAACCCTCTCTGTTCATATAATACTACTTGTTTGTATGTTTTCAGAGGTGAGTGTTGGCCCTAGAGAATCATTTGTTGTGCTGTTCCCTAGGTAAGAAGATCTTGTTGGCTCTCAGGTATCATTGGTTGTGTTCCCCTGAGATGTTTTTAATGTTAATTTAGCACATACTATGGTTCTATGGAAATAAAGGACCATAACTGAGCAAATGTCTCCATAGGATTTTCTTTAGGCAAGTCTGTGGGAGTTGACTGATATAGGAGGACCCTGTACACTGTGAGTAGAGACACACCTTAAAAGCTGGTCCTGGGTGGCGTAGGAAAGCAGACTTGACATGCCTTGGATGCAAGACAGTAAGTAGCCTTGCTCCATGGCTTGTGTTTCAATTTCTGCCCCCAAGTTCCTGCCTTGAGTTCTTTCCCTGGCATTCCTGGATACTGGACTACAATAATAGCTGAAATAAGCCCCTTCTTCCCCCTGATTTTGGTAATGGAGCTATATCATAGCAAGAGAAAACAAACTAAGACAATGTATTACACATAGTACATGATGTGAAAACTCTGTGATATGGTTCCAGGGAAAGAACTTGGTATGCAGCATTCCTTCTATGTGCCACAATGAGTATTCCTGTATGTGTCCAGGATATCCAACATATCCGAACATCTAAGAGGCATTGGGTCATGAATCTTAGAAGCTCTGTGCAGAAGCTCTGCTGGGAAGAAGCCACTTTATTAGAAGCTACAGGACAGAAAACCAGCAAGTGTCTACTATAGCCATCACTCTGATAGAGGGCTAGTTGTCTGTGGCTCACTGTTGAAATTTATTCCATACAGAATAAATTATAAAGATCCAGTGATGAAAGATACACTATACACTTTAGAACTGATGAAACAAACGCTTATAGATTATATTCAGAAGGTAATGAGAGAGGGAGCATGGTCCCACTGCTTGTATCACTTTTCAGGGTCTTGTCAACTCTGGGAAGAGTGAGGCCCTGTATCAGAAGTAAATGGGCTGCTGAAATGGTTATTAAAACCATTACAGAGGAATGTGTCAGCAGAGAAAGAAAATGACATCTAACTATCCCAGGAATGCATGCGTTTAGGGTGTATAGAGAGAAAGAGAAATCTGAAAATAAGACTAATAACTGAGGAAATCAAGGCATCTCTCTGGAAGATAATTCAAATACTTTATACACTAAAAACTGTTATGCCAACCAATCTTCTAAGGGTACTTTTATACTGCTTTAAGAAAGTTGCTTATTCACAGGTGTGTGTGCATGCCTGCATGAGTTATGTATATTGTATGTGTGCAGCTTCTAGGTAAGTCACAAGAGGACAGGGTCCCCTAGGACTGGAGTTGCAAGCAGGTGTGAGATGTGAGTTCTGATAATAGAACTCCTTTCCTCAGCAATACTGCTATGTACTTTTACATTCTGAGCCATCTCTGTGGGCCCTTTATTACATTTTATGTGAGATGTTTACATTTATCTTGAAGAATATTTTAGTGTACATTTACATAGGAAAAGAGCTAAATTAAGCTATTTAATATGTCATCTGACTTAGCTATCATTTTTTGATGAGAAAACTTGAAATTTATTCTGTGAGAAATTATTAGGTCACAATACATTGATGTTGACTACAGTCGCCACATTAAAACAGTGAATCTCTTGCTTACACACAACAAAATTTTATATACTTTGATCAATACTTCTTCAGCTTCGCCAAGCTCCCACCCTCTGTTAACCTCTTTCTATACTCTTCTATGAGCTTATCATTTCCAGTTTTCCAATGTAAGTTAAATCATAACATTTGCCTATATATTTACAGTTTGTCTCACTCAAGATATCTTTAAAGCTTATCCATGTCGCTTCATAAAAAGAATTTTCCTTATTTTTATAATGAATAATATCCAAGTTAATCTATATAATACCCTTTCTTCGCTCATTCATTCATCTGTCAATGAAAATTTGGGTTGATTTTGTATTTTGATATTTTTAGCAATGATACAGTTAAACAATATGGTAGAGAACTCTTTCACATACCTATTTTATTTCTTTTTGATATTTTTAGGGGTGGGATTGTGTGGCCATATGGTAGTTCTTTTGGTAATTTTCTTAGAAGAATTTTCATGCTATTTTTTATAATGGCTAGACTAATTTGTGTGCAAACAAACAGTATACAAGGCTTCTCTTCTCATACTCTCATCCACAATTATTCCTTTAGGTTAGTCACCATTCTAACAGCTGTGAGAGTGTATTTCTTTGTTGCTATAATTTGAATTTCACTGATGGTTAATAAATACAAGTCTTTTTAATATTTTTCATTGTGTGCACTATTTCAGAAGTATCTACTGAGATCCTACGTTCAATTTTACCATTTTTCCCTTGCTATTCATTTCTGTGAGTTTCATACATGTTTTTGACATCAAGCCTTTTCTTTTTACAATTGCTTTTACCTTATGTAAATATATTCTTTTAAGATTTTTATTTATTATTTATACAGTGTTTTGCCTGTTGTAATTTAAGAAAAGTAGCATGTGAGAGAAAGATGCCATGAGACGGATTCAAGTAGAGGTTATTATTATTATTATTATTATTATTATTATTATTATTATTGAAAGATACCACAAAAGTAGAAAGGGGAGGTGGAAGATTGGCCTCCAAAGAAGGGAACAAGGGAGGGAGAGGGAGAGAAGCAGAGAGAGGGGAGAATAGTAGTTGGGCAGGGTCCCTTTCAAAGGGAACACAGTGAATATGAATAGGTGGTACTCTTAGTGGCTGTAGCTGAGAGTGTATCCTGTCAGAACCCTAAGGACAGGTCAGTACAGATGCCTGAATACTAACACTTCCTGCAGGCCAGAGGTGCGCACCAGATCTCATTATAGATGGCTATGAGCCACCATGTGGTTGCTGAGAATTGAACTAAGGACCTCTGGAAGACCAGCCAGTATCTTAACCTCAGAGCCATCTCTCCAGCCCCAAACATTTGTAATGTACTCTTTGAAAACATTGTCAATACTTCTATTTGGTTGTCACTCTTCTGTGTTGACTCTTTCCTTTGATGTACAAAGGTTTTCCAAATTGATATAATCTTAACCATCCATTTTTCTTAGTACATTTTTGGGTTATGTTTGAAAATTTGCCCAGATCAATGCCATACATTATAAAAGGGAATTGCATGAAGACTATAAGCAGACTCCCTTACAGAAGTCTTACAAACCAGGAGAAGGTGAGTCTGAAAATTCAAAGACCAGAAGTAATGTCTGAGTTAACTTTTCTCTTGCTATGACAAGATAGCATAAACATAACAACTCTTATAATTAATTGGTGGCTTACAGTTCAAGGATTTAGTCCATTATCATTATGGTAGAACATGGCAGCATGTATGGCAGACATGAGTCTTGAGAGGTAGCTGCTGAGACTTCTACATCTTGTACAGTCATTGGGAAGTGGTCTGCTTATTAGACATGGCTTGAACATATATGAGGCCTCACAGCCTGTGTTCACAGTGACACACTTCCTCCAACAAATCCACACCCTCTTCAACAAAGCCAAATCTCTCAATGGTGCCATTCCCTATGAGCGTATAGAGGTCAAATACACTCAAGCTACCACAAGGAATAAAACAAACATCCAAGAATACTTTATTTAGCGCAATTCCCCTATGGATATGAAGAAAGGGTTATTTTCTCAGATAAGCAAATGTTGAGTGAACTATTACAGATAATAAGGAAGTGAGCTATTCAAACTGAGAAGAAATTATAAATGATTAACAACATAAAAACATGGACACCCTGGGAAAGATAATAATCAAATTCAAAGTTCTATAATGGCAGTGTGAAAACCATGAACATTTTAATATAAATGTTAACTCTCAAAACTATTAAAAATAATTACCACTACAATAATTGTCAGTAGTATTTAATATAAAAATTTAGATTGTAAAATAAAAAACTAAAATATTGAGAGAGGCAAAAATTTTCAATAAGATTTTCTGAATGCAGTGCTAAATAGGTATTAAATTAAAATAATCACAAAGGGAGACATAAGAGGGCAACCAAGATCTATGAAGCAACAAGAAAACAACAGAATTTCAGTAATAATATGCCTTTATATACCAATAATCCTTAAATAAAAATAGATTAAACTCCATAAACAAAAGACAAAGTATAGCTAAGTGCCAAAAATTAAAATAAATGGCCTAACTGAATAATGCCTTATGAATTCAGTTTGACGTGACTGTAGCCATTGCCCAAGATTAACTTTAGTTAGATTTATGTGTGTCGTTTTCCAGTCAATGAAAGTAGGCAAAGGTGTTAGGGCATCTTTATAACTGTACACTGGATATAATGAAATCCCAGGAACATTCTGAAGTTTATTGAGTACTAGTAGCGTCTTATCTCTGAGAGAAACAAGCTCCCTAGATCACAGTGCTGTGGGATTCCCTGAAATATGACATGCATCTCCCTGTTCAGATGACTCTGCTTAAACTGCTGTTAAGTGGTGACAAAACTCTTCCTACTCAGTAGGAAGTTCACATGGTGGTTTACCCCACATTTCTACTGTCATTCTACATTTTCTAACTACTTAGGGCTGAAGCCTGGCACAGAAAAGAAGGCTATAGCCACAACAGGCAGCAGGACCCTTTACTTGGGAATACCATGGCAACCCACCCAATCATTTTCTCTGTGATGTACAATGGGAAAAAAACCTGTAAAGCATCATGCTAGATCTTATGTCATCCCTGTCTGACTTAGAAGGCTGGACAAACTTTACAAATTGAACACAGATTTCAGAAGATTTTGATTTGGTAGGTCTGAAGTTAAATAATCTCTATTTGAAAAGAGTTCCCCAGGCAACTTTGATTATTTTCCAGGTTAAGAAACACTGGACTAAGTAACTACTCCAAATTATGAGATTCAATTACTCTAAACCTGTTTTAGATTGGACTATAACATTCCACCACACAGGAACATTATGTTTTAGAAATAGTTTGTTAGGAACTGACAAAGTTGTTAAGAATAAACACTTGCTATGATTCCTCCCTAGTTAACAGACCAGAGAATTTATGTCAGCTGGACATGCCTGCTAGGATTGGTAGCCATCAGCTGAAGAGATTTATGCGCATTTCAATGAGTGGGCAGTGTTATGTAGCTCCTATTAGTGGATCCCTATTAATATTTAGTATGTGGTATTGATGGTATTAATAAATAGACAGCAAAGGCAAGGAAATGAAAGACAGAAGAAAGGCAAGAAAAGGCAGCAAAAAGGGAAAGGAGAAAGGGAAAGTAGGAAGGACGGAAGAAGAAAAAAAAGAATGAATGTTTTTACCAGTTTGTGGGGTTTCTTTTTTTAATTTCTTTTTTGTATTCACTAAGAAATCATAGAAGGGAGTAAAACATTTCAGTTATGATATTGGATTTTTGTGAAAGTTAAATTTGACTGTATTTTTACTGACAGTTTAGTAATAGTTAGAATTCTGGCTTTTATTGAAAATGAAAAATGTGGGCCTGATAAAAATATTTTGTTCTTATCTTGTGGTCTTTGGTCAGTCACTGAAATATATAAAAACCATGTCACTATTAAAGAGCTAGTTTCACAGTAGCACAGGAAATGTCTCCCGGCAGCCATTCTACAGTAATGAAAACTGTCTTGGCAAGAGAATTAATTTTATGTGAGATTACACTGATGATTTTTTAGAATAATTTCCATTTTTTAAAAAAATTACACTGGCTAGGCCTAATTAAATACCAGCAAACAAGTCTATCAAAGGCAAAATGATTCTGGAATGAGGCTACCAGTAATATTACAGTGCTATCTTTTATTCAAGCAACATGTTATCAGATTCAAGTAAAAATAATTTAGTGAGATTAAGTACCAGTAAGAATATAATGCTGAGAGATAATTAATTCCTCTTGGCAAAAACTTCAGATGGTGTCAATGTCCTTGGGTTTGTAATCTAAAATGAAGTCCTTATTTCCTGTGGCTTCATAGTCTATCTTAATTGGAATCACACAGTTTAATATCATTCTATTAATTAATTGCTCAATATTTATACAACATTAACAAAAGACAACTTACTTCATTGTGCACATACTGATGTTAAATTCATGAAAACGCATTAGTAATGGGGTGAAAAGCCTCTTGTGCAATGGCTTTCACTGTAGCCCTGATTGAAAACATTAGGTGCCTAATGATGTTTCCCTTTTTGATTAATAGAACAATAATGTTACTCAAAAACTTACCTGAACGCTTTCTATTGTAATGTTAAGAATCTGTAAACCAAAGTTTCAAAATATGAAAAATCTCAGAAAACAGGAAAAGAAAATGAATTTTATACTTTAGACTGTAAAAAAAATTATCCTAGAGAATTCAGATGAAGCTTGAAAGAGAGTATTGTGTTGCTGAAGGTGAAATATTTTAATATATTAACAATTATGTGAATTATAAATTATGGAATATAAAAATTAAAGTGTATTTGATAATCTGAAGTGATGCTATGTATCAAGTTAGGAATCCAGATATTTCACAGTATGGTGGTCTTTTATTGTTTAGACACCACGTTAACCAAATGACTAACTCAATGCTACCAATAAGTAGTAAGTTGGCATCATGTGCTTAAAGAATCCATGCACTGAATTGGACACAATGCCCTCATGGGTTGTCTTTCTGCCAAGAATATTTAGCTTAATTATAACCATAGGAAATAATCAGATGATCCAGATTATGAAGTCTGGAGCTTAGATTGCTCAAACCATCTATCCATCACAAAGTATCCAAGAATTCCAAAGTGAACCTGAACCAGATGTAAGAATGTATGTGTGTGTGTGTGTGTGTGTGTGTGTGTGTGTGTGTGTGAGAGAGAGAGAGAGAGAGAGAGATAATATGAGCAAGAGAGAGAGAAATATAAGAACTGATTATCCCTATTGAAAGGTGTGTGCATATTTATTACACATTTCTTACAATATGCTTGCACTTTTTTTGGGGGGGTTTTCGAGACAGGGTTTCTCTGTATTGTTTTCGAGGCTATGGGTCTGCCTGCCTCTGCCTCCCGAGTGCTGGGGTTAAAGGCGTGCACCACCACCGCCTGGCTGCTTGCACATTTTCAAAATAAAAGCTTTTGTGAGAAATGGGCTTCACTGTGATTTCATAATCCAGACACCCAATGAGTATTTGTCATAAGGAAGTTCTGATAATGAGAATACAACCTCATGTTTAAGGAGAACATAAGGTAGAGAGAAGGGGATATAGTATTTAGAGGTAGGAGCCTGAATTCAAATTCAATTTCACTAGCTTAGAGGTTATGTTCAATAGTATTGTGCTACTGGTAGCTGGTTAGTCATCTCTGACATGACTGCATTATGTTGGGGCCCATAAAGATGACATATCATCATCTTGCCTCAAGGTGAGAGAATTCAAAACTGTCCTTAATAAATCAAAAGTCCTAAAGATCTAAGACTTAGTTAGCTATTGCCGGATGTTTTGTCCTTGGTAGCAGATGTCTTTTCTAAATAACAACAGACTTGGGCTCAGGTGTGTTTACTCTTAACCTCCAAGACCACATAACAGGGGTGGTTACCAAATGCTTGGAGGATTAAGGGAAGACAGTCTGTTTGCTCCTAATACATAATCATAGAAATCTTCTGCCATGTCCCCTTTTTTGGTTGGGGTACTTAAGAATGTTGAAGAATAAACTTGAGGTGAAACACATTGGAGTATTCTGTTAAAGCACATGGCAGGAAAGGTGACTGAAGCATGAGTAGGATCCAACAGATGACCTGTTTGCCCTCCTGATTGTATCCTGCATCTATGTCTTCTTCTTTGCGTCTTTACCTGTCTTTTCTCAATCCACACTCCCCGTCTCAGGTATGAATCGGGCAAGTCAGCTGGATCTGACTGTAGCCCCACAAACATGGTCTCCCACAACATTGGAACTGGATGAGTTCTCCAACCACATGTAGTTTATAATAAACAATTAATTTTAAATTTACTTGCAGTTTTCCTTTTTGTGCATGTGTGTATCTGGTGGTGTGTGTATTTATGAGTGCAGGTACTTAAGGATCCCAGAAGACTTCTATCTCCCTTGAGCTGGAGTTACAGGTACCTGAGCTGCTTGATGTGAGTATAGAGAACTGAATTCATGTACTCAGCAAGAGCAACCATCTCTCTTAACCTGTGAGCCCACTCATCAGCCCCTAAAATCAATGTTCCTTTAAGACAGACAATAGGGAAAAGACCTTGCCAGGGAAACATTGGTAATTAGTAATCTGTAAATCAGGATAGGTAAAGGGTGCTGCATCCCTTTTGGAAAAGGTTACAATCTGGGCAATAGAAAAGAAAGTTCTGTGCTTAATAATAGTGCATTTTGGTATTTCAATTATTCTTTATTATTTCCCAAAAGATTAGCAAATACTTGATTTAGAATATCACCAAGCTCATTTAGTTATTTCTCTAGCATCTTGTAAAGTACCTGATGCTGATAAAATTTCCTCAGAGCTATAAACATGGAAGGAAATGAATAAAGTACTTAATGATTTATATGGTTATCCACCCATTCCTGGCAGGAGGAACACATTTTTTTACCCTTGAGAAAGGATATCAATTGTACATTTGCAAGAGAAGATGAACTATGCTTCTGTGAAAGACATTGGAGCATTCTGTTAAAGCACATTGCAGGAAAGGTGACCGAAGCATGAACAGGATCAGCAGATGATGGATGAGTCACTAGCTCAGGATTCCTCCTCCTCCTCCTTCTTCTATATAGTATTCTTATTAATTCTTTTGGATATTCATAAGTGCATATGATAATTTTTGATTATATTTATCACCCACTCTTAATTTTTCCAAAATTCACCCCAAATTTCTTTTTTCTCCATTTTATAACCTTCTGAGTCCAATTTGTGCTATGTAGATACTCATGGATGGGGTGATATCCACCTACCTGTGGGCACACCTTTTACAAACCTGACTTTCTCACTGCCAGCAGCCATCAACTATCAAAGTTCTTCAGATAAGGATGGAGTTCCTCCCTCTGTGCTGTGTCTTAATTTTGATCAGCTTGATATTCTACAGTTAACCATGGTTGCTATGAGTATAGGAGCTCAGTGGTCCTGTAATGTGTAGCCAGTTTAACACCAGTCCTTCCAAACCTCTGATTATTAGCATTTTCTGTCCCCTCTTTTACTATGGTCCCAGTGTGTTAGGACTCTTAATTCAATATATTTAAAACCTATTATAAATTTTTTCACTGTCTCTGTGAAACAGTTTTTGGGAAAGTTTGAAAATGACTTCTCTAAGATGCTCTGAAACACGGTAATTATTAAAAATAATCAAGGATGCTAGAAAATGGGCCATGCTGATAACTTAAAGTAATCACAGAAAGTAATTACACTGCTGTCATTTCCACATGAAAGGCATCACAATACACAGGAAATCAGGACCGATCTCCCTACCCCACCCCCTTCTCTCTCTGTCTCTCCTCCCTCCCTGTTTCTCTTTATTTCAAATTATAATTTATCTATATCATTTCTTCCTTTCTTTTCTTCCCTCCAAACCATCTCCTATACCACTACTGCTCTCCTTCTAATTCATTATTGCTGTTACATACATGCATGTATATACATGTATATTTCTAAGTATGTTTTATTGAATCTATCTATGTAATACTAGTTTTATACATATTATCTAGGCTGACTGTTTGGCACTGGACAACTAAGTGATATGCTCTTCTCTGGGGAAGACCACCTCTCCTGTCCCTAGCTTCTCTCAGTTGCCCATGGTTATTTGTGTAAGGTTGAGGTCTTGTGGGATTTTCCCCAGCAAGTTTGTCATGTACATCATTGTAACACCTATGAATCACATCAATTGCCAGCATGGCACAATAACCTTGTAGGTTCAGTTATTGTGTGATTATCTTGGTGCTAACCAAAAGCTCTCTAGTTGGTTTTAAGACCCCAATAAACAGGAGAGAGACACACCTGGTATTGGAAACCTCACTAACTACTTAGTGCCAGTGGTCATAATTATTGGTGAAGAATCTACGAACACTAATTTACTAAACCAGCGTAATCTCTAACAACAATCTAAAGCATTTTTCTTTGTACATACATGTAAATTTACTCTTCACTCCTCATTGGGGAAACTTCCCATTGCAACAAATGAAGAGCACTACAGAAAACTACAACCAGTCAAAATATAGAGCTGTGGAGCTCAGTCCCAGTGAACACATCTACAAAACACTCCTACACCTAAGGTTCAAGGAATATCTTGAAGATGTGGTAAGAGAAAGAAGGTCAGAGATTTTGCTGTAATACTGTGTTTTCTAGTAACATCAGAGACTACACCCATAAAGTTTCATCAAGTTGACCATCCAAAGGTGTGGTGAACAAGGATGACAAAATCATTCTTTTTTATCTGTTTTTATTTAAATTGGAAACATTCTTGCTTCACATGTCAATATCACCTCTCTCTCCCACCCCTCCTCCCTTGCCCCTCCACCACCTCCCCCAACCCCCCAACCCAATCCCACACCATTCCCAGAGGAGGGTGAGACCCTCCATGGGGGATCTCCACAGTCTGTCAGGACCTAGGCCCTTCCCCGTGTGTCCAGGCTGAGAGAACATCCTTCCATGTGGAATGGGCTCCCAAAGTTCATTTGTACGCCATGGTAAACACTGATCTACTACCCAAAGCCCCAGAAATTTGTGAGGTCTCCTCACTGAAACTACATTAAGGGAGTTTTGATCAGTCCCCTTCTGACCAGACATCTGTCTTTGTGGGTTTCACCAGCACGGTCTTGACCCCTTTACTCATCACTCCTCTATCTCTGTCGCTGAAAACCCTTCATTCTTGAGACGTGAACTCTTGGCCTTCTAGACTTATACTTTATCTAAAACATGTAGTTTTTGCCAGTGTTATATATTTCACAATCTTAGTCCAAGACACTCTTCTGAACAAATTATTAACCCCTCCCATATTAGTGACTTTGGAGAAGGCCATAGTACCCTTGTCCCTCAAGTTACTGTAGTTACACAATTTTTATGCAGTCTTCTCTTAGGAGATAGTATGTATAGTGAAGTATTTAAAAGAACAAAGTTGGGAAATAATCTGAGTACTTGAATTTGGACTTGAGTGTATTAGTTAATCCCCTACTGTTCCAGATCCCTAATTTTAAAATATGTGAAAACAATAATATGTATGGCATAATCACTAATAAATAAAATGAGAGAATTCATATATAGTGTTTTGCACAGGCTCTGCCCCAGTACAAGTTATCCTCCTTCCCTAACTCTATGACACAGACTTTATCTTCTTAGATCACCTGTCACCTTCTACTTGCATTATTAAAAGTCTTACAATCTTGGTAATTACATTCTATGTTTCTTGAAAAACATGTTGCTTATCTTTTTCACAGAACAAATAGGAATAGCTTGTTATGATATAGATTCAATATGTTTATTTAATTGACATCAATTTTAAATCAACTTTCACTTACTGACTTTTAATGTAAGTTATTTATATTCTCATTTATGTGTTTGTGGTCACAGAATTTGATTTATCTCCTGCCCGAAGTTTTGGCCTTAGATTTCCTTTGAGTCATTCATTATTTTACTCATTCACCTAACATTCTTTTGAGATATGGAAAAAGATTGGATATCAGTAAAGCCTTTCTTGCTCATGGCTTACTTATGCTGTGATTCATCTTGGAGATTCTGATCAATTTGAGCACAATTGTGCAGCATCCTGTGTGCTCTTTGCTGTGAAAAAAATCTTAATGTTCCATAACTGACTCAGGTACAGATGACGATCAATGCAAAAACCCACACACAGTTACCCAAGAGAACAGCTTAGTCACCAGACCATTTTCCAACAGAATTAAGTCTAAATTTTGAAGTTTTCAGAAATAGAAACTTTTAATATAATAAATGTGGTTATAAAGAGTTCCTTCCTTTTAAGTTCCCTTCCTTCTTTCCTGCCTTTCTTCCTTCATTTCTTCTTCCTTTGTAAGCCATATAATCAAAGTCTACCATGTATTTTCAGTCAAGCAGTACCACCTCCTCCCTTTCCACTCCACAATTCCTTTGCAGTTATCCAGTAGTACATTCTCCTGTTACTGCATTTAAACACAGCATTCTTTTTCTACCTCTAATTTTATTCAATGTCTTCACCATAGCCTATGTTATTCTTGCACCAAGAATTGTTCTGTGCCTTCACCATGGTCCACGTGGTCTTCTTTCTCAAATTCAGTGGCAATCTCTTCATCCACATTTATTAGTTCATGTACACCTCAAAATTAATATGTTTGTAATCATGCAAATGGACACTGCTGGGAGTCTATGTACATGCTCAAGTGAGTGATTCCTCCCTTTATAATCTTTAGCTGAGACCTAAAAGCAGAGTCGGGGTAAAATATTTCTAGAGCAGGCAAATAGAAGGGGTCATAGGAATATAGGTCAAGTAGATTGCTCAGTAGATTCTTAAATAATTCATAATAATTTTGTGAATTTGGTAAGAGCCTTTTCAAAACAGCAAAATGTAGTAATACATTTGCTGGATTTACCTTTTTTACATATGTTTCTGAAATCTTTGTTTCCCTTTTCTGAAAGTAGGAACATGAGATGAAAATGCATTAGCAATAAAAAACTTTACTGTATGTCCTTATGTGGAAAGTAAAAATTATGTTTTTATTTATAAAAAAAAGATAATATTTCAGACAAAAGAAAATTCCATTGTATGTAGTAAATAGATAATGTATTTATTTATAAAGTTTACTAACTTATTTGGTAATTCTTTAAGTTTTTATTTAAATTTTCTTTAAGGTTAAATATTTATTTAACCATTTTACTTAAAAGCAAACAAATTCTGAATTATTCATAAAAATGATTTTTTTGCTAAGAGTGTACTTAACATGTTGTACATTTTAAATTTAAAGCTCTATTTCAGATACCTCAGTAGCAGTCATATAGCTGTTGAAAGTTGGAATGTATACTTTTAAAATATTACATTAAAAATTTCCCATAAAGAGGCTATGAACAGTTCATTGTTTTATGAGAATTTCCATTTTTCACAGTTCATATGAGATATGTCTTATAACTAACACTCAAACTAATACTCAAATAGGTAAAACGGATAAAGTTCATTTGTATCCAGTAAATGAGGCCAGAAGTTATTAGACTCTTAGAATTTAAATATTTTTCAATAGAGTTACAACAAATAACAGCAAACACATGCCAGAAAGATCGTATTTATAAAAATACAGAACCACACAGGCAAAGGCCACATTTGAAGAACTTTTCTCCTTAAGGGCAGTAGTCCTCAGATAGTCATGAGATTTTGGCTCAGGCTGTTGGCAAATGAGCTTTGGAACTTCCAATAAAACTTGAAGGAGAAGGCTAGCTAGGAAAGAGAGAGGTGTCAGGTAGGAAACCCCAGCATCTGCACAAAACATGAAAGAACTCTTGTGAGTGGTTTGGCTGAACTGAAAGTGTATCCACAGGCCTGGAGACAGAGCTTTGAAATGTTCAGTGAAAAGTAGGCATCAAAGGAAGAGGAGTCAGAATAAAGATTCTGTATCCTTAGAGGGTCTTGGTGAATAAACCCCCCTCCCTTCCACATCCCAGAATGAGCACTCTGTATGAGAAAAAGCTGAGCTTCATTGCTGGTTCAGGTAACCACGCAGTTGTTCCTATCACCCACATCAAATGGTTAGTGTCAACATGAGCAACACTGCTCATAGTTGTCACTCTTCTGGAACACATAAATCATATGAACATCTGTGTAAAAGTGAATACTATGTAACAGTCCAATATCACAAACATCAAAATCAGTGCCAATTTATGGGTGTGAAACCTCATGCCTCTATTCCGTCTCCATGTTGGAATATTTTCTGCCTTGAGTTTGAGTTTGAGCAGCTCTTGTATATAATGATTCAACTTCTATAAAGTCATATGCACAATCCCCTTATGTCCAGAAGTTTCCTTGTAATAATCTACCATGTTTAAATCTTACAGTCTTTCCATTTCCTCTTCTGCAGTGATTCCTGAGCCTTGGGTGGTAGGATTACAGTGTTAATGGCTCAGTTAGTACTGAGCATTCCACAGTTTTTCATCCTTTGAAACTTGGCTCATTTTGGGTTCCTACATTAACTGCCATTTAATTCCAAAAGAAGCTTCTCAGATTTAAGGATGGCAGGCACACTAATCTAGGGGTATAATACTAAGTAATTAGGAGCCATCTTATTAATATGTTCATTTAACAAATTTTCAGTAGTACAGTCTCCCCTGATAAGGCCCATGAAATGTCTAGCCACAAGCTGCCAACCTGTGGTGCCACATACTCATTCCATTTTGTGGAGCAGGGTTTAAAGCCAACTAGAAAGTGATTGTTTACTTCCATATTTGTGACACATCTCACCAGGCCAGTCATTATGATTGCTTATGGAGTTCATTCTGAGTATATCTGGTGATTTTGTTTCTCCTCTAGAGATGTTCCTAGCATATTCCAGCAGAGTTAAAGACAGGCAGTAGGGGTAAAGCTTCCAGGTGAGTACCAGCTTGATGTGTGAATATTCTGTGAATTAAAGGTGTGGTATCTTCAGCAGTCGGATCTTACCATCATATGCTGGAAGGTAACTGAGCATTGGAAAGTTTATAATATTTGGAGGTCTAAGGTACTTCGCTTTCCAAAATCTTCAAAATAGGTAACCCATTACTGTCCCTGAGCTTTGTAGTCATTATTCCGTGCTACCAAATAGAATCCTTGCCTGTTATACAGCAACACTATTTAAATTCATTTTATGTATGTGCTTCTATAATGAGAGTGATAATTAACTCTAAAGAATTCTCAAAAAGTTATTTGGAAATCCACTGCTATAAAATCTTCCTAAAATACAAACAAAGGATTCTTGTACAGGACATAGTGCCATATCATAAAAGGTAAAGTAGATGTTCATCATCATCATTAAAAATTCTCCTCATTGTAGAATACTAAAAGTAATTACCCAAACAAAGATGTGAAGAAAGCAAAATACCCTGCCCAGTATTGCTGTAGAAATGTAGGGCAGTACAAGAAAAATTTTGAGCCCTTGATTTGATTTCCGTATTCTGTGCTATGGTTATTTACAAGAAGGAAAACTAGACTGGTCCATGAATGTTATTTAAGTTATGCTAAAATTAAGATGAAAAAAGAATCAAGGCACATTTTCATCATTAGAAAACAGTGATATGTTGTGATGCATTCACTGTAGTCAGCATTGACAATCAATAATTACTGATTCAGGTAAAAGCATGACACATCTTCAGAGGTTCAAGCTGAACAACAACAGTCTGACCCCAAAGAGAATCTATTGCCTGACTGATTCTGATCTTAGAAGGCAGAAGAATGGATGAAATTAATCTCCAAAAATTTCAGCAATTGCATAAACAATAATTGCATGTCCAAACAAGATTTAGATGATTGGATAGGGTCACACTGGAATTTTCCAGAGTCACTCAAATGTTCAATCACAGTGATACTTACATGGTCACATAGAGATCTGAAACACTTAGCATATATGTAATCCATAAACTTTACCAATAACATGCTATTCACTTCTATATTGATAATAAAAATGGTTGATTGATTTAATAACAATTATTTTGTGCTCAACAGGTTTACATTCTACCTCTTATTTTCATCACAATTTTAATTCAGCTGAAAATATACTCTGAATTGTCAGATCAATTTTTAGACTAGTGTATAGATACTATTTTTTAAATATAATGATTCAAAATGTTTTAGTCTACTTTCATAAGTAGGCTGTCTTACATAATAGGATTCAAGATCTGAAATTCATGTAGCTTAACAATTAACATTTGAAAAGAAATGTATGCACATTCCCCTCTTGCTTTGTCAGTTAAAATAGCCCAGAAGGAATTACACCTCTGAAAATAACACACAGCTGTCAGCCAGCTGTGGCAGTGTGTGCCTGTACTTCCAGCTTCTCCAAAGGCTAAAGGAGTAAGATGGCAAGAGTTAGTCCTTTCTGGAATAGATATCCAATTCAAGTTCATTGTGGGCAACTAAATGAAGCACTGTCTCAAAAACACAAACAAAATTCAGAAGTTAAAAGGGGTTGGGCCTAAGCAAGAGCTGTGCAATGACATCAGAAGTTGACATCACTGCATGAATGGGGGAAATCTCATAAGGCCAATTCCCAGATAACACGCTGCTGGTAATTAGTGCTTGCTTGAAAAAAAAGAGACTATCAATCTTCTCTCAGTTTTTCCAATTCTAAGCAGTTATCCCTAAGCATGAATACATAAGATCAACACTAAATGGCTACAAGAGATTGCATTTATATATTCATATGTAGGTAGTTCAGAAGATATAGATGATAGATAGATGATACATGTAATAAGTTTGTAAAGGCAGTCATGACATTGATAGAGCAGGGGAAACATGGGAGAAGTTGGACAAGGTGTGTATGAAACAGACATGATTTAAATACAGTACCTAAGTATAACGTTATCAAAAGTAGGCCTGCCCCTTTCTGAACAGAAACAGAGGAGGAGTGGGTGGGGATTCATAGGGGAGGCAGGGAGAGGGAAAAGGAGTCATGAGGAGGGAACAGGAGAGAGGGGGAGCTGTGATAATGATGTAAAATAAATGAAAAAATAATTAATAAAAAGTTCTCAAAATTTATAGCAAAGAAAGTGTTTAAAGGGGGTGTGATGCTGAAGCTACAGATCATCAGAAGAATGTTTGCTAACATATACTTACTCCTGGTTGCATGTCCAATAACACTAATAGTGTTTGGGCCTTCTTTTCTATGTCAAAGAAGCCAAGAATTCCTGAAGAAAGATCTGGATCTAGGAGTGGATCATAAACTATGTAGGATGATCTGAGAACAACTTATAGTGCCAGAAATTTTGGTGAATAAAGCTCAAACAGACACAGGGAGCAATCTGTAGAGCCTTCTATAAATTGAGCAATACCTATAAAATGAATATTTAACCCAATGTTTCTCAACCTTCCCAAAGCTGTGACCCTTTAATACAGTTCCTCATGTTGTGGTAACAGCAAGCCATAAAATTATTTTTGTTGCTATTTCATGACTATAATTTTGCTACTGCTATAAGTCATGCGAATATGTTAGGAGATAGAACTTTGCCAAAGGGTTTGCAATCCACAGGATGAGACCAATTATTTAGTCCATGTTGATTCAAATATACAGATAATAAATAAACAGGCAAATCATTGAATTTATCAATAAATGTGTAGGAGAAAAGGGATGATATCCATCCTAAATAATTACAAATAAGAAGGGACATGAATTCCCTAATTAAATATGACCTGCACATTGTGACTTTTTTCTAAAAGGTAAAAAAAAAGCAAAAAGGGAGGAAAAAGTAGATTTATTTGATGGGGAGGGACCTTGAAAACAACATTCAGCCAATTGATTGCTTCATGCTTGATAGATGTTCTATGAGTGACACTTTCCCTATGGAACACTCCACAAAAGCCATGCCAAATAAGCCTTACCACCACAAGAACAATTCAGATCTAACATGTTCTTCCTTAGTACAATCCAACTTTGTCAAGGACATCAAAACCAAGCAAACTCTGAGATACCATCAAACCCCAAAGGACCAGTGCAATACAGAATCCTGGATAGGCTCCTGGACCAGTATAGAGTACTGGGTTAAAAATTAGGGAAAACTTTTTTTAAAAAGAGACAACTAGTGACTAATATATTTATCTACATGGTACAATAATTATACTATAACAAAGTATCCAAATTTCCATTAGGAAATTCAATATGAGATACACAGGGACTCTTTGTAGCATCTACTCCATTTTTCTACAACACAACTGTTGAACAAAGTCATAGAGAAATGAAATTTTAGGTTGTTCTGTTTGACTAGAGGACGCAGCTTGTGAAAGGAAATGAAGTTTGGTGAGCAGTGTAGAGGTATTTCATACTTCACTGGTTCCATGCGCTATGCTAAGGAATCAGGATTTAATCCTCTATAAGAATTAATTGGAAAAGGACCTCACAGGAACAAAACAAATGAATAAATTTGTAGCATTTCACCTCAAACTGGCCTTTACAGGAAATTGGGCTTGGTGCTTTCTTCTTGTAAAATTGTTTTGAACAACTGGGAAAGATAGGAAGGTTGACGAATAGCTGTGAAGGTGAAAGTGACAGGAACCATTGCAGGTTCAGCATCCAGGCCCTGTGGTAGTATTTGTACTTTTATATTGATTTGCTCTGTTCTGTTGGGTTTGGCTGCTAGCTATTTCCTAGGCAACTGACTAAGTCATTAAGATACAGAAATACATGCAAAGTCACTTTACCTGCTATTGTCACAAAACCTTAAACTCACAATATTGTCTAACAATCGTTTCTTAGCATTTACAGGGGTATATATATATATATATATATGTATGTATGCATGTATGAATGTATACATATATGTATATATATTGTCACAGCGTCAGGAAAGGTTTGCTCTTTCAATATTTTTTATTTAACTTTTTACACATATCACTCTCAGTTCCCTCTCCCTCCCCTCCTCCCCTAAACCCCAGTTCTCCCAACCCCTGACCCACACTCCATCCCCCCTCTGCTCCCCAGGGAGGGCAAGGGCTTCCATGAGGGATTTTCAGAGTCTGTCACATCATCCTGGGAAGGGCCTAAGTTCTTCCCCATGTGTCCAGGCTGAGAGAGCATCCCTCCACGTGGTATGGGTTCCCAGAGTCCCTCTGTATGCCAGGAATAAATTCTGGTCTACTCTCCAAAATCCCAGAGATTGCCAAGGCTTCCTCTCTGTCACCCAGGTTCGGTGGGAGGATGTCTGGATCAGTCCCATGCTGGCCCCTCAGTCATCAGTCTGGGTTCCATATGTTCCCCCTTGTTTAGGTCAACTGCCTCTGTGGGTTTCACCAGCCTGATCTTGATTCCTTTGGTCATCACTGTTCTTTGCAACTGGGTTCCAGGAGTTAAATTCGGTTCACAGCTGTGGGTGTCTGCCTCTGCCTCTATCAGCCACTGAATGAGAGTTCTATGATGGCATATAAGGTAGTCATCATTCTCATTATCATGGGAGGGCATTTAAGGTAGTCTTAATGCCAGTTGGTGTCATTCTTGTAGATTTGTGAAGATCTCACTAGTGCCAGATCTCTCCTCCAACTTATACTGGCTCCCTCTTTTATGGTATCTCCCATCCTTTTCTCCTCTATTCTTACCCTGGCTCAACCTTCCTGCTCTCCCATGTCCTGCTCTCCCCTCCTCTTTTCTCCCTCTCTTTCTCCCATCTCGTTCTGCCCTCCCCTTCTCCTCCCCCAATCCAATTAGGAGATCACATCCCCAAACCCTTCTCCAGGTTACCATGCATATCTCTGTTAGGGTCGTCTCTGCACCCCAGACTCTCTTGCGGTGGGATTGTGGGCTGGCAATGCCCTGCTCCATGTCTAAAATCCATATATGAGTGAGTACATACCATGTTTGTCTTTTTGTGACTGGGTAACATCACATAGGATGGTTTCTTCTAGAGGGAGTATAAAGGCATTCATACATTTGAAATTTGAATTTAACAATGTGCTTATATCTAAGGAAATAAGATATATATTCTGAAACTTTAAACAATGACAGTAGAAATCAGGAAGAAATTCTTTTACATGCATACATTGCATGTTGCCAATCTTAATGGTGCAGGAATCTGAGATCCCTAAGCTTGGGCAATTCTATTTACCACCCCCCCCGTAGGGTGTCAGCTAAAGAATTAATACTGTAAAGAACTAATCTTTTTTCTCCTGAAAATTCCCACTACAGACAGCCCTTGGTTACACGTTTTCCTTTTATCGGATGTCAGTTTCAGTGCAGATGTGCAGTCTGTTTTCAAGGAATCCACATGATGATTGAGCTTGTGTTGGAAGAAGAAAAGTTTCTAATGTCCCTAGTATAATAGGGCATCACTCAAGAGGATTTTAAGTAAAGGTCTACAATCACTGCTGCCATGAAGCTAAAAAGGTACTTCTGAGATCTGACAGGACCTTTGGGGTTCCTGATACATTTTACTGAAGCATGTATAACTTAAAACCCATTCCCTCATCCTGTGCACAATCTTCAATAAATTGGGTATAGTTCAGAAACATTGTTCTAGGGAAGATTTAGATGCACTTGCAAGGTGCTGAAATGTGACGCAGGTCCCCTTAGCCTGGATGCAGTGACAGTACATATTGACACAGAAGTGGGTACAATATCATATTAAGTTACATCCTGGGTTGAGAAGGACAGTGGGACTTTCATATGGGGCATTCTGCAGTAAAAATGTTTGGCTTTTATGGATATTTGTCCAAGAACACCAAACAGATATTCACAGTTTTATCCATTGTTTCCCCATTTCATTTTCAAAAGTGAACTTCATCATCTCTATGTCTCAAATTTCTTGTGATATTGTCCTTGATTTTCCATGATGAAACATTTTAGAGTTATTTCATATTTTTCCCATGTATAAAGCTTGCTTTTAAACAAACTTACCTATGTCAATTTAAGTAGGTCTTTTCTAACTAGTATTTTAAAATCTTACAATTTTAATCAGTATAACTGGTTTTACACTGTTTGGTGCAAAGTATTATTCTTTATTTATTTTGTTCTTATCAGTCAACCTGAACAATTTTTTAAATGTTATTATTTTATTGTATTATAAGGGCGTTTTCGAGGTCTATGCACCCATTCATGACTAGTACATGCAGAGGCCTAAGAACATGTCAGGTGTCCTCATACAGGAGTTTCAGATAATTGTGAACCCATGTAAGTACTGGGAATTGAAACTGGGGTTTCTAAAAGGAGCTCAGTGCTATTAACTACTAAACCATTTCTCCAGCTTCAAGGAGCAATTTCTAAAAATGTACTACCCTTGAAATACTGAAATAAACATTAAAGAAAATATTTCTCTGTGATGATTTTTCATGTGTTTTATTTTTAAAGTTTTCCATTTTTCATTATGGTGTTGACATTCAGTTTTGTTTGATTTGCTTTTCCAGATATTGCATGTAAAATGTCCCTGGATTTTTAAAGCAAGTGAAGAGTTTACAAATCATCATATACACACTTAGATGTTAGAAATAAACAAACACCATGGTGGTTCATAGCAGCAAATGTGGGGCACAGACGCTTCATGGGGAACAAGGAAAAGAATTAGCTGGTTGTGTAAAGTCTTGTACACACCTGGAAATGCCTCATTACTTGAGATGATGTTTAATTTACCAAACCAGAACATGTGCTATTGGTTGAGCTCAACAACCAGTGGCATATGCCTTTGGTAAGGCATTAGATTCAGATATGGAAAAAGTAGTTTAAGTGCTTATCCTAAGAATGTCCCAGCCCTTTCCTCCAGATTTTTCCATAAATGGCTCAACACAGTTATCTTGAATGACAATTCCTAGAATTCAACTCCATTAATTGTTTCCTCATTTCTTCTCTGTATGCAGACTGGTAACTAGACAGGAAATGAATGTTAGACAGACAATAGATTATGGAAAAATAGACCAATAGCTTAAAAAAATATACTTGTGTTCTGTGTGAGATGCAATTATTTTCAGGATGCTGACCTTTTGTTAAGCTAGGTACACTGTGGTGTTAAGATTGTTATAAAATCTACTTAATTATACTCTGTTCTTGAATATGCATGCTCAGAAATACTCATCAAAAATATTTGGAATTTCTATACTAATTTTAATATGGTGGCTCAGAGATTTATATTAAAAAAATCATTACTTAATATCTGCCTGGTACTGATTCATCTAATATGTAGTGTTTTATATTCAGTGGCCAGACAAAGAAATGTTTCTTTAGATAAAAAGAAACACACAGCTGAGTTCTGTCTTATTTTGCCTCTAGTATATTTCGAATCAAATCAGTGCTTACAGAAAGAAGCTTATTCAAGTTGCACAGTAAAATTCAAACCTTGTTTCAAATAATCAATATTATTTTGATTGACTTTCTCATTTTCTCACTTTCTGAATCTTTTCAATTCAGTGCTGTTTGAGGATTATCAGACTTATGAAAATAATTTATATAATAACTCATTAAAGGAGTTTAAAATATGAACAAATTTCATTTTGTGCAAGTTGACACTTGAAGTTCTAATAAAAAGTCTTTTTATATTACCTGTTGCTGCTATTCCAGTTAGCCTCAGCAGTCACCTTAACATAACCTACAATCATGTGAATTGTTTTCCATTGAATGATTGCCCAGAGTAGATTGGTGGATGACTCTCTCTCTCTCTCTCTCTCTCTGTCCATTTATCATTTATTACGGTCTTCTTCCTAACTTTATGATTGACCCAAAAGTTCAAATATCATACTTTAATATTTAAGTTCAGGGAACACTCCTAAGGGTGATTGTGTCCATTTGTACATGATAGTTGTAACACTGTCTATCAGGTTAATTTTTTTCTTCTCCTGATTTATTTCCATCTTCTAAAATTTCTAAACCCTTGCCATATTCTTAGCAAGGGATTTACTATATGTAGATATTCTTTGCATGACTAAAGTACCTGTAAATAACTTTCAAATGTCAATCTATTTAGTTGCAGTCATGTCATCCAGTATATGCTCTTGCTAATCACGGAATTTGTAACCCACGATTATATCCATAAGAAAATGAGTAGCGAGTACCCAAATAACCTTGCAAATTTTTCCTGGTATGACTTGGGATTTGGTACATTTTTCCTACCCACTTCAGCCCCACCTTGGCTTCCTCTCTCTCCAGACTGTCCCAGACCTGGCGCAGAGTGCGGCTACTCAGCTTTCATCATCTGTTCTGGCCAGTGGAATGTTCTCTGATGCTCTTCTTGGCTAACTGTGGCTCATACTTTCATTTTCACTATGGGCACAGCCATTCAGTGGCTTCCACTGGAAACTCTTTTTATCCAGACATTCTGTTGGGATCAGTGCATTTCCACAATGCCACTGCATTCCATCACTCATCTCTGTGGCTCTCTCTCCTGTCACTCTCACTACCTCGTATCTCAGTGACAGGCAAGATACAACTGCCACTAGTGCACACTGGTTTGATTTTGTTTTATGAGTAATATCTATTAGTGTTTCATTTATTCTCATGGGAGAAAACCCACAATGACCCTCTACCTCTTCTTTTTTCTTGTTTATCTCATTTTTGATAGTCCTTCATTTTAAGATACCTCCACAGAAACTCACTTTAATTTCATGAAAGTCTTACCTGAGTAATTTCAATTAGTGAATACTAACTCAGTTCTGATCATAAACATAAGGCATAACTCATATTCTATTTAAGATCTTTTTTAAGACACATGTAATCTTTCAAGAACTGTTTGAAATTTCTCCAGGAATTTAGAATCAACTAAACTATCTGATAAACAATCTGAGATTGTTGTCCTTTAGTAGCTTTTGTTCTACTAAAGGACAGTAACAGTGTGCTTGATTAAATTAGACATTAACAAAACTGAAACGAGAAGTTGCAAAGTCGTATATTGTAAGAGAGTTATCTGTACCCACTTTCTAGAATAGCTAGAACAACAGAGAGGAAATCAGTAAGAAAATATTGAACATGAATAATCAAATGGTCTTGAAATAAACGTCCAGAATATTCTCTCTCACTTGCAGTGTTGTGGTGGGTCACAAATCACGCCTTAGCATACTAAAGATGGCAAAGGCCATGCAAAGTCTCTTTTGTGACCAAAATCTAAAACTAAATAAGAGAAATACAGAAATTTAGTAAACGAAAAAGTTCTCCTGAGCACAAACTGTGGGGAAAAAATTAAAAATTATAAAACAAATATCTTATGGCCAATGAAAAAAGCTTCAGCAAAACAAACCGTGTAGGTACACAAAAAAGTAAAGTTGTTGAGAAAAATTTTGGTGGCTAACACTTCCAGTAAGAAAAAGTTAGTGAATATAAACTGACTTCACTGCTTAACGGGCTAGTAAAAACAAACAAACAAACAAAAAACAAACCCCAAAGTGAACAGAAGGAAGAAAACAGTAAAGTTAGAATATGTGACATATAGGTAATAATGGAAAAATCAATCAGTAAAGACAGAAGCTATAATTCTTAATGCTAGAAAGTTCACCAAGAAAAAGATTATATTAGTCTAAAAATAATACATAAAGGGGAACCATTACGACTGACACCACATGGAAGACCATTAAAAGAATACAGTGCTGAAATGCATACAAAGACCCAGTTAATTTTCAAGAATTGTATAAATTTGTTGAAACCTACAACTTATTGATATGTAAAAATATAACTAGAAAATACAAGAATATTAGTAGTGAATAAACACACTGAATTAATATTAAGCATAAAACCCAGTGAAGTATAACACATACCTGGATGCTTCCCTGGGCTGACTCTACCAAGCACCAAATACAATCATTCAAAAACTATACTGAGAGAATTCAAATGTAAAGCCAAATTCATTTTATCATGAAAATATTATCATAATATAAATGACAACAAACTACAGTAAGATAAAATCATAAGCCAATATCATTGGTGAATATAGATACAAAAATCAAATATAAAATTTGTAAGCTTAGACCAGGTAGTATTTGTTTGAATGATCCAAGGATGCCTAAACACATATAAATCATCACATGTTACATATGATATTAAATGAATAAAGAATAAGAATCTCTCCAGTAAATAGCGAAAGGTGGATATACACATGTAAAGTAATTAACCTGGTTCTTAATACCATCTACAAAACTTAACTCCCAATTGGTTAGACTTAAATGTGAACTTCTTCAGCCAGGAAATAAAGGAAATTATTTTGACATTTGCCTTGGTCTTTATTGATATGGCAAGAACTACACAGACAAGAGAAACTGAAGTGACAAAAGAGACCACATCACAATAAAGTACAGAAAAGGGAACCTGTGGAATGGGGTCGCATATTTGCAAACCAAATATATGATTAGGGACTAATATATAAAATTCATAAGAAACTTATTTACGGACTGGAGGGATGGCTCAGTTGTTAAGAGTACTTGCTGCTTTTGCAGAGGACCTAAATTTGGATACCAGCACCCAAAATGGACTGTCAGTAACTGCAGTTCAAAGGGTTCTGGCACCTTCTTATGGCCTCATCATGCCCTGGGTAATCCCACCATGCAAGTAAGACATTAATACACATAAAATTAAAAAATAATCTTTAAAAATCCCTATATATCTAAAAATTAGAAACACCATAGTCAAAGGACCTGAATGCATACAATGATAGACAAAGATATGCAAATATGCCCAACATCATTGATTATTAGAGAAATGCAAATCAGAACTACCATGGGATATCACTCCTCATCCGTTAAAGTAATTGTTATAAAATTGTAAGAGATGACAATGTTGACAAAAATATGGAGAAAATAGCAGACAAAGTGACACTGATATCACACAATAGCAAGACTATAAATCCATGTAGTGGACATGTGAAACAGCTTGATGTTTCTGAAAAGTTAGAAATAAAACCACTGTGGTTGGTTTTATTTTTAAGACAAAACAATCTTATTCCTAAGTGTGTATCACAAGAGTAAATTCAAGATATCAAAGAGATACCAGCATTCCATTTGTTTCTTGAAACAATTTTACAATAGCAAGCCAAGAAAATTAAAAATACCCATGAACAAATGAAAGTAAAATAGTATTTCTGCAATAAAATCTTTATTTATTAATTTTAAGTTCATTTTACATCCAACCATAGTTCTCTCTCCCACCCCAACTCCTTTACCCCCATGGCTCCCCCACAGACCACTCGTCATTCCTCTAAAGGGTAAGGGCTCCAATGAGGGATCCAAAAAGCCTGGGACACTAAGTTGAAGCAGGACCAAACCCCTCTCCCATGTATTAAGACTGGGTATGTCACCCCACCACAGAGAGTGGGCTCCAGCAAGCTAGCTGATACACCAGGGATAGATTCTGGTCCTACTGCCAGGGACCTCTCTGATAGTCCAAGCTTCACAACCATCTCCCACATATGGAGGACCTAGTTCCATCCCATGGAGGCTTCAAGATGTTGGTCTAGAGTTCATGAGTTTCCATGAGCTTGGTTCAGTTGTCTCAGCTGATTTCTCTATCATGATCCTGACCTCCCTTGCTCACATATTCCCTACTCCCTCTCTTCGACTGGGTTCCTGGAACTTGGTTGTGGATCTCTGCATCTGGTTCCATCAATTACTGGATGAAGGCTCTATGGTGACATTTGGGGTATTCACAAATCTGATTACAGGAGGTCAGTTCAACCAACCTCCCTAGTATCACTATGAGTCTTTGCTGGAATCCCCCTTGTGGATTCCTGGGCATTTCCCTAGCACCAGGTTTTTCCCTAACCCTATAGTGGCTTTCTCTATCAGGATATCTCTTTCATTGATCTCCCAATCTGTCTCCCATGCCCTGTGTCAGCCTATTGCCTGGAGAGACAGCCAAGAGGTTAAGAACACTGACTGCTCTTCCAGAGGTCCTCAGTTCAATTTCCAGCATCCACATGGTAGTTTACAATCTATAATGAGATCTGGTATCCTCTTCCAGTCTGTATGCATGTATGGAGGCAAAACACTATACATAACATAAAAAACCTTGGAATAAAATCTTATTCAGCAATAAATTAAATTTAAAAAAATCTGTGATTGCAATAACAGAGAAACCACAAGAGAATGTAGTAAGAGAAGTAAATACTTGTAATAGCCAGAACTTGGAAGCAACCTAGATGCCCCTCAACTGAAGAATGAATGGAGAAAATGTGACACATTTACGCAACAAAGTCCTACTCAGTGGAAAAAATACAATGAAATATTGAAATTTGCAGGCAAATGGATAGAACTGGAAGAAAACTATCCTGAGTGAGGTAGTCCAGTCACAAAAAGATAAACATGGCGTGTATTCACTCATATATGCATTTTAGATATAGAGCAAAGGATTACCAGCCTACAATCCAAACCACCAGAGAAGCTAGGAAACAAGGAGGACACTAAGAGAGACATACATGGTCCCCTGGAGAAGGGGAAGGGACAAGATCTCCTGAGCAAATTGGAAGTAGGGAGTCCAGGAGACAGAGTTAGGAGAAAGAGAAGGAGAGAAGAGGAGGATAGAGGAGGACATGAGGGAGCAGGATGATTGAGTCAGGGAAAGAATAGAGGAGAGCAAGAAAAGAGATACCATAATAAAGGGAGCCTTTATAGGTTTAAAGAGAAATCTGGCACTAGGGAAATGTCCAGAGATCTACAAGGATGACCCCAGCAAACAATCTAAGCAATAGTGGAGAGGCTACCTTAAATACCATTCTGCTATAATGAAATTGATGACTACTTTATATGCCATCCTAGAGCCTTCATCTAGTAGTTGATGAAAGTAGAAGTACACACCCACAGCTGAACACTGAGCTTAACTTCTGGAAACCAGTCGTAGAGAGGGAGGAATGATGAGCAAAGGTTCAAGACCATGTTAGAAAAACACACAGAAACAACTGACCTGAACAAGGGCGAGCTCATGGAACCCAGACTGATACCTGGGAAACCAGCATAGGACTGGTCCAGACCTCCTGAACATGGATGTCAGTTTGGAGGCCTGATTGATCTATGGGGCCTCTGGTAGTGGATCAGTATTTATCCCTAGTACAGGAAGGAACTTTAGAATCCTATCTGGCATAGAGAGATGCTCTCTTAGCCTAGACACACAGGTGAGGATCTAGGCCCTGCTCAAAATGCTATGAGAGACTTTGAAGAACCACCATGGAAGGCTTCACCCTCCCTGGGGATAAGAAAGGGGGTGAAATAGGGGGTCGGTGTGGGGCAGGGGAGAAGGGGAAGGAGAAGAAGCTGACATTGACATGTAAAGCAGGCTTGTTTATAACTTAAAATTTTAAAATGGGGGAAAGAGAAATGAGTCAGGCATAGGAAGACAGATCCCTCATGATTTCACTTAGACATGCAAAGCGTAAAAACTGGCGACTCATGCAAATATTGCTATGGTAGTATGATAGGGCAAGTTGTCAATTCCGTGGGGTTGAGCAATAACTAGAAGAGTAATAAGACAGGCTCTGGCAGTGTCTGTAAAGGCATGCATGGAGTCAACTAGAATTGATTCAATAACTGAGGGGAAGAGGCCCGAATTGATACAGTAACTGGGGGGAAGAGATGGAACCTGAACAGTTTGTATGTCCATATGGAACAAATTGAACAGAGAAGCAGTGAGCACAGGCATAATTTCTCTCCCTGCTCCTTTATCCTTCCCCATACCCGTACTATTCTCCCTATTACCTCTCCTTTGCTCTGTCTTTCCTGGGTCACCATGAACTGAACAACTTGGCACTGTTTTGCTTTGCTGTGAATTGATGCAGCTACCTAAGCATGGACTGGGAGAGTCTGAGAACCACAATACATCTTTTCTACTTCAAATTATTTTGGATTCAGGTATTTCATCACAGTAACAAAATCCTGGCATTTTCACATGGCTCCTGAGGAATAGGTTATGAACAAAATAGGGAAACACTGTTCAACTCTATAAAATTTGGCTGGTAATAGATGGAAAAAGTTTTGGAGATCTATAAATAGTGGTAGATTTACTGGTTTAACAACAGTGATTATCATACTATGTGTAGACAAGGTATATTTTCAATAACTATGTTGCTATCAATTAAATCTTTTAAGTTGTATTTCATTTTACTGATCATGCTCTTAAAGGAGGTTTCATAAACAAAATGTTTGAAAAATATTATTATCACCTAGTTTATAAAATAGCTATGTGGCTGTGATAATATAACACATCTTAAACATAAAACAATGCAACTGCGAATTCAAAGCAGAATATTGTAGAAGTGTGCCTTCATATTTAAGAGTTGTCTGCTCCTTTGTAGAATATTGTCAAATATTCTGAATGTTTTCTCAGTGTAAAATTCTTTCTTATGCTTTTTCCTTTGCTGATTGGAAATAGAAGTTAATGCATAACTTTTGGATTAATTTCCAACTCAAGTCTGTTACTTTCATTTATATTATTTTACTCATGCAAATTTCATCTTCAAAGCTTAGTTCAATTCAATAATGTAGCGGCTTGGGGAATTTATTTTTAATGGTAACATCTCAAACCACTTCTATGAATGATTTAAATATTTAAATACTCATAAAATGAGGTCAAACAATTTGCTGAACATTCCACTTTGCTTCTTCTTAAAGTTTTACTTTATGAAGATCTTTCTTGGCATAAGCAGAAGACTGTGACTCACATAGTGAATAGACATTTATGTGTCACAAGAATGTGCAAGGGTCATCCTCAGTCAAATTAACTGAATGGGAGGAAAGGAGGCGATGCCCTCCTGTGAAGTAGCAAGATGAGACTCTCATATTCTGAAGTGCAGTTTTCCTGGCATAAGCTTTGCCTTCCCCTGTTGTCCTCCCATGAGAGAGAAATATCTTTGTGCTGGCATAAGTCACGTAGGTAGCTGGATAACTCAGTTCATTTTTGTATTGCATTCATGTGAATTGCTGTCAACACAGAGTGGTTGTTGGTAATATATGCTATAGATCAATGAGGATTTAAAATCAAAACTATTAATCTTTGTAGGTCTTCTTTTCCAGAATGTAGAGAGTCATGACCAGAGATATTGTAATGAGTTCAACAGAAGTTTGTGGACAAAGTAATTTCATCCAAAATCTATAGCTGGATGCACACAAGAGCTAATGCATGAGCTCTTTGCTGATTAAAGTTGAGGGAGGACTCGATCTGCCTCTGGAAACCTCTGGAAACCGAGGAGGAGATTCATTTAGCAACAATGAAAACAAATTGACTCAAAACATGGGGTCATTTCTTTAAAGAACATCAATTTTACCAGAGTAGTAACATAAAACAATAGGAACTTAGCACTTGAGATATAATTTCTATTTCATCAAAACAAAAACTGTTAGGATTTACAGTGATTACTTAAAAAGGAAGGTAATGGATTGCTAAGGTGAAGCCTCACATTAAGAACCCCACTGTCAGTTTTGTTGAAGGCCAACACATTCCACCTGTACACATTTGAGACTTTACAAGATAGCCACTAGGCTCCTGTTTTACAGAAAGCAGATTAATATTTTGATGCCATATTCACATGCATAATGTAATTTTCCTTGTTTCCAAGAAAGAAAACACCACAAAGAATTGTAAGAGGACTTCTCTGAGATCACAGTCAAAACATGGCATTTCTGATGAAAAAGAAAATATTTGAATTTAGATCACTCATATTTTTACCTGCCAATGATAGGCAAATGAGATGCTTCCCCCAAATATCAATAGCTATTGATTGATGCTAGTTCTTTCCTTTGGTTACAATGAAGTACAGGTGAAGTCGATGCAAACGGTGAAGTAAATAAGTTTTTATCTCACTCGTGCCAAAGACAGACAATGCTTGGTATCACCAAAGTGTTGATAGTAAAGAACTTGAGTGGACCAAGAACTAGAATAAGAACAAATTTTCAAAACTAAGTATATCACGTACCATTTGGAGAGCCAGGATGCACACACCCATATCCACTGCATTTTCAACTCATCAAATTAACAAAAGTGCTTGTCCATTCAACCTTGAAAACTGAAAGCAAGTTGAAGCATACTAGCATGTAATATGTGAGCTCTGCTTAAATCTTTCCATTCTCCAATGCCTTGCAAACCACAGAACTTACAAAAATAATGAAAAATGCCATTCATTCTGCTTTGTGGTTTCCAGAAATCTGCACAGCTCCTTACAAGATGCAATTAAATGGCTGTTAATTTAAGGTCCTAAATCAATTGTGCACTTCTATATGTAACATAAGTATGTACAAAGCATATTGACAATGTTTAATTATGTAATGCATACAGCACATAAGGGACAAGCACACACGCATTATATATATATATATACATATATATATCGTTGTCCTCCTAGTAAATGAGAAACATTGCTTTGACAAGTCATTACTTAGTAAAAATTGCATATTAAGAATTGATGTGCCAGGAACTATTTCTAGGCAAGGACTTTGAAAACACATAGTTCACCCATATAAAAAGCTCATAAAACACAAACACAAACACACACACACACACACACAGAGAGAGAGAGAGAGAGAGAGAGAGAGAGAGAGAGAGAGAGAGAGAGAGAGAGAGAGAGAGAGGTCAGATTAACCTCCCTGCCTAACTTACCCTACATCTTCTAAACCCACTGTGACAGATGTATATATAACCCAATATTCTTGGTATGAGCCTACTTCAAATATCACATAACTATGCTTTCAAGGGATAAAATATCAGAATTTTGGTTGTTCTTAAACCCACTTATTCTAGCTACATATCTCTCTAAGTTTGTGATTGCGTTTGTCTTCCTGTAATAGAAACTTCACACCGATTGAGTAATAATTCTCTTTTCTCTATTATCCCTTCCTATCTACAACTAATTTGTGATTCATCAATATGGCTTGTACACTCATAAAGTATCACCAAATGGAGTCTTTTGTCATGTGCTTTTTATTCTTTATTAATTTTCAAAGCTAATGTACAAAAGTAATGTGTTTCGTGATGGCATTTTCATTCAGTAGATCTTGGTCATAATCGTCCTTCCCACTTGTTCCTTCCCCATCCTGGAAGTCCCTTCTTGTTAATCGCCTTCCCCCGATCCTCTTTCACATCATATGTACCATATTACACTCTCATTCTCCCCCCACCCCCAATGACTTTAAATGTCTTCATTCCTTTGTCTATGCTCTTCCTTTTAGCTAATGACTTGTTCACACACACACACGGACACACACAGACACAAACACACACATACACAAATGTAGATTCTAACCATAAGAGAAACCATATGCATTTATCTTCTAGACTCTACCTTATTTTGATTAACATAATAATTTACCTCATCTATATGTTTTCAGGAAAACACCATAATTTTATTTCCATTGTTTTCCTTTTACTTTACTGTATTGTTTATAGTTAGCATTCAGAGCAATGGGCTTCATTATGAAATTATATGCATACTTTGATTTTTGTTCTTGCATCTTTCTTGTCTGCTCCCCCATTATCCTGTTCAGTTGTATTGTTCTCTTCTTCTCTCCAGCAACCCTCTGCCTGCTTTTATGCCACACAGCTGCTAATAGCCTCTGTCTTAGGGTTTCTATTGCTATGATGAAACAACATGACCAAAGCTACTTGGGGAAGAAAGGGTTTATTTTGCTTACATATCTGAGGAAAAGTCCTTTGAGGGAAGCCAAAGCCAGGACTCAAAGTGCATAGGAATCGAGAGACAAGACCTGATTCAGAGGTCATGGAGGGGTACTGTTTACTATCTTTGCTCCTCATGTCTTACTCGGTCTGTTTTCTTATAGGACTCAAGACCACGAGCCCAGAGTGCACCTACAAATAACTGGGACTGCCCCAATCAACCACTAGTTAAGAACACTTGTCTTCTGAGAGTCTGGTCTTCTGGAGAATTCATCTCAATTGAGATTCTCCTACAGCTTGTGTCTAGTTGACGTTAAGTTAGCCATTATACCTCCTTAATTGTTTTGCCTCCTTTTCATGGCTTAGTGTACCCATAAGAGGTCACCTTTCTAAAATCATGATCTATAACCATTCACTTGCATATGTAGATATCTAAGGATTAAAAATCAATGATCCACATGACAGAAAAGATATTTGTCTTTATGAGTCTGTTTCTTCACCTAACATAATTTCTACTTTCACCCATTTTCTTGCAAATTTGATGACTTCGTTTTTCTCTCCCGTTCCATAGAACTAATTGTGTGTGTGTGTGTGTGTGTGTGTGTGTGTGTGTGTGTGTGTGTATGTACAGTATTATCTCTGTCTATTAATCTGTAGCCAACCTCTCTGATGGTTCTAATTCCTGGCTAAGGTAAAGAGTGCAACAATAAACATGGATAAGCCATTATTTCTACACCTTACAATCCTTTAGGTGTATCTAGGAGATGTTTTGCTGGATCATATAGCAATTTTAGTTTTAATTTTTTAATAAATCTTAACTTGGATTTACACAGTGTTTGTGGCAAAAATTATTTTAATTTTATGTATATGGGTGAGTGCCCAACATACATGCTTGGTTCCCAAAAATACCAGAAGAGGGCATAAGATCCCATAGAAATATTGCTACAGACTGTTGTGAGCCACATTATGGATGCTGGGAACTGAATCTGGGTCTTCTAAAAGACCAGTGAGAGCCTTCAACTTCTGGCTCATTTCTCCAGAACCCATTCTCACAGCTCTTTATAGATCCTATATATAAATCTTGTACCTACTGTAAAGTTGGCAATGATATTTCTTCTGTTCTATTGACTGGCTGTCTCTTCATCCTGCTTCTTATTTCTTTTCCTGTGCAGATGCTTTTGATTTCATGAAATTCCAACTGACAATCCTGGGGCTATTTCCTGTACTATAGATTTTTTTCCTAAAATATTTGACTATTCCTATGTTGTGAAGTATTTGACCTATTTTCTTTAACAGTTTTGGGTCTTACATTCAGATTGTTTGTCAATTTTGTATTTATTTTCATGCAGGTTGATAGATATGTATTGAATAGCTGATGTGTCCAAAATAGATTTTTATGAAAATGTTACAGTTGTAAAAAATACTGCCATGTTCAAATAAAGTATCCCAATTTATCAGAAAAGTATATCCAGGCTTCTAAGATTGTCTCATTTTTCCCTGTAGTACTCTTTCCCTCTGACAATTCTGATGTTTGTGTAACATAGTTTTAGTGGCATTTCTCTCATCATCTCAATTTTTCACACTTTTTCTTAGAAGAAACAGACTCTCAATCATAATTTTGGATGTCATTTAGTTGCCATCTATCAACATGTGAAATCACAAATTGTTTCATGTTTCCAAGTAATCAGTTTTATTGTAATAACTGCATGATATTGGTGAGAGTTTCCTAAAAATGTTATATAATTGTGTGGTGTTTATGGCAACTCATCTTTAAAGGAATAAGCACAACAATATGATTTTCTGCACTGTTTGGAACAAGGCAACACTTTTCCACTTGGATAACAAACTCCTCAGTGCATCTGGAGATGATTAATTTGTTTTGCTAAGGAAAATGGAAAAATCAAAAGTTTTGAATAGCCAACACAAGTGACTATCAACTGCCCCAGGTACAGAATGCAGTCAATATTCTAAGGAAGTGAACATAAAGCTTGGAAAACAAGCTATAAAGTTTCTGTTTCAACTACAAGTGGAGACAGAATGTATAGAATTTAAACCTATAGCTACAATAAATTACCAGAATTTGTAGAGCTGAAGAAATTTTGTTTTGTATTAATAAAAGTAGCTTACTTTCCACACAGATGGTAACTTAAATGTGCTATTTCTTATGTAACTTTATAGGACCACATTTTATAAGGAAACAGTTACCTGCAAATTTGACTGGGACCTATTTCCTACTATCTCACCCAGAACTCTTGGGAAAGGGTCTAGGCCCTGCCCTATATGAAATGACACACTATGGACACCCCCATGGAGGGCCTCACCCTCCCTGGAGAAATGAGAGGATAACGGGGGGGGGGAGGGGAGGGCACGGGAGGAAGGGAGGGAATGGGAGAGGGACCTGGAACTGACTTGTGAAGCAACCTTGATTCTTATCTAAATTTAAACTGGAAAATAAAATTAAAAAAAAAATAAAATAAAATTGCATTATAAAAAAAAAAAGAAAACATGTTCAGAAGAAAAGTCCCGTATTCACTGAGCTTCAGAGAAGCTGCAAGACTATTGTTGATTCACAGTCTAGTCCATCCTATATAGCAACCTTCTATATGCATGAACACTCATAGAAAACAAACCAAGAAAGGACCTAATTCACAAAACTTTTTTTCTATAATCATTACTTTTAAGCCTACAATGATCTAGATAGGTGCTACCTTGCAATTCCCTTGACTATGAATGTAGTTCTGCATTCACAGCACAGTGAACTGGAAAGAAGACAATTCACTAGTTAATTTATTTGAAACATTTATTGTGCATGTAGAATGTAGAATGTACTAAAGTAAATACAAAGGTAAATACAGTAGTCCTTCTGACTTGATAGTAAATGCACTTAGATCATGAGCAAGTTTATACTGATAGAATGTGAGAGGACAGATATTCTGGGTTTCCTTGTGGTAGAGACTTTTGTGATGAAAAATTTCAAAGAAGATGGAACCCAGAAAATAGGTTCAAAGGAGACACTGATGGGAAGGCATAGGGGTGTGCTGAATGCTACAGAGGTCTTGAGCACAGACCCAGAGACAAATGACTTGGACACGCTTTGAAAGGAGCAATTATTTGTTTTGATGTTGCTTGTGACTTGCTAAAAGCTGATAAATAGCTTGTGGATATTACTAAGGAGCAACCTAGGACACTAAACCTTTCATTTCTTTTGACGGTACAGAGTCAGCAATGGATTGAGAAAGGATAGTGAGATTAATTGAGCTTTAAGCCTGGCTCTGTCTGCATATGTGACAGGTTAAGAAAGATCATGTTAACACTTTGGTATGAAATAAAGTTGCATGCTCCTACAAAGCTCCTCATTTCTCATTAGCTATAGTCATGTTGGCATCCAAACTGGGCCATCAACACACCCATCACATGGCCAGCTTCCCAGTTTTGCCTCTGGCGATCCATCAAATTGGCCATCTAGTCTTCAATGAACTGTAGCTCAAGCTGTGTACTCCAGTAAGTTTCTGCTCCAAAATAATTTTCTTAAGTTTGTAATATAACTATACTCTTAAAAACTATAACATTCCTCCTCATAAAATCATCATCCCCAAGCTTCTGACTATAGGAAGCTCACCACAAACATACAGTAAATTCTTTTAATGAAATGTGAGTATTCCTGTTATTTATATGTAAAATCTATTATTAGTACACCGTGGTGTACATTTAATCCCGTGGCAAACAGCTTTTAGGCTAGTGTTGGTATCTGACTGAGCTTGTGCTTGTAGGTGGTGCCTCTCATACCTTCAGAATAAGATACTACTTATGAGTAGGAAAAACTCTTGAACCAAATGAGTGAGGATATCAGTTTATTGATGTGTGCTTCCTTTCTTGTGTTTCTTAAAGAAGTATAACTTTCTGGGATGGCACACAGTGTTTTGTTATCTCTTCTTGAGATGCCCACAGATTAGCATGATATTTCCAACTGGCCACTGAGAAATAATTTGGAAGGCAGTTGCTGCTCATGGATCAGCAGATTCCATGTCCATTGGCCCAATCAAATTCAAATGAAAATTGTAATCAGGTCTAGTGTGATTATGTTCTACTGAATACATAAAGACTTCTTTCTCTTGTTTTTATTACCTAGAAAACATAGTGTAACAACTATTTTAACACTTACGTTGCAGTATCTTAAATAAACATTAGTGATACAGTATGCATTTTAGTTCGGGTTCTCTTGAAAAACAGAACTGATAAAATGAATCTATATATAGTCAAGAATCTATATATAGTTAAAATGCCTTCCATGCTGTGGTCAGGCTAGTCCAACTATAGCCCTCTCCCAAGAGAAATTCCAAGAACTCAATAGTTACTCAGTCCACAAGGCTAGAGTTTTTAGCTGATATTCAATATACTTGAGAATCCTAAAGAAGTAGATTCTTTTTGTTTCAGAACAAAAAATTCATTTTTTAAATTTAAATTAGAAAAATAGACTATCCCTCTATTGGGAATGAGATCCCAATGTCCATTTGTACACTAAGGATAAATACTGTTAGACTATTAGAGGCCTCACAGAGTGCTCAAGTCTGCTAACTGACAGCCATGTTCAGGGAACTGGTTCTGTCATATGCTGATTTCTGAGCTGTCAGTCTGGGGTCCATGAGCTCCCCCTAGTTCAGGTCAATTGTTTCTGTGGGTTTCCTGAGGCTGGTATTCACCTCTTTGTTCATCACTCCCCCCTCTCTGCAACTTGATTCCAGGATTTCTGCTCAATGCTTAGCTGTGGTCTCTGCTTCTGCTTCCATCAGCTACTGGATGAAGTCTCTAGGGTGGTATGTAAGTAGGTCATCAATCTCATTTTAGGGGAAGGGCATGTAGTTTAGCCTCTTCATTATTGCTTAGAATCTTAGTTTGGTCATCCTTGTATATCTCTGTACATTTCCCTAATGCCAGGTTTCTTTTTAAAACTATACTGGTTCCATTAAGGTATCTCTTTTCTTTCTCTCCTCTATTCTTCCCCTTTCTCTATCTTCTAACTCCCTCTCCCCTCCCCCCAAGTTCCCAATTAGCTCAGGAGATCTTGTCACCTTCACCTTCACCAGGGGACCATGTATGTCTCTCTTTGGTCCTCCTTGTTTCCTGGCTTCTCTGTAGATATGGGTTGTAGGCTCATAATCCTTTGCTCTACGTCTAATATCCATGTATGAGTGAGTACATACTATGTTTGTATTTCTGTGCCTGGGTTACCTCACAGATAGTTTCTTCTAGTTCCATCCATTTGCCTGCAAATTTCAAGATCCCATTGTTTTTTATTTTCTGCTGAGTAATATTCCATTGTGTGAATGTACCATACTTTCCTTATCCACTCTTCAGTTGAGGGGCATCTAGCTTGCTTCCACGTTCTGGCTATTACAAATAATGCTGCTTTGAACATAGGTGTCCAGGTAGCCAGATGTTTGTGTCAATTCTAGTGTTTATATATTATCCTTCTGTGGTCTTTGATGGAGTTGAAGACATATAGTTATAATTATAGTTTTCCATAGTTATGACAAAAAGTAAGCTACATATAGGACTTTGGACTCACAAGTTTGGGATAGATGATATTTTCTTTAAATCTTGCTGAATGTTTATGAACAAAATTTTGTAACTGTGTTCTTGCTTGATAGATGTTCTATTACATATATTTTGACTATGTTAAAGTTAAGACATTTCCTTTTGTTTAGACAGAAAAGAGGAGATGATGGGGAAATCCTGTGTATATGTCAATAAAGCACTGTTGGCCAATAGGGATGTAAAATAGGTGGTCCTAGGAGTCAAAGAGGACTCTGGGAAAGTGAAGCAGAGTCAGAAACCGCCAGAGGAATAAGAGGTCCAGACCCTTATCTCTGGTAAGAGAAATACATAGATTAACAGTTATGGGTTAAATACTTAAATGAGAGACCAAGCAAACGGCCAAGGGCTTCATAATTAATATAGCCTCCTGTGTATCTATTTGGGACTGATGCAGCACTGGAACCAGGTTGGCAGGAAGGATTCACCCTACATGTTGCCATGCAAAAAGAGTTTGGTAGTGATCCTTCTGCTTCTATTGTGTGGAACAATTTGAAGAGTATTAGTATTATCTCTCCTTTGAATTTCTGGTAGAATTCTGCCCTGAAACCATCTGGCCCTGAACTTTTTTTAGTTGGGAGACTTTTGATGACTGCTTATATGTCTTTAGCAGTTGTAGATTTATTTGAATTGTTTACCTGTTCTTGATTTAATTTTGGCAAGTGATATCTATCCAAAAAATTGTCCATTTCCTTTAAATTTTCCAGTTTTGTGGAATACAGGTTTGCAAAGCATGACCTGATGATTCTCTGTATTTCCCCAGTGTTTGCTGTTATGTCTCCCTTTTCATTTCCAATTTTGTTAATTTGCAGGTCCTCTCTCTGCCTTTTGATTAGGTTGGATAAAGGTTTGTCTATCTTGTTGATTTTCTCAAAGAACAAACTCTTTGTTTCATTGATTCATTGTATTGTTTTCTTTGTTTCTACATTATTGATTTCAACTCTCAATTTGATTATTTCCTAGCATCTCCTCCTCCTGGGTGAGTTTGATTTTTTTTGTTCTAGAGCTTTCAGGTGTTCTGCTTATTCTCTAGTGTGGCTAATCTTCAGTTTCTTCATGTGGGCACTTAGTACTATGAACTCTTAAAGCTGATTTCAGTGTGTCCCATAGATTTGGGTATGTTGTGCCTTCATTTTCACTGAATTCTATGAAGTCGTTAATTTCTTTCTTATTTCTTTCTTTATCCGGGAGTGATAGAGTTGAACACGGGACCTGCTGAAACTGAAAAACTTCTGTAAGGCAAAGGACATACTCAACAAGATAAATAGCAGCCCACAGAATGGGAAAAGATATTCACCAACCCCACATCTGACAGAGGGCTGATCTCCAAAATTTACAAAGAACTCAAGAAGCTTGTCTCCAAAACACCAAATAATCCAATTAAAAGGTGGGGTACAGAGCTAAATAGGAAATTCTCAATAGAGGATTCTAAAATGGTTGGTAGACACTCAGGAAGAAAGTATTCAACATCCTTAGTAATGAGGGAAATGCAAATCAAAGCAATTTTGAGATACCATCTCACTCCTGTCAGCATAAATCAAAAACACTAATGACAGTTTATGCTAGAGAGGATATGGAGAAAGGGGAACACTCCTCAACTGTTGGTGGAAGTGCCAACTTATACAGCCACTTTAGAGATTAGTATGGAGATTCCTCAGGAAAATGGATATCAGTCTACCACAAGATCCAGCAATTCCATTCTTCTTAGGCATATACCCAAAAGATGAACATTCACACAATAATGACATCTGTTCCACTATGTTAATGGCAGCATTATTTGTAACAGCAAGAACCTGGATGCAACCTAGTTGCCTCTCATAGGGAAAATGTGGTACATTTACACAATGGAGTACTACTCAGCAGAAAAAAAAATCAATGGAATCTTGAAATTTGCAAGCAAATGGATGGCACTAGCAGAAACCATCCTGAGTGAGGTAACCTAGCCACAAAAATACAAATGTGGTATGTACTCACTCATATATGGATTTTCAGCATTAAACAGGGGATTGCCAGCCTACAACACCACCACCAGAGAGTCTAGGAAACAGGGAGGACTCTAAGAGAGATATGTATGGTGCCCTGGAGAAGGAGAATGGGATAGGATCTTCTGAAAGAATTGGGAACATGGTGGGTAGGGGAGGGGAGAGGAAGCTGAAAGAAGAGAGGGGAAGAAGTGAAGGGGAGAGGACATGGGGAAGCAGGAAGTTTGAGTCAGGGGGAAGAATAGAGGACAGCAGGATGAGAGATACCATAATAGAGGGAACTTCTATAGGTTTGAGAAGAGATCTGGCACTAGGGAGATTTTTCAGAGATCTACAAGTATGACAGCAACTGACAATGTAAGCAATAGTGAAGATGCTACCTTAAATGCCCCCCTCTGATAATGAGACTGATGATTACCTTAAATGCCATCCTAGAGCCTTCATCCAGTGGGTGATGGAAGCAGAGGCAGACATATACAGCTAAACACTGAGCTGAACTCCTGGAACCGAGTTGCATATAGAGGGAGGAGGAGTAATGAACAAAGGGGTTAAGACCAGGTTGGAAAAACCCACAGAAACAGCTGACCTGAACAATGGGGAGCTCATGGACCCCAGATTGATGACTGAGAGCATGGGACTGATTTAGACCCCCTGAATGTGGGTGTCAATGAGGAGGCCTTGGCGATCTATGAGGCCTTTGATAGTAGATCTTTCTGAGCCCATTCCACATGGAGTGGTGCTCTCTCAGCCTGGACACATAGGGGAGGGCCTAGGCCCTGCATGGGATGATGTGACAGACTTTGAAAATTCCCCATGCAGGGCCTCACCCTCCCTGAGGAGCAGAGGGGGGATGAGGTAGGGAGTTTGGGGGAGTTGGTCAGAGGCAGGGGAGGAGTGGAGGTTGAGGGAGCAGGGATTCATGTCAAGCATGCTTGTTTCTAATTTAAATAAAATAAAAAAATGAAAAATGTCAAATACAAAAAAGAAAGAAAGAAAATACAAAAGCAAAAAGGAACTACTAACTACATCCTAGGAGAAGGGTACTGACAGTGACTGAGTACTCACTACACATTTCCTTTCTGAATCACTAAAGTAAGGCCTCCTCATTGACACCCACGTTCAGGGGGTCTAAATCAGTCCCATGCTGGCCTCTCAGTCACCAGTCTGGGGTCCATGTGCTCCCCCTTGTTCAGTTCAGCTGTTTCTGTGGGGTTTTCCATAGTTTTCCAAAAAGATGACAGCAAAGTGAAGAAATGAGAACTGTTTATAGAAGTTATGAATAGTTCTGCTGTATTATCATAGCATTTGGATATACTTGATTCCCTAGAGGTATTAATGTTAAACTGCCCTCATTTTATTCACTTTTTTCTGAAGATAAATCTAAGCACTCATCTTTCTGCCCTAGTTCCTCAATCTTTAATCATTGACTTTATTGAAAAACATTAGGGAAACTTCAACTATCCTTGTCCTTCTCCCCAGTATGGCAATTTATCAACATTGCAGTTTGGCCTTGTAACTTGGGTTCCTGTTTGTCTAACTTAGTCCAGTGGATCCTGGTGTTATAGGTCATTTCATATTCATAGATCTGTATTACCAAAGAAGGATATGGCTAAGGAATTCCTGCACAGTCATAAAGAAATGATGTCATAAAGTTGAACTGGAAGCTTTCTCTACAATTCTAAGGGCTTAGGCATTCATCCCCTTAGCCATTCAAATCATACTGGAGTCCCCAGTATAGAGGAAATGGCATTAGAGGCGATGACACATTGCTGAGTACACAGTTATAGGCATTTATGGATATCCTATTCCTGCAGGACATACAGGTCATATAAAAGCTTTAGGAAGAGAAGTAGTAAAAGAATATAATTTCTTATGGAACATTCTAGATATTTGTCATAAACTCATGTTTTGGAATGACAAGGAATGCCAAAGAGCTTCAAGAGTGCTGACGCTTGAAGATGAATAGATTACATAAGAATGTATATCTAACTAGACAACTAAGACAGAGCACCTTTTTTTACTCCCAATGTAGATACTATTCATATTGGTTACAGTTCTATTTATAATAAGATGCTGTGACCAATGTAACTTATAGAAGGGAGAGTTTGTTTGCGGTCTACAGTTGCAGAGGGATCAGAGTACATCATCATTGTGGAGAGCATGGTAGCAGGCAGGTTGGCATGGCATTGTAGCAGCTGCTTAGAGCTCACATCCTGATCTTTAAACTGAAGGCAGAGAAACCATATTATGGATGGCTAGAGGATTTTGATACCTCAAAGCCCACCCTTAATGACACCTCCTCCAAAAAGGCCACACCTCCTAATCTTCCCCTAATAGCCACTAACTTGGAACCTTGTAGTTGTAGTCGAATTCTCAAGACTTATGGGGAACATCTTATTCAAACAAACCAACACATTCCACTCATGGTCCCCATTAGAAGCCTGGTCATATCATACTCAAAATTCATTTGTCAAACTTCAAAAATTCCTATAATCTTTCAGTCTCAATAATGTTTAAAACCTAAAGCTCAAAATCTTTTATGAGATTCAAATAAATTTCTTAATTGTAACCTCTTATAAAATCAAAAGATTAATTACATACTTCCAACATACCATGGCACAGAATATGCATTAAGATTATAAAAGGTAGGTACTGGGGAATAGTTAAGAAATATTGTACCAAAGGAATAACAAAATTCAGCAGTGAAAACTTCAAATCCTGTAGATCCCATTTAATATGGGAAAGATTAGATGGCTTACCCGTTCCTACTTTGCTGCCTGCTATATACTTTTTTTCCTCTTGGACTGGTTCAACCCCATGTCTGCCACTCTCCTTGGAAAATGCCATATGGTTCTGACATTTTTCAATATTTTTGGGTCTCCAATGCAATCCAGAATTCAGTTTCACAGTTTTCTTCAAAGGCTTTTCAGGGTTTCTTGATCTGTCAAGCCTTCATTCAGAAACAGACCTGCTACATGGATTCCTGGCCTCCAAAGCTGTCTTTAACTATGGAGGAATATCCCACAACCCTTTACTGAGGTTTCCTTTGTGACTCTGCCGCTAGAACATGGAAGACAGTACTAAGTTTGGGTGCCAACTTGAAAGAAACCGTGACCCCTCAGTGTCACATTTGCAGAGGCTTTTGTTTGCTATAGGGGAAAATTCTTTAGGTCTTTTCCTTTCACAGGTTGGAAGCTAACCTCTGTGGGTTGCTATCCTCATTACATCCTTCCCATTATCCCAAGATAGATCAGGGTTCATCTTGCTCTCCTTATCTCTCTCTGCACAAACATTGGTGTTCTTTGTCTCTTCAAACTGTACATTTAATATTTATTTTTGCCTCACTTACTCTTTTTCATTACAGACCTGCGTAAAAATGATTGCTAATAACTTTGTGACAGAGTTGATAAAGACTGTCTTGAAAATCTTCTACACTAAAGAAATTTGTTTATTACTTCTCAATTTATCCTCAGGAAGACAAGAGTAAAAGGCAACCACATTTTCTGCTGAAATACCTCAAGAATGATCTCAATCCCAATTGCTAATACTGCTCTGCTCCTCTCTAAACCTCTTGAGCCAGGTCTTCACAGACCTCATAGCACTCAGCACTGCAGTCATCTAAGCTCCTACTGGGAAAGTCCATTAAGCTCTGCTTACAGAATTCAACCAATTTTCAAGTTCAAAGTTCCAAGTTCTTCCACAATTCTCCAAAAACAGCATGATAAAGCCTGTCATACCAATAGCTTACTTCCTGGTACCTTCTTCTGTATTACCGAATTTTCTGTGATAAAACACCATGGCCAAGGCTACTTACGTAAGAAAGTATCTAATGAGGCTATGGTTTCAGAGTGTTAGAGAGTGTGATGATGGGATAAAAAAGCAAGGGGGCAAGAACAGCCAGGAGCTCACATCTTGATATGAAAGCAAAAGGCAGAGGCATTGCTCCAGTGACACACCTCCCTCAAGAAGGCTACACTTGGTAATCCTTCCCAAATAGCCCATCAACTGGGGACCAAGTGTTCGAACGTACAAGCCAATGTTGTACATCGTCATTCAAACTTACCACCATTTTTGTTTTTATTCCTTTTTAGAAATGAAATCAAAAGATATTTTCTCAGGTGTTGGTGGTGCATGCCTTTAATCCCAGCACTTAGGAGGCAGAGGCAGGCAGATCTCTGTGAGTTGGAGACCACCATGGTCTACAGAGCAAGTTCCAGGACAGGCTCCAAAACAACACAGAGAAACCCTGTCTCAAAAACCAAAAAAAATATTTTGTTAGTATTCTTCAATAATACACTATAATGGCAATCAAATAAAAAGAATGTAGAATATTAACTCACGATAGCCTTGTTTTAAGTTATGACCCAGTTCTGGTTGTGTGGCATAAAATAAAAGCCTTCATTGATAAAATGAAAATTGTACATAGAATTTGACTGTTTACTTTAGCACTGCTGTGACCAAAGTATGTGACAGAAAATATTTCAGAAAGGAAAGGTTTGTTATACTTCATGGTTTCAGTAGGATTTTAGTCTCTGTGCTGGCAAAGGTGCACCGGAACAATTCAATATGTGGTTATAGAGGTGTGTAGTTTAGTTGTTCAGACCGTGCAGACCAAGATTCAGAGAAAGATGCTGCTACCAGAGACTGGGTTATAATATTCAAAGCCCTCCCACCCCACCCCAGTGATGTTTATGACAGCTACGCCCTAACTCCTAAATGTTTCACAAGCTCCCAAGAGGCCCACAAAATTTCACTTTTTAACCTTAATAGTAACTCACAGTGATTTTTCTAAAATAACATATCAAGTTGCCTAGTGCAATGTTCCTAGTAAATAGTAGCTACCATCAGTAAATATTGTCAAAACAAAATCTGCTTCTGTTCTTGAGATAAAGTAAAGTAAATATTTATGAAGAACTTAATATGACTTAAGCAGTGGGATCCCAAATGCACAAATAAATATTGTGCTCAATATACAAACACCCTGTTCAAAATTCTTCAAGATGACAAGTCAAGGAATTATGCAACAACTTAATATTACTGAGGTGACCATGAATGCTTCTGGCTTAAGGCCATCTTCACCTTCCTGCTTGAGATCTTTGGTAGGAATATACACCACATACTTATCTAAAAAGTTATGCTTTATTAATTACTTAAAACTGATGAATTTGACTATCACACATTGAATATATGGAAAGATGAGTCCAGACTGTTTCTTTCAATTCTACATCTACACTTCCAAATTAAATCTACATAAACAAGAAAGCAAAACAAGCAAAAACGTCCTAATGATAGAAGCAGTTCTGAATGAATCAGCAAAACTGAAACTGATACTACAGGAACTTCATGTAGAAGGGTCAACAGGCAAAAATAAAAGAATCATGAATGACACAATGTTCATTCATGTAAGAATCCCAGAGAGATGGAACTGTGTGCTGGGTGCATTGCAGCCAGACGCATAATTCTAAAATGGTAACATTTGTAAAGAAAGACTAGGAAACTAAGATATATAGACATTATGGTCACTACAAGACTCTAGGTTGAAAGTTTGTGATGCTGAGAGTTAAAGTTTCATTTTATTATATTCATTTATTTTGTGTGCATTTGTGTGTGTGAATGCACAAATGCTATGGCCCATATGAAGGTCACGGAATAACCTGTAGAGTTGGTTCTCTCCTTCTACCATTTGAGTCCCTGTTATAGAACTCGGGTCCAAAGGCTCAGTAGCAAGTGCCTTTACACCTGAGCCGTATCACTAGCCTGCTATTTATTCTCTCTCTCTCTCTCTCTCTCTCTCTCTCTCTCTCTCTCTCTCTCTCTCTCTCTCTCTCTCTCTCTCTCTCTTTCTCTCCTTATTTCTCTCTCTTCCCGTGTGTGTGTGTGTGTGTGTGTGTGTGTGTGTGTGGTCTGTCACGTATGCACACATGTGAGTGCAGGTATTCGCTTTAGAGGAGGCCACAGTGAGATGTCAACCATCTATCCTTAATAACTCTCCAGCAAAATTTATTAAGACAGGGTTTCTTACTGATACTGCAACTGAAAGGCATCCAGCAAGTCTCAGTAATCTGTCTGCCTCCACCCGTAGAGCTTTTGGGTTAAATGTGCATGTGGATAAAGCTTTTTCATGGGTGCTAGTATCTGAACTCTATCTTCGTGCTTGCACAGGTGTGGCTTTTACTCCAGCCACCTGACTGCTAATGTTTTCAAAGTCCAAAGGTAGAAATTATTATATCTGGGGTTACACATCTGGCTAATACATGTTTCGCTGTTATTAGCATGTCCAACATGAAACTTTCAAAGATCAGTAAACATCACTAAAAAGCTAACTGTGCCAGCCTTAACCAGAAAGCAAATGTAAAAAACACAAACTAGTAATTGAAGCACCTTAGACCATTGGAAACATATAGACAAGAATATCTTTGACATTTTTACACCACTGTTTCTCAGACATTTACTATGATTATTTCCAAGAAATTTTGCTGAAAAACAGCCACCCATATTTTCATAGAGTGATAGCTCCTGGCTGGCCTTGTAGTGTTTGTGTGCAATTTTATCTAATGCAATGGAATGGGGGCAGCAGCTGACTTTTGTACCAGAGTCTGTATCACTCCAGGATGACTCCCTTATTAACTGAGATAGTCTAAACTATGCCTGACCTAAATCAAGCCTAGTCTTGTTGTCTTACCAAAACAAGTTCCAATTATTACTCATTTACTTTATGGTCAACCTTGGCCGCATCTTTTCTAGTCCATGTCAGTCTCCTCTGCATCTTTTTCCCAGAGTTTCAGCTGCTCCTGCCTGTTCATCATGGTCTTGAAGCACAGGATAAACATCTTCAAAACTCCATCCCAAAATGATGTCCAATAAGGGCGGGTCTCATGGCCCTCCATGGTATCAGAATGGCAGAGAACAGAACATGTGATCCTTTTGTAGAGACAACCCAGCAGGAAGCAGAAGTGGAGAGTTTTCAATATTCTATCTGTGAGGGTTATTGAAATAGAGACCTGTTGGGGAAGTCTTATGCCAATAAAGCACTGTCTGGCCAATAGGGAATCTAGATAGGAGGGACTAGGAGTCCAGGAGGACTCTGGGAAGGAGAAACAGGAGAGAGTCAACATGTAACGCCATGGGGTAGGAAGCCCGGAACTATTCTCCAGTAAGAAACATACTTAGATTAACAATTATGGGGTAATTACTTAAAGCAGAGCTAGCCAGTAAGAGACAAGCAAGGCCAACAGCTTCATAACTAATATAGCCTCCTGTGTGTTTATTTGGGGGCTACAATGTGGCAGAGCCCAGGCGGCTGGCGGGAAAAACCAAAACGGCTAGCAAAGAAAAAGCTGCCCTTAACAGAGGCCAATCTGGAATTTTCTCTATACTTTGGTAATCTGGTAATTTGCTTAAATTACCAAAATATGTTTGGTAAAGCAGTGAAGGAAATCACAGTTAAAGCATACATTTTCAAAGTTGCAATGCTTATTCTAAAGCATGTGAAACACACTACCTGGACAAAAACACCGTGATGACACAGATATGAAGGAAATGTAGTCAGAATTCAAATACACCTATAACTTCCAAACTATGTGACCTCTGCAGAGTAAACTACACAGTGTTTTAAACATGTAAAAAGAAGGATTTTTCTTAAAAAATAATTCTTATAAAACTTTTAGGAGTTAAGGAGTCCATATGGTATTCTTCCATTTAGTACTAGAACAGGATCATGGAACAAAACTGCTGTTCCAGGCTGAATGGTGACAGATTTTGATAGTGAGGATAGTACTGGATGACTCCCGCAGAGATCAATGTGACTTCCATGTAGCTCATGGCACTTGCCTTCTTACAAACACATCTTTAGGTTTTAGCAGGGATGTCCACCATCGCAAGCAGAGCTCTGTGGTTATCAAACCTGTGAACATTGTGCCTGCTGAGGAAACCTATAAAGGGGACATAATTGACACAGTAGACAACACTTGCTGATGACCTGTGGAAGGAGGTTTCTCCCACAAGTTGGGACTAGCCAGGCACACAACAAGAGTGAGGCTCTGAAATACAGATATTTACTTGATCAAAATTTCAGGATAACTGTCATTTAGGTTTTGGAAACTTTGAAATCCTTAAAGTTAATGAAACACTGCTATCCATTGTGATGTTCATCTGAAACTAATTAAACTATTTGTCTTTTGATTTGTGAGGGTTGGTGACTGGCCCATGGGGCACCATCGAACTGATAATCAGCTGAAGGAAGAAAAACTCTAATGATAGGAATAACTGATGAAGCAGTTGGTCATCTGCCATGAGGCCTTCAAAGAACAAAGTGTCTTAAAATTACATTCTTCCCTGATGAACTATCATCAACTTGGTTGCCTGGCTTAGTTCAGCTTACCAAAGCCTTTGAGACAAGGCCATAAAAACAATAATCACCATTTCTGAGAACCCAGCCTCAGTTGATCTTGCTTGCCTATTGGCCCCTGTTTAAAACCCAGTTCTGGGTTTGGAAGTATCTTCCATCTGGATACATATTCTTGCCATATGAATTATCTTGGGTTAATCAGTCCCCCCTTCTAGCCAATTCCTGGATGTTTCATAATACTTCTCAACTCTTTCTGTCAGATGTCTTACCTGGAAATCCCCCACCTTCTTCCCTTCTGATTCCTGGGTACTAGCTGTTGCAGATCTTGTCAGGGCTAACCTTGGGTGGTGGTAGCCCTGGAATGTGCCTTCAGAGGCTACCTGAACATGTCCTAATGTATATTAGAATTGACAGCTTTAGCCTGTTCCAGAAGAATATTGTAAATGTATAAATACACATATGTACAATTACTTTTGCTGTTTGTCTTCCAAAAAGTCCCATTATGTAGCTCTAACTGGCCTCACTTCAGAGGGCTGAGATTCTAGATATATACTACCATGTCTGGATATAATAATTCGGACATGATAAATGTTCCGTATACAAAGCAAACTATTTAGAATGAATATAGCAAACATGGTGATGCCAATCTTCAGGGGTGTCTCCACATTCTCAGGTCATATGAATGCAGTTGACATAGAGAGGTTATTGATCTATCTAAGGTGACTTTTTGGGTTCATCACTCAAACCAACACAGAGAGTATGGAGATGTTAGGAACATAACGATTTTATTTTCCTGGATTGGCTGGATTACTTGTTCTTTTAAAGCCTGCATCTCTGAAGGGCCTCTGGGTTCTAGTGAATGCATAACACTAAGCTGCTATTGCATGAAATTGTCTCCATGAGGAACTGAACAGAACACATTAAGCCTCATTCCATAATCAGACTTCACTGTGATGAAATGCAGATATCTCCTTTACAATATGGACTGTGTCATTGTATTTGTTTGCATATACTTAAAACAGTTTAATAGTGCAGCTTGCTTTAACTAAATTATGCAAGTAAAGCACATTAGCTGGTAATATTAAATCTTTCACAACACCATTAAAGTTTAATTTACTTGATCATCATCCTACAATAATAACTCTCTAAACCCAAAGTCATTTTTGGTATGTCAGTAGGGGCTTAAATTAGTGAAATATGTCATTAGAAAATATTCAAATGAGAAGAGAAATGATATGTGGTCAATTGTGTTGGGATTTGTTCTAAGCAAAGTATCTGCATTAATGACTTAAATATTAAACACCAAATGTAGATGTATGATGTCAGCTAATCATGCAGTCTTGTAAAATCCCCATCCCTCTGCAAAAGCACACCCAAGACATTACTTCTATGACTATCTTATCACAGTAAAATTCAATGACATCTATATTAGTAGTTTTCTTGCCTCAGCAACAGAATACCTGACAGGAGAAAGGATTTATTCTGGCTCATTGTTGAGGGGTAGAATCCGTCAAGGTGAACATGGATGGCTGTGAAAATAGTTCATGGTCATAGCAGCAAAGCTTGAGATGGCTGGTTACATTCTGTGTGCACTCAAGAAACAGAAAGCTTTTGTTGGAAATGGGCCAGATAATAACTCTTAAAAGCCACACCTAAGCCACCACCCCTCCAGATAGACCACACCCCTTCAAGGTTCCATACTTCCCAAAATTGCATCCCCAGTTCAAATGTTCAAACGCAGCAGCCTGTAAAGGGCTTTCTAAATATAACACATGGCATGTGTTTTATCTGGTAATTCAATAATCTAGCAACTTGAAATACCTTCCATGCACGGCTCACTTAGCACCCCATGAAATCAAATGATATGGTTAAGAACCATGTAACAGGAGTCATATTAACAATCTCAAGACAATACATTTGGGCATTTCTTATGGAAAGATACTATAAAATTATGTTAGTTCTGATTAATTTAAAGAGTAGAGAAAACATGTCATGTGCCCAAGATTTTAAAGCATGCTATGACAGTGAAAATAATGTCTATTAGGCAGACATGGACCACATGCCTACACATATGTTGTCATTTACTAAGAAATCAAAAGAGATCATAATCCAGTTGAAGAAATAAAAATTGACTAGAAAAAGATTTTGAGTTTCTCTTTTAAAATTATGTTTTTCCAGTTAAAATATTTTCTCATCTACCATAATAGAATGTTAATAAATCTATCACATATTAATAACCACTGTAATTTTCGTATTAACAAGAAAAAGTCTTTTATGACATTATAAATATATAACTGCTAACAGAAATAAGAATGAATGATAGGCACATAAAAATGTTAAAATGTCACCTCTACTAGTTAGTGTACTCCATATCTCTTTTTGTTCATTCTTAATTTCTCTACATACCCAAACTTATGGGACACTTTGAAGGCAGTACTAAGAGGAAAGTTCATATAGTACACATATGAATAAACTGGAGAATAGTCACACTAGAAAATTAATAGCACAACTGAAAGCTCTAGAACCAAAAGAAGCAAACTCACCCTGGAGGAGTAGATGCCAGGAAATAATCAAATTGAGGGCTGAAATCAATAAAGTGGAAACAAAGAAAACAATACAAAGAATCAATGTAACAAAGAGTTGATCCTTCAGGAAAATCAACAAGATAGACAAACCTCTATCCAAACTAACTAAAAGGCAAAGAGAGAACATGCAAATCAACAAAATCAGGAATGAAAGGGAGAACATAACAACGGACAATGAGGAAATCCAGAGAATCTTGAGGTCATAATTTGAAAACTTGTACTCCACAAAATTTGAAATTTAAAGGAAATGTACAAATTTTCAGGATAGATATCACTTACCAAAATCAAATCAAGAGCAGATAAGTAATCTAAACAGACCTATAACCCCTAATAAAATAGAAACAGTAATCAAAAGTCTCCCAACCAAAAAAAGCCCAGGCCCCGGTGGCTTCAGTGCAGAATTCTACCAGAAATTTAAAAAAGAGATAATTCCAATACTCCTCAAAATGTTCCACACAATAGAAGCAGGAAGTTTGTTGCCAAATTTTTTACAAAGCTACAATTACCTTGATACTCAAGCCACACAAAGACACAGCTAAGAAAGAAAACTACCGGCCAATCTCCCTCATGAACATTGATGCAAAAATACTAAATAAAATATTAGCAAATCGAATCCAATAACACATCAGAAAAATCATACATCATGATCACGTAGGCTTCATCCCAGGGATGTAGGGATGGTTCAACATACGAAAATCTATAAGTGTAATTCACCATATAAACAAACTGCCAAAGAAAAACCACATGATTATCTCACTTGATGCAGAAAAGGGATTTGACAAAATCCAACACCCCTGTATGATAAAGGTCCTGGAGAGATAAAGAATAACAGGAACATAACTGAACATAATAAAGCAATATACAATAAACCAACAGCTAACTTCAAACTAAATGGAAAGAAACTCAAGTCAATTTCTCTAAAATCAGGAACAATACAAAGTTATTCACTCTCTACATATCTCTTCAATATTATACTTGAAGTTCTTGCTAGAGCAATAATAAAAGGAGATTAAGGGGCTACATATTGAAAAGAAAGAAGTCAAACTTTCACTATTTGCAGATGATGTGATAGTTTACATAAGTGACCCAAAAAACTCTACAAGGGATTTCCTACATCTGATAAACACCTTCAGTAAAGTGGCAGGATACAAGAGTAAAAAAAAATCAATAGCCCTATTATATGCAGATGATAAATGGACTGAGAAAGAAATCAGAGAAACATCACCCTTTACAATAATCCCAAACAACATAAAATATTTGCGGGTAACACTAACCAAACAAGTGAAAGACCTGTACAGGAAGAACTTTGAGTCTTTAAAGAAAGAAATTGAAGAAGATACCAGAATATTGAAAGATCTCCCATGCTCTTGGATTGGTAGGGTTAACATGGTAAAAATGGCAATCTAGCCAAAAGCAATCTACAGATTCAACACAATCCCCATCAAAATACGGGCACAATTCTTCACAGACCTTGAAAGAACAATACTCAACTTTATATGGAAAAACAAAAGACCTAGAATAGCCAAAACCTGTACAATAAAGGAGCTTCTGGATGCATCACCATCCCATTCTTCAAGCTCTATTATAGAGCTGTAGTCCTGAAAACAGCTTGGTATTGACACAAATAATAGACAGGTAAACCAATGGAATTGAATTGAATACCATGGTACTAACCACACACCTATGAACACTTGATTTTTCACAAAGAGGCTAAAATTATACACTGGAAAAAAGACAGCATCTTCAACAAATGGTGCTGCCATAACTGGATATTGGCATGCCAAAGACTACATAGAGATCCATGTCTATCACCTTGCACAAAACTTAAGTCCAAATGGATCAAAGACCGACATAAATTTAGCCACACTAAAACTCTTAGAAGAGAAAGGGAGGTACCCTTAAATGAATTGGTACAGGAGAATCACTTCCTGAACATAACACCAGTAGCACAGACACTGCGATTGACAATTAATAAATGGACCTCCTGAAACTGAGAAGCTCCTGCAAGGCAAAGGACACAGTCAACAAGACAAAAAGGCAGCCCACAGAATTGAAAAAGATATTCACTAAGCCCATATTTGACAGAGAGTTGATCTCCAAAATTTGAAATGAACTCAAAAAGCAGGTCTCCAAAACACCAAAGTGTTGGGGGGAAGTCCTGTGCATTTGTCAGTAAAGCACTGCTGGCCAATAGGAATCTAGATAGGTGGGACTAGGAGTCCAGGAGAACTCTGGGAAGGAAAAACACAGAGAGTCGAGATGTAACGCCATGGGGTAGGAAGCACGGAAACTTCTCCAGTAAGAGACATACTTAGATTAACAATTATGGGGTAACTACTTAAGTCAGAGCTAGCCAGTAAGAAACAAGCAAGGCCAACAGCTTCATAATTAATATAGCCTCGTGTGTTTATTTGAGACTGATGCGGCTCTGCAACCAGGCTGGCGGGAAGGCTTCTCTTAAGGAAAAAGCTTCTCTTTACAAATGGTGATCAGGAGTGGGATCATGAATTTCCACTCAGAATGACAAAAGCTTTAAAGGAATTTTAGAAACAAAAGGACAGAGAGAAGCACAGATTTTTGGTAGCAGCATTTTCTCAGGTGGGCTCTGTTTTGCTAGCGACAAGCAGAGACTCATGCAATTATCTTAAGGGAGTCTTCCTGAGGACTCATCATAAGCAAGCAAAAGAAAAAAAAAACCAACAAGGTTCTTTTAAGAGTCTTTGCTAAAGATTTAAAAGTTGTACATACAGCTGGAAGTAGCAGTGACGACATCTCCAAGACGGCAGCTGGAGTCATGCTTATGCCCGTCATCTTGGAAAAACTGCAGTTTTAAACAGCCACGGTTTTAACAGATCAGACATGTGGCCAGAAAAACGTAAAGATTTACAGTAAAGTCAGACTTGGATGAAAAAAACCTCTAAAGGTTTACAGTGTGTTTAAAAATATATGTAAGATTGAGAGAGAAAACGAAAAGGCATAGTGGTAAAATAGAGAAGCTGGCTGTGGTGCTGCATGCCGGTAGGATTTGCTGCAGAAGCAGAGGCAGGTGGATTTCTAAAGAGAAACCCTGTCTCAGCGAAAAAGAAATAAAAGTAAAAGAAACAGGGTAATAGATAAATAAATAAGCCACGCAAACATGGAAAATGCACAGAGAGTCTGGATACTGTATGTTTTTCAGTTTTTTGATTGCTCAGGAAGGAACAACTGCTAAAGTACACTTAATTATAAATGGAGCTAAATTAATTCAACTTATATCTTTTGAAAATGCCTTGACTTCAAAATGTAAGTATAAGGATATGTTACTTGGGAAAGGAGATTTTGTTTATGTTTCTGCAGAAAATGAGGAGCTGAGGATTCCTTCCAGGATTCTGTGGTTTCATGAACCAAGACCCCCGGAGCAGTGGGCCAGGTGTTCCAACAATTGAGACAGCTAAGATGATGGAGCTTCACAGACCCTGAAAATAAGGACTTATACAGGTTTCTGAGTTTTGTCATGATCCCCATGGTATGAACAGCGCCCCCTTCCAGCACGAAGCAGTTTGGAATGAGTGATTCCTGATTCCCATCTTGTTTATCAATCTTTGTTTTCATTTAAATGGGGTTGTTTACAATTGGCTAATGATCACAGCCAATCTTTTTTTTAATGGTAAACAGGTAAATTATGGTATGGGTATGGTTTTTCATTTATTGATACAAATTCAAGGTCAATTTTGTGATGTGTATATTTCTCCTCTTGATTAAGTATTGTGCTTTTACTGATCTTTTAAAACATAATTAAATACAGATTATAGATAGTTATTTATAATAGTCAGAACTTATAGTTAGGTAAGTTAGGTTTTCTAGATATATAGAGATGTTTTTGAGACAGATAGATAGTCTTCAAACCTTTCAAGGGCCTTCAGAAAATGGCATTTAAAATGGTGTAGGGCTTTTTGACAATGAGAAATGTCTGCTCATGGCAGCACCAATTACATCTGAGAGGAAGATGGGCATCGAAGAAACTTGTTATGGAGTTTGCTTTCAACAAGGCAAGATTAGCTATTTGGGCAAGAAACTGCTCTTGCCTAGACTGACTTGCTGTATAAACTGGACATGCAGGACCCACAGGAAAGTGACTGCTGAACTCCAGTCTTACAGGTTCCTGCTTCATGGAAGAGTCTACAAGACTTTCTGCAGGACACAGAGAAATGACTGACATACTGCCAATGCAGACGGACAGTTTTGAAATTTCCTGCTTTGCTGAGAAATCTTCTGGATACATTATGGCCTATGGGCTGAAGATGGATGCCCCAAAGTTACAGAGGAACTTTGGGTGACTGTCCAGGTAGCAAGATGTCTTTGTCAATCCTAGTGTTTATATATTACCCTTCTGTGGTCTTTGATGGAGTTGAAGACAGTTATAATTATAGTTTTTCTTACTTATGATAAAAGATAATCTACATATAGGACTTTGGACTCACAAGACTGAGAAGATGATATTTTCTTTAAATCTTGCTAAATGTTGATAGACAAAATATTGTAACTATGTTCTTACTTGATAACTGTTTCTTATATATAATTTGACTATGTTAAAGTTAAGACCCTTCTTTTGTTTAAACAGAAAAGAGGAGATGTTGGGTTGGAAGTCCTGTGCATTTGTCAATAAAGCACTGCTGGCCAATAGGAATCTAGATAGGTGGGACTAGGAGTCCAGGAGAACTCTGGGAAGGAAAAACACAGAGAGTCGAGATGTAACGCCATGGGGTAGGAAGCCTGGAAACTTCTCCAGTAAGACACATACTTAGATTAACAATTATGGGGTAACTACTTAAGTCAGAGCTAGCCAGTAAGAAACAAGCAAGGCCAACAGCTTCTTAATTAATATATCCTCCTGTGTGTTTATTTGGGACTGATGCGGCTCTGGAACCAGGCTGGCAGGAAGGCTTCTCTCAAGGAAAAAGCTTCTCTTGACACCAAAGGATTCAATTAAGAAGTGGGGTACAGAACTAAATAGAGAATTTTCAATAGAGGAAGTTAAAATGGCTGAGAGACACTTGAGAAAGTGCTCAACATCCTTAGCCATCAGGGAAATTCAAATCAAACAACTCTTATATCATCTTATTCCTGTTAATTGGCTAAAATAAAAAATACCAATGACATTTTATGCTGGAGAGGATGTGGAGAAAGGGGAACACTCCCCTACTGCTAGTGGAAGTAACAAGTCATACAGCCACTTTGGAAATCAGTATGATGATTCCTCAGGGAAATGGGAATCAGTCTACCACAAGACCCAGCAATTCCACATCTTAGGCATATACATTCATAGAAGGACATCTGTTCCACTATGTTCATAGCAGCATTATTTGTAATAGCCCGAACCAGAAAGCAACCTAGATGCCTATCAACTGAAGAGTGGATAGAGAAAATGTGGTACATTTACACAATAGAGTACTACTCAGCAGAAAAAAAATGGAATCTTGAAATTTGCAGGCAAATGGATGGCACAAAAAAAAATCATCCTGAGTGAGGTAACCCAGTCACAAAATAGACAAGCATGGTCAAGGGATGCTTTCTCAGCCTGGACTCATAGGGGAGTGCCTCGACCCTGTCCTGAGTTTAATGACAGACACTAGATATCCCCTATGTGAAAGGAAGTGGGGATAGGGTGGGAGGCTGGGGGGATGGTGGGGATAGGGAGGGAGGCTGGGGGGCATTGTGGAGGGGTTCGGGAAGAGGGGAGGGAGAGGGAACTGGGATTCACATGTGAAGCAAACTAAAATTAAAATAATAAAAAAAGACAAGCATGGTATGTACTCACTCATATATGGATTTTAGGCATGAAACAGGGGAGTACCAGCCTACAATACTACAGCCAGAGATTCTGGAAAACAGGGAGGCTCCTAAGAGAGATATTCATGGCAACCCAGAAAAGGGTAACAGGACAGAATCTTCTAAGGGGATTGGGAGCATGGAGTCGGGGGAAGAATAGAGGAGAGAAGGATGAGAGATACCATAATTGAAAGAGCCATGATAGGTTTGAAGAGATATCTGGCACTAGTGAGACGTCCAGAGACCTACAAGGATGACACCAACTGGCAATCTAACCAATATTGGAAAGGCTACCTTAAATGCCCTTCCTTGATAATGTGATTGATGACTTACTTGTGTGCCATCCTAGAGCCTCAGTCCAGTGACTGAAGGAAGCAGAGGCAGGCACCCACAGCTAAACACTGAACTGAACTCCTAAAACCCAGTGGCAGAGAAGGAGGAGTGATGAGCAAAGGGGTTAAGACTTGGTGGGTGAAACCCACAAAAACAGCTGACCTGAACAAGGGGAAGCTCATAGACTCCGGACTGATGAATGAGAGGCCAGCATGGGACTGATCCAGAGCCCCATTATGTGGGTATCATCATTGAGGTGTCCTCAGCATTCTTTGGGGCCTTGGGCAATAAATCAGCATTTAGCACTGTCATCCAGATGGATTTTGGGAGCCCATTCCACGTGGAGGGCTGCTGTCTCCACCTGGACACATGGGGGGAAGGCCTAGGCCCTGCCCTGGATCATATGACAGACTTTCGAGATCACCCATGAAGGGCCTCATCTTCCTTGGAGCATGGAGTGGGTGTTGGGGAAGGGGTTGGGGGTGTTAAATGTGGGCAGGAGGGGAAGGATGGGAGAGAGAACTGGGATTGACATCTGAAGCAAACTTGTTTCTAATTTAAATCAAATAAAAAAAGTAAAAATAAAAATAAAAAGAAACCACCAAAAAATTATATCATCATATATGCATGAATGTACCTTCTTTGAAAACCTAGCTATTTATTCCAGCTACAATAAAGAACCTAATTTTGTTAATTTAATCCTATTATTTTCTCTGTGTTTATTTTTCATGTGGATGTGATTGCCCTTGATATTACTCAATATGTCACATATGAAGTCACATGATTTAAAATTTGATAGAATTTAGTACTTAGAATAAAACAGTTCTATTATCTCTGAGATGTTTATTTTGTGTACCAATAAAACTCAGAGTTTTGCTTAGTTTCATGGATATTGATTGAGTCAGTGTGAAACTAGTTCACAGAAACTACCTTAAACCTGAACTTTCCATGGTTTACTTTCTTTTCCCCATTCTCATTTGACTTGTGTTAACCTAAGGTATACTTTCCAAAGAAAATTTCATTCGACATCATTTTAAAAATAATATCAATAGATTTTACAAGCATCGATTTTTAATAAAGAATAAATGATCTCAGTAAGAGGGCATAGCAATAAAATGCTAATTTAATTTGATTGTACAGGAAGAAAATACAACAGAAAGACATCATGAAAAAAATTGTCTGACCTACATTAGTTGACAAAATACCCCTTTAGTTGTTGCTCACTGGGGAGCATTAGATAGTCTTCAGGCTAGTCATACTCTGAAATTTCTTGTAACAAGAAGTTAGCATCAGACACAGCATATGAGACTCACTGATTCCGTCAGGAATTCTTTTGCATAATTGCCAATCTAAGGCATGGCATTGGAAGATGAAAGCAAGTTAGACTGCTAGAAAATCATATTTTAAAGTATATGACCCAGAAAATTCTAATAGCAGAAATTAACATTCCAAATATAAGAGTTTATTTCTATATTACTAAAAACACAAAACATATTAACAACCCCCCGAGTTTATCAAAACTCATGTGCATAAAGTTATTTGCCTGGATTAAAACCTTGATGGTACCTCCTTGTTAAGAAGAAAATGCCTGCGTTGCATGCCTGACCTCCAGCAGCTTTTTTTTTAGACTCCTTGGCTTCTAGAAACACCATCAGCTTCCCATTGTGCTTGTGTATGCGTTTTAATTAAGATGCATTTTCTAATACTCTTCCCTCTTCAGGGGCTACTCTGGTGCCACTGGAGAACTGTGGTTTCCAGGGTTGTTGAACAGAAGACAGTCTCCATCCTTCATCTCTCTTTTCCTTTGAAGCATGAATGAAGCAGACCCTTGTGATGTTCGCTTGATGAGTCTAGCCTCAACACTATAGATTTTTACTTCTTGGCAAGTTTTTAAATTTTTTTATGCTCTTTTTTTCTGGAAATAAACACAATAATGCTATCTGCTTCATAGGGATTTTATACAGATGAAATAGTTTGATATGTGTGTAATACCTAGACTTATGAGTTCCAGCAGAGTAAAAATTTGGTAACTATTACTTATTTTTTGTTATAGAAACCTTGTGAACCTCCTTCCTTCAAATTCACAGCTTCTCTCACTCTATTATTCCACTCCTAAGACAGCTGCTTCTGTAGATCCCAAAGTTCATATTCTCACTGTGTAGCATTGGTCAAACAGATGGTAGAGAGCTAAACTGCTGACTCAGCAACAGTGATTGCACTAATAGGATTTGTACTCCAATCCCTGGCAAGAGTCTTCACATTTTAAGCCATCCTGGTTTTATCAGTATGGTGAGACTTGAGTCAGTGAAGGTGAAGGATCAGTGTATGTGTAAAATTTTTATGAGGTATGAATATATTTTTCTCTGAAATGAGGTGGAACTTAGGGAAAATAAATAGACTTATACAAGCTACTTTTCATGTCATCTTGACACAAGACAGAGTCATTGGAGAAGAGGGACCCTCAACTGAAAAAATACCTCCATCATCTTGGACTGTAGGCTAGTCTAGAGGGAATTTTCTTAAGTGAGTAATGAGGGAGGGTCCAGCACATTCTGCTGCACTGGCTAGTAAGAATGAATTCTTTGAGCAAATTCAATTTTCATTTTTAAGCAAAATGATTTTGGGGTACCTTGGGTACAAGTTATTATCATTGTGGGATGTCCAGTGAGGAGTAATTAGAGAAGCAAAGAGCAGTGTATACGTTCACTCTCCTTCCACATCAGCCTTTCAGCCTTTGGTTAAACATAGTTACTGACAAGTGAACACTTCCTAGTTCATGCTTACATGTGTGCATGGGGGGTATGACAATGTTTCAATTTGGAAGCATTTACTGGCTTAACAGATGATATAGACATATTTACTATTCATCATATATACAATCATATTTAATTCATACTAGAAGTCTTAAGCTGCGATGCAACAAAATTTTTTTTATTTCTTTTCAATTAAAATGTTTAAATTGAACCTCAGATAGATTAAAGTTAGTTCCAGTTAATTTTAATCTATTTTAAAGAAGACAAGGTGTTGAAATAAAAAAGCATTAACTTCTTAAAGTACTATAAGCATATTCATTGTACTACTAAATTTCTTTAACACTTTTATTACAGAATTTCCTATTTCTGTGAATTTTAAGCAACATTTTCTCTCATTATTGTAAGAAGTATCCCCCATGGGAAACCTCCCCTCCCTGGGGAGAGGATAGGGGTGGAATTGGAGGCTGGTCAGGGCATGGGAGGATGGGAGGGAGAGGGAACTGGGATTGGTATGTAAAATAAGATTGTTTTTAAATTAAATAAAAATAAAAGTAAAAAAGAAGTATCGAGTCTTTTGTTTGTTTGTTGTTTGTTTTTAATTTCTGCAACTATTTCATGTGAGACGATGCAGCATTGGGATTTTACCACAGTGATAGTCATTGTTTTTAAAGTCATTACTCTGAACTTTTAGCTTTAAGGCATACAATATAAACTATAAAATGAAATATATACCCACCAAAGGTTAAAGGTTAAATCTTTAGACACGATTTTTATTAGTAGTTATTAAATTGTCCTAAAGATATCAGGGGAGAAGCACTGTGAGGTACCTGGTGTTTCATGAGTTTATGTGTTATTTCATGTAATATTTATCAAAGCCCACATATGGATGATCCTAAATTTACAAAGATAGAAAATATAGGAGACAAGGAGAGAGAAACATGTAAATTAGGACATAAGCAGTATGGGTGTCTTTTACGTATTTTCAAGGACACTGAAAAATCTCTAATGAACTTTGAGTAAATACGAATAAACAACTAAAAGTGAGTAGAAGATTGCACTGTCCCAGCTGATCTGGAGGGATTTGAGTCTAAGCAGGCAAGTAGCAGCACAAGCAGAGAGAAGCCCTGCAGCAAGGGAGTACAGCAATGTGATGGGAACTCTGTATTAGAAGAGGATGCGGTGAGAACTAAGTTAGAGAGGACAGCAGGGGCAGGTCCTTCAATTTGCTTAAATTCCTGCAATGTTAATCTAGGGAAGTAGGAAAGAGCCATTGAAGTGTTTGAGACACAGAAGGCATTAGTAGCATCACTTTGGCTAATAGATGGAGGCTGAACTGAAAGTAAAAACACTGGAAACCAGTTAGGAAAATATTATGATGTCCCTGGCTGTCCTGGCAGTCTGCCCAGAGAGGCTGAGAGAAGATAGATGCTTGCAGACTACTATGAATAAGAACACACGTACTAGTAACCACATTAAACAAGCCAAAAAGTGAAACTAAGTTTAAATATTATATTTTATATGTCCAAAGGGATGTATTTCACTTAGTACAAAATGTTTTAAGTATTAATGAGATTTTATGCTCCTTTTTTATACATCGCCATCAAAATAAATTGCAAATTATAGACTTCAATTCCTGTACTAACTGCCTTCAGAGATTACTTGATCTCGACCTGTCTAGAATTTCATTTTATTTTAAATTTTGTGAAAATTATAAATGAAATGATTCAGAACCATAACTGTTTTGAATATTTAAAATCTTCTCAGACAAATGGTTGAGTGTTAGAATTTTTCTTTTTGTTTTTTCTTTTTTTTGAAACAGGGTTTCTCTGTGGCTTTGGAGGCTGTTCTGGAACTAGCTTTTGTAGACTAGGCTGGTCTCGAACTCACAGAGATCCACCTACCTCTGCCTCCCAAGTGCTGGGATTAAAGGCAAGCAACACCACCAACTGACTTAGTGTTAGATTGTTATTTAAGTTGGATGTAATTAAAATTATTGTTCCTCAGCAACATATATGACATCCCAAAAATGCAAAGGCATCCTCAGGTCATCTTCATAAGACAGGGACCATCATGTATGAAAGATCATTCTTTGGGGTACACAGAAGCATCTTAAAAAGGCCTTACCAAAATCTTTTATGCACACAAAACATAACATTTTAACTAACTACAAAAATTATTGGGTCTGTGATAATCATTTCTTAAAATAACATTTATGTTCAAATCAGTCAACTTTTATTTTTAATATAATGAAATTTAGTTAGCTTCTCATTTAAAATAAAATTATAACATTTATTGAAGTAGTTTGTAAAATTTACAAAAAAACCCCTTAGATCATTACTTTATTTGTGCAAAGGACTCCAAAAAAAGAATATTTACAGATGTCTTTTCATGTGCTTTTAAGCACTTCTGAATTAAATTTACTATGGGTGAGCTGAACTTAAATTCTTTTTGATAATAGGATGATTTTTTGCTATGATTTTATTATTTATTTATATGTATGTATGTATTTGCACATGTGTGTGGGTCTCTGTAGAAGCCAGAAGGGAACATTGGATGGTCGGGAGCTGGAGTCACAGGCAGTAGAGAACATCCCCACAATTTGTGCTAGAAACTGTAAGGGCCTCTGTAAGAGCAGTACATAAGCTTACCTGCTGGTTCTTCTCTACAGCTTCTAGATATGTTTTCATGGTAAATTAGCAAACCTTTGAATTTTTACTATTAAACATTTATGTCAATAACTTCTTACAAAAAATGATAGGTAAGAATGTTATCAAATAAGATTAATGTTAACTTTCATATTGTACTTACCATGTTAGGCATTTTCCCGATTACTTTACACATGTTAACCCAGTCCTTAAAATCAACTCATAGTGAAGGTTATTGCATGATCACCATGTCTGTTTTAGGAATGAAGAAAGGGAAAGAATCAATGTAACAAGTCCTCAACTGAAGAACAAGATCTCAGGTTTCAACCTGGACATGTAGGCATCAGTTTGCCGTACTCTTGGCTGCCATGTTATATTTTCATTTGTTCTGATCCTACATTTTGAAGTCCTCTGAAGAATTCTATCCTGTGTTCATTGGATGCAAATGGCTACACTCAGAGTATGTTAATTGTACTTATTGACCTCTGTCTTGGCCTCTCTCTCTCTCTCTCTCTCATTATCTGATATATGCACAGAAACGTGTTTTTGCTGCTTTTGTATAATTTCAGCTGTGAGTTTTGTGAAAAGAAGCCCTTTTTGTTTTTTATTTTAATTGCATCTTAATGTTTCAGTTGAAATAAAATTACATCACTTCCATTACTCCTTTTTCTCCCTCCTGTCCCTCCCAACTTCTCTTCCTCAAACCCCTTTTATATCCCTACAACTCTCAAGCTGATAGCCTCTATTTTTATATTTATTGTTACACACACACACACACATATGCACAAATGTGTTTTTAATAAAAATTGCTCTAAATCTCTTGAACTCAAAATACAAATGATGAAATTAATAATTAGAATGACAATGATAGAAACAAACTTTATTCTTTTAACAAGACCAACCCTTAATTGCTACTTCAAGATAAAAAAGAACAAAAATAAAATTATACAAAGTGAAGTAAAAATGAGCATCCATACCCTTCCTCTAACATGGCAACTACATGTTTCTGCATTGCACCAATAGAAATATAATGCTCTAATCATGTGAGATTTTTTTTACCATTGTTATATTTGGCACTACTCAGACTATATCCAGGGTATTGAAACTCGTTCTGGAGGCCATGATTAGGGACCAAATGCAGTTCATAATTTTAAAAAGTAAGATCATTTGGAATCTATCCTGACCACTGTACAATAAAAGAATGGATGAAAAGATAAATATGTAGTTGAAGGTATAATAGAATCACTTATAGTGGGAACTGGGAGGAATGTAAGAAAGTGTGTCTTTATTCTGACTAATATTTCTATGGAATAATATAAGGCTGATGGACAGGAAATTCAAGCAAATCTAAAAGAGTAAATTTAAATCCTATAAATGCTCATCTTGTGAAGAAAGGAACTCTATAACACCTGAAGTGAGCAAGCAGATAATGAATGACCATATTAGCTCTACCTCTGTGAAACACTCTGCATAGAAAGGATATTTGATGAAATAATCTCTGATGGACATTATTCGTACTATACTATTGCTGTGATGAAACACTATAACCAAGATTGCTTGTAAAATAAAGTGTTTAATTGGGCTTATGATTCCAGAGGATTGGAGTCCAGAGTCCATGACAATAAAATAAAAGGCATGATGGCAATTGGCATGGGCAGTGACTGAGAGCCCACATCTGGATCCATAAGCAGGAAACAAAAAAAATGTCATTGGGAATATTACAAGTCTTTTGAAACTTCAAATTCTGCCCCAGTGACACACCACCTTTATCAAGGCCACTCCTGATCCTTCTCAAACAGTTCTACCAACTGGCAGCTGGAGACCAAGAATTGAGATTATGAGCCTACAGAGGCTATTATCATTTCAACCAGCATAGGGCCCTACTAGCTTGCACTCTATTAACAAACTTTGAGTGTATCACTTTATTAAAACTTTATTTTGTACCGGAAGTTTTTATTAAATATAATTTCATTTAATTTACAGAATTAAATATTTTGAATTTAGTATCTATCATTTTTAGAGTGTTATGGAATAAACCTAGGGTGGACACATGCCACAACAACATTCTACAATTGAGCAAATTGGTATCTTAATCAAATACAAATATTTTATTATTTTCATAAAGAATAAAGATTTCTTTAAAAATTTCTAAATTCATCTTCTATATCACAGCAAGAGTGTGGGTATGAAAGACACAAGGATAGTGAATTGTTAGTAGAGACAATGAATAATGAGATTGATGTGTTGTACATTGTGTAAGCATAAGGAATTTGTCACTACTTACATCTGTATAGTTAGAATAACCAGTATTTATACTCAAGTAAGCTTTGTATTTGATGAGAACCAAACTCCATGCTCATCTTTGAAGCAGAAACCATATACATCTGTACTTCTCAGTGTACTGGAATAATTACAGTTGCCAGTAGAGGAGAGCCAGGCTGTAATGTTAACACCACTGTTCTCAAAGTATAGCCTGAGTGAAGTTATCGGCATGCCCATATTCTTTAAGTTTGTTATTTCATTTTAACTATGAAATGTTTTACTGAATTGAAACTACTGACTGGATCTTTACTAAAGGGATTTGAATCTATGGACAAGAATGCCAAGTAGTAAACTAATTATTTTAAAATCAAATGCTCATCTGACTGGACATTTCAGATCTCAGATCTGACAAGGGGCATCTAAGCAATTGTTAAATCTACTAAAGATGCTCGGAGTTTTCCCAGAATGAATAGAGTGTCTTCCAAATAATGCAGTTCTGAAGTTCTGATGCAGTTTCAGCACATCTCATGAAATGGAAGATAATTTCTCCTCTGGAATCAAGAAACAGAATCAAATAAGCAAAACGTTGCAAATTAGATATTCATAATGTCCCTAGCAACCTAAACAGTACAATGACTTCAGATAACACCACATGGAAACAGTAACATATTTAAAATCTGCTCCATGTAAAAATTATATACTTTCCATGGCTCCAAGAACTGTATTGAATGGTCTGATTTTCTCCTACAAATCCACACTTTTCTTGAAAGTGTCTAAGAAGCATAGAATTATTTCCATAGGTGAAGAAACTGTAGCTTGGGAATTTAAGAATGTATTGAGTCACTAAAATGTTATAATTGTTTCTAATTTTCTAATTGTGATGCTAGTATTCTGAATTAGTAGCTGTTCTAAATGGTAAGTTGTAAGATCCCTTTCTTTTTTATCTCTTATTATCTTCCAATTTTTTTTATTTTTCTATTCCTTCTCTTCTTTCTCAGTTTAAAAAAGCATGCTACAAAATGCTAAATAACAGAATGTTTGCCTTTTATATGTTTTCTGTCTCAATTCATAATTATTCTCAGGAAGATGTAATGTTAAATACAGTCCAAGTAGAAACAGCAAACAAAATTATTATATTCTATCCATTTGTGAATACATCAAAAATTATTTGTTTCCCTATATGCAATTTGAATATTTTATCATGAAAATATATCTACTCTATAAATTTGAAAATAAATGTAAATTAATCCCAAATGCATTTATCTTAATTTTGGACCACATTGGGTCTTAAAAATCGCAATTCTATTAAACAAATTTAAAGCCTGTGACAAAGTCCTGTTCTTCACAATCTCTGAAATTGTTCTTTTCTGAATCTGTGCATGTTCATGGATGGATACCTCAATGAACATGATCAACACATATACATAATTAAGCAATTCTAAGGTATTTGTCTAAATTTTCAAATCTGTGCAGAAATGGACTCTGCCTTGGGTGATGCCTAATTAGCAATTCCGACATAACTGTATTCACTGGCCTCTGACAAAGTAGGACTGAAAACTGGGAAATAGCAAGGAGGGCACCGGGAACCACAGCCATTTGAAATACTTTACTCAGGGTTTATCCAACTGGGAACTTTCTCAGTTTTCCTTTGGTGTTGTTCCATGGCAGGGAGAGCGGAAAAAGCAGAATCCCGTCACAGCAAAGTTTATGTGTGAGGAAGGACTTCCCTGCCAGAAAGGACACAGACCAGTGCCGCCTTGCCTTCCATTTTAATGGCTTATGTATCTTTCCTTTTAAGGGACATTCCAAGGGTCCTTGTAGACAAACAAAGAGGGAGAGCCCAGATCACTGCAAGAAGACATTTTAGGTAATAATTAATGTGAAAAGGTTTGCGTCTTTCTTACAAATCTCCTGGTTTTCCTTCTACTTTTCAGTGAAGTACAGGGGAACAGACAGTGTGAGATTGCCAGTTGCTTGGATTTGGGGGTGTGATCTTGGCCAGGAATGTGTTTGTTTTCACCAGACTAGAAATGGCTTCTTTCCTGAGTCTCACCTTCCTTCCCTCTGAGACTGACCCTCAGTCAGGAGCTCAATTAAAAGGTGGAAATCTTGAGATGGAATTAATCTTAACAGTGGTTGGAATGTAAAAAGTGTTAGGTAAATGAAAATATATCTAGTTTACATTTTCACATGCAAGTCTTTAAGTAAAGGTTTCATATTTGAAAAAAAAATCATGCCTGGAAAAATCTGTTCTTCAGCCGTAAATGCATAGGTAAGGAATGAACCTGTCCTTGCCAGCCAGTTATCTCTTTTCTTGTTAGACAGAGGGCATTGTCATAGGGTTGAGCAAAATTCATGTCCCTTTTTAGTCTTTAGGCTACTTGTCTCCAAACTTATCTTTGCATTACTAAGGGCTATAATTTTCTTACAGGTTCTGACATTCTAAACTATTCAAAATGAAATTGTTCTTGCTGATTTTAAACCCAGAACATAAGCTAATTGTAGTGGCCCACACTTTCAATGTCAGTACTCTGGAGGCAGAGGTAACTGAATCTCTGAGTTCCAAGGCCAGACTGATCTACACAGCAAGTTCCAGGACAGCTAGGACTACATAGAAAGATGACACAGAGGAAAAGGGGATCCACAGGGATAACCCCAACTAAGAATCTAGGTATTGGTGGAGAGGCTGCCTTTGGTGCCCTTCCCTTATAATGAGACTGATGACTACCTTGGTTTCCATTTCTAGAACCTTGACCCAGTAGCTGACTGAACCAGAAACAGGCACCCACAGCTAAACACTAAGCTATACTCCCGGAATCCAGTTGCAGATAGGGAGGACAGATGACCAAATGAACCAAGACAGAACTGGAGATACCCACAAAAACAGTTGACCTGACCTAATGAGAGCACAGAGACCCTAGTCATAAAGCGCGGGAACCAGCATTGGATCAAACCAAGCCCTCTGAATGTGGGTACCAGCTAGGAGGCCAAGATCTCTAACAGTGGAGCCAGGGTTTATTCCTAGGTCACAAATGGACTCTGGGAGCCCTTTCCCTATGGAGGGACACTATTGCAGTTCAGATATGGAAAGGAGAGACTCCAGATATGATGTGATGGACTTTGATGATCGCCTGTGGAAGGTCTCACTATCCCTGGGGAGTGCATGGGGTGGGTTGGAGGGTTGATGGGAAACATGAGAGGATGGGAGGGTTAAGGAATGGGGAAATGTATATGTAAATAAGAATGTTTCTAAAAGTAAAAAAGGAAGGAAGGAAAGAAAGAAAGAAGGAAAATAGCACATAATAGGACATGTAGAATAAGTAGTAGGAGGGAGTGACTTGGAAGAATATGGCAGGACTAACCAAGCATATGTGAGACATCTGGATCTAAGGCTGGCAGTGATCCTTCAAGAAGGTCATGAAACAAGTAGTTTATGTTTTCTCAATATTCTTCCTATCTGGAAAATGGGAAACACGATGTTTACTGCATAAAATAGTAGCTTTGACATTATAGTCTTACTTTGCAAATGATGAATGATACATACATTCAACACAAATACAAAATTAAATAATGATATTTACTTGTAATTACAGGTCATTTTTTGCTCTTCTCAAAGACATGAAATACATAAGACTGCACTGTGGATGCTAAAGGGTAGGTGGGTGGAATTCTTTGTGGGTGGTGTCAAAGCTAAGTTAGAACTAAATGAAAGTCTTCTCCAATTTTTTTTTATTTTAAGGTAAACATGGTTGTGAGAACAACCCAACAAGATGGTAGAGAGAGTGGTGGCTCATGTGGTATGGCTTCAAAGCTATGCATAGCCTATCCAAAACCATAACTAACACCAGCCTGTAGTGTTACCAGAAAATTTGCCACCATTCCTTTGGCATAACATCTCTGAAAATATTCAAATACAAACCCATCAGTACCATTAATGAGACCTTTGTTGATATGCAACATATTTCAGGCTTAAGTTGAAAACTCAGAGGTCCAGAGTAAAGGGAATTGCAGGGAGACAGACACACATAGAAAAGTCCTGGGGCAGTAACAGATGAACTTGAGAAGGACAAAATGGACAAAAGAAGGAAAAAAAGGCAGGGGACAGTGGGCACAAAGTTCCCACTGCATGTCTTAGTCTATGCCTGGATCTGTATTTTGAAATTGCAAAACTTAATATGGTAATTTGAAGAAGAATGACTCCTATAGACTCATATTTGAATGCTTAGGGAGTAGCAATAGATATGGTCTTGTTGAAGTAGGCGTGACCTTGTTGAAGGAAGTATGTCACTGGAGTGGCTTTGGAGTTTCAAATGCTCAAGTCAGGCCCAGTATCTCTCTCTTCTTGCTTCCTGTACATCTGGATGTAGTACTTTTAATTACCTCTCCTGCACCATGTTTTCCTGCATACTGTCAAAATTAACACCATGATAATGGGCAAAACTTCTGAACTGTAAGCCAGTCCCAATTAAATGCTTCCCTTCATAAGAGTTGCTGCAGTCAATGGTTTCACTTCACAACATTGGAAACCCTAACTAAATCATGTTTCTTCTTCTTTACAAATGCCAAAGCATTTTCCATGTTATCCTTGATAAGACCTGTATCAGATAATTTTGAGGCTTGGTCCTGATTATGTGTCTTTTGTCCTCTGTTACTTTTAATTACTGGACATCTGTCTTTACAGTGTCATGATTCTGATCACACCTAGCTGTTTTACACAAAAGCACTATATTAGTACAGAAATATGAATAAAATTAATCCAGTGTTTATGGTCGTGTTAGGGTTATAGAGAACATGAAATCAATTTTACTGGTTTTCAGATAATCTAGGCAAATACTTCAGACTAGAAGTTGTATTACTCAGATGACCAAAAATTGTGAGACATTATAAGTGTTTGGGGGGTTGTTATTACCTTGTCTACATGTGGGATTTGCTATCTGATACCTTTTGTTTGCTTGTTTGTTTACATCCACCTTCCTGATTAAACTTTGTACTGTGGGATGATAAGACCCACCCACACTTATCATTGACCATATTTTATCTATATCATTTATAGTGAGTGCTATCTTCATTTCTCTACTTCCTCCCTATTACGTGATTCCTAGCTGGATCCCGTTGCTGCTTTAGCCTCCAAAATAACACATGGAGACTCTATGTGTTACAATGCTGTCAGCCAATGTCCAGGCCTTATCATTGGCTAGTTCTGTCTTAAGTATTAACCCATGAATACTAATATAAATTTCGATAAGTTCTTATCTTGCTGAGAATGCCAGGCTCATATATCCCCTCCTCCCGGGATCACATGGTGACTCTCTAACCTTGACTACGTTACCCATAATCCTTCTTGAATCCTAGTCCTACCTATCTTGCTTCCCTATTGGACAACAGTGCTTTATTTATCAACCAATAAGACAAATATATACACAGAAGGACTTTCCCCCATCAGCTCCTAGGTGGCCAAATGCTTCATCACCTCTAATCATGTCTGGCACACATAACAAAGAAACATGGGAGGCTATTTGAAAGCTGAAAAGAGAAAAAAGAAAGGGGGAGGGAAGAAGAATGAGATGGTACACACAATAAGAAATACATTTCTTCTCACTTTTTTCCTGATAAGGACGCTATAACTCAATGAAAAGGTCAGGGTAACAGCGTTAGTTGACTTGTGGTTTACTGAGAAGTGACACAATTGAATTGCTGTGTTGAGTTAGTCAGATTGTGGGGCAGGGAACGACAGCTGGGATGTGATCAAATAATTACAGGTTATGCTGGCACACAGATGCATCTTTCATCTATCACTCTTCCAGAATCCAGTTCTGTATACAATTGTATTGTGTCAACAATTTTTTCTCCACTCACTTTTTAGTTTGACTATTAATATGTTTCTCAGGTGGGGTATTCTATTAAAGATTCAAAATTGAAGCTATGTTTTGTGTGAGATTTCATTCACCCTATTCATTGAGGTAAGACCACATCTTATTTTACTTTTAGCCAAGGATATTGAATAACTCCTTTTTGATATTTGGAGAGATTGTTTAGAAATCATTTATTTTAGTGATGGTCTACTATTTCCTGGGTCATTAGCCATGCATGCAGCTACTTTACAGGAAAAAACTCTCAGACAGCAATTTTTTACCATATGCCTCTAGAACAGTCACATTGCCTGTTGGTCCCTAAAGGGTGTGCTATTGCCCTGAGCTTTTAATGCTCTAGAAGACCATCAAGCATCAACACACAGGACTAATTTTGTCAAACTTACATTTGGTCCACAGAAGCACACAGTAGAATGTGCCTAAGATAACAACTTTGTCTCATTCAATATTCTATTCACAGCACACAGTACCTACCTGAGATAGACAGCCAGTGAATACTAAATGATTGTCTGACTTTGGGAGACCTTAAGCCTGCTAACCCCACCTCCCCCCACAGTCCAATAGAACTAAGAAGGAGGGACTTCCAGGTTAGATGTAGAAATTGTGCAAGCAGGAGCTGATCATTCTCAAGTCAACACCACAAGTTTCTCAGAAGGAGACCTGTAAGACTGAATTTGGAGAACCCAGAACAAGTTTAGAAATATGGGCTGGACTGGCTCTTCTCGAATTTTTGGAAAGCATGTTATGATCCTTTGGAGCCTCCTATGAGGCCACTGAATGATTGAGGGGCATAGAATGGGGGAGGAAAGACACACAGGGCACATTTTTCCACTGTACTTTGGTTCCAGGGAGATTTGGAGAGTACAATTTTGTCATTTATAAAACCTCTCTAGCGCTTGGCCGCTGTCCCCTAAGCAAACTGAGAGAAATGAAATTACAACTGGAAAGTAAACAGATAAATAAGAAATGTGTAAGTTTCTCAGGAAACAAAAATAGTTAAACTCTGGTGCACTCTTCAAATATGCCTCCGAAATTTTACAAGATTTATGCAAGCACAGAAAGAATGTTCCCCTGTTGGCAGCAGAGGGCTAGGTGATGACTCAGCAGTTTCTTTGGCTCCAATGAAGCCACCCTTTGCAGATCTCAGCCATGCTTCATGGAAAAAGAAGGGGAGTATGTGCCTTATGGTGCCACTATCAAAGACAGGTTTTCATCACTTCTGGGAGGATGAGGAGTGTCCTGGTACTGGACAGAGATCCCTGTACCAGAAAGAAGGCTTCTCAGAGGCTTGTGATAGTTCAAACCTATGTCAAAAATGGCAAAAAATGAGCAATACCTTTACTTGTCTCTTGTTCAATCTATAAAATATGCTCACTGCTCACTTCTTAGTTAGTTGTCCAACTAATGAAGGTCTACTAAAAACAGGAACTAAGATGATGGTATTCTAATTGTGTGTTTAGTCTCAAAAGGCAATAGCTCTCAGGAAGAAAAGACACACTAGTATGTATATGGCTTCTCTTGGATGACAAAGAAAAAAAAATGGGAGAACTAAGCACTGTACCTTTAAAAGGCACGATTTACAAAGAAGTGTCCAAATTAGAGCTCACCCTAATAAAGATCCCAAGTATTTTGATGATGAGCTTCAGGCATCTGACTGACACATTGCTAAGAGGAAGCAAAGGTGAATGGAGAGTTCTATAGCAAATTTGGGGGGGGGGGGCGCAGGGTAATCTACAAATTAGAGTAGTACTTTTGAGTATGTGTTATTGTCTCTGAAGAGACAGGAAAACAGTGTCATGTTTATATTCATCTGTTCTCCGAGGAAACAGTGTTTAACCATGTTTTCATACTTGCTGGTTATGGGTAAAGGGTTATTTACAGGAGCAGAGATGACTCAGACCCAGCTGCAGCACCAGAAGTCTACCTCAGCATGACTGACAGTTCACAAAAGTTAGAAACTTTGTACTCTAGAATCAGCAGGCAGCTCAACCGGTTGGAGAATGACTCTTCTAGGCTGCACAGTTGATCCAAGCCTCCAGGTATCTCCACTGATCTGTGTCTCATCCAGGCAGTTTAGCTGGTCGGGGCCTCTTTCGGGAGACTCAGCTTGGCAGAAAATAGCTCTCAGCAGTCTTTACTATTTGTATATGCTTGGGGGAGAGAGAGAGAGAGAGAGAGATTTAATGGATTACTTTCAGGGACTTTCTGAAGGCTAGTTCATTTCTTGAGTTTCAGGAGCTCCCCTGCCTTAGAACATCCCGTGTTGATGAACCACCCTTCAACATCTAAGGCTTTAACCCAGGAAATTACTATGTACCAAGGAAGTCACAGGTCAATCTTGGATTCCTTCCTAGGGAGATGTCTACCTTGCTTATTTGCATTAGGGTCTCTATGGGGTCTGAATCTTTCTATTAGGCTAAAGTAACAGGCCAGTGGATTTCCTGTCTCTCTTCATAGCATATTACACTGTTCTTGGCTTTTTATGTGGGCTTTGGAATATGAACCCCGGTCTTTTTCACACATGTGCAATAAGCACATGGCACCATTTCTCTAGTCCTGCTCAGCTAAGAATTTTGTGAAAAACAAAAGTAATGACTGTATTTTGTAACTTCTAATACTGTGTATAATATACTTTATAATAATGAAAATATATAATTTTAGTAGAAATGATTTATGTAAATTTGACAGAGTAAGCTGAACATATAATAACCCATTTTAGATTACACTTTAACATGTAATGATGGCGAGAAAATAAATTATTGGAGAAGAAATTATTTGTTAAGTGATGTTGGAAAATGAGCTTGAAAGAAAAATGGAATTGTAAATTAATTGAAACAAATCATTATTTAAATGTTATTTAATAACATTGATGTTTTATAGTAGTATCTTTCCTTGCACTTCAATGAGGCATTTGATTTGTGATGGCCTGAAGCAAAACAGAACAAATTTTTTTTTGTTATACAAGTGCAAAGAAACACAAGTGCTTTAGGGTTTATAAATTGTCTTGCCAAGCATTGATGCTGAGTATATATTTAAATGTTCACAAATTTAAATTTAATTATCAGGATTTTAACCTGAGTTACAGTGGTCTTCAGGATGTGGTTAAGTGTGAAGCTCTGCCTATGTGCAGTAGAGTAGTTAACAGCAAAAGAGTATATAGTGTTTGTCTTTTAACTTTTCTGCTCTCTGCCAGTAAGGATAGCATAGAAAGAAAACTGCTCTAATCTGGGTCTCTCAAGAAGTAGAAATGAGTGGTGCTTATCCAAGTGGAGGATATAGGAAGAAGAGGTTCAGTGAAACAGCACTGGATACTGAGTAATTCAAGGAAGTCTAACAAACTTTCCACAAGACCTTCATCCAGTGACACAATTAGTTTCTGTGTTTTTCACAGTTACTGGTACATTATACCTCTTAGTTTCAGTGACTGGGATGCTGGATTTCATAACATGTCATAAGCCTTCCTATGCTGCCAGCGCTAGGACATGACTGCCAACCTAACTAGAATGACGGACCCCTAGATTACTAAACCGTACTTGTGGGTATGTCTGTGAGGGTATTTACAGAGATGCCTAGCCTACATGATAGAAGAAGGAAGGGGAGACTCTGGGTATAGGCAGCATTATTCAATAGCAAGACTACAGATGAATGTAGAAGAAAGAGTAAGTGTTAAACATCCCTTCTGATGCATAGGTATTGTTGCTGTCAATATCTAGGGACATCAGACTGCAGTTTGCTCAGTTCCTTTGCTGCATCTTAACACCTAAGACTCCCCAGTGAGCTTCCCTGCCTCCAGTCTCTGATGGAGACAGTATATTATAGCTGTCTCTTATAGTTAGGCTTCTGGCTTCTTTATATTGTTTTCAGTCATCTGTATTTATATACCTTGCATGCTTATACTAATCCTTAAAATTACTGTAAGTTCCTTTAAGATGGAACAGAACTAATATAGAACTAGTATATATATTCCTTTAATATTTAATTATGAAATTTTCTGATTCTGTGTTTTTTGTTACATTTGCTGTATGATTCATGCCCCTCAAATATGTGTGTGTGCATACGTGAGTGTGTGTGTGTATGTGTGTGTGTGTGTGTGTGTGTCTTTCTTAGATTGAATTACTATTACTATGATGAAACATCAAAACCAAAAGCAAGTTGAGGAGTAAAGCATTTATTTGGAAGTTGAACAGGAATTCAAACTGGGCAGGAAACTAGAGGCGGGAGCTGATGCAGAGGCCATGGAAAGTAGCTACTTACTTGCTTGCTCCACATAGCTTGCTCAGTATGTTTTTTTAAATAGAAATAAAGACAATCAGCACATGAATGATGCCACCAATAATGAGGTAGGCTCTCCCCCATCAATCCCTGTAAAGGGAAGCCTTCCCACCAGCCTGTTCCAGAACCACATCAGTCCCAAATAAACACACAAGAGGCTATATTAATTATGAAGCTGTTGGCCTTGCTTTTTTCTTACTGGCTAGCTCTGACTTAAGTATTTACCCCATAATTGTTAATCTAAGTATTTCTCTTACCGGAGAGAAGTTTCCGGGATTCTTATCCCTATGGTAGTTACATCTTGACTTCCTGTGTTTCTCCTACCCAGAGTCCTCCTCGACTCCTAGTCCCACCTATCTTGCTTCCCTATTGGCCAACAGTGCTTTATTGACATATACACAGGACTTCCCCCATCAAATCCCCAATTAGGAATATGCCATACAGGCTTACCTCCAGCCCCATTTTACAGAAACATTTTTCTTACTTGAATAGTCTTTAATTGTATTTAAATATTTTCCCAATAGTGACTCGTATTTTCTTGACTCGAGATCCCACAGGAGATATGCCATTGTATTTCATTTTCATTTTTGATCCCTTTTAACATGGAACAATTCTTCATTCTTCCGAAACATTATAATCCTTTTAGCAATGTGCCACCGTAGACAGTGTTATAGCACTTGTCCAAAACTAAAAGTGTACATTCACATATATGTCACTGTAAACGGTGTTATAACACTAAAAGTGTACATTCTCATACACAGCCATAAGTCATAGAGACCCCTCAGTTTTGGGATTACTAAAGGAAAGCATGCAGGGGTGTCTATCATTTTATAAGCAAAAATCATATATTAATTAAAAAATATGCATCATATTCTCATTATGTGGAAGAAGGTAAATTATTTCATAATGATAATGATGTTACTAGTCAGAATCTCTTAAAAATTTATCTGTGCCTCAGAGAACAAACTCTTGGGAATTTCCATTTGAGTCACATTAAAAAGAATAAGAATTTAAGAATATTGAGGTATATCCATTTAAGATTGAAAGGCTTTGGTTGATCCCAGTGTTATTGCATAGCTTTTATTTAATCAATTATATTTTTGTCACTCAGTAAAGCTAGCACATCCCAAAGGGAGAACTGATTAAAATGTTTTTTAAAAGTTATGGTGAAAAAGGGCATATATCTTAAATTATGGAATGGATTTCTAATGGTTAATGTTCTTGGACAAAGAATCAGAATTTTACTATAAATTATGTTTATTCAAGAAACATAAATAAAATATTTTTAAATTGAGAGGGAAATATAAAATATTTGTATTTGGAGATGACATAATTTTACAGAAAAATCCTAGTTACTGACTAATATCTTGTATATGTAAAGAATTCAATGACAAGAGATAAACAACCCACTCAAAAAGTGAACAAAGGACTTGGATAAACATTACTATAAAGAAGATATTTAACTGTCCAGAAAGCAAATGGAAATAAGCTTACCATCAGTAGACATCAGGGAAATGCGAATGAAAACCACATATGCATTCCACTTCATGCTAAGAGAACTATAATTAAAAACAGATATGGAGAGGGTGTGGGGAAATTGGAACCTTCCATACAAATGGGTGGGAATATAAGATAGTCTTTCCCCCAAATAATATGGCATTTCCACAAAGCATTAAATATAAATTACTACATAATCCAGCAGTATATTTTCAAAGGGAATGAATGTTTACTGACCTTTAGCAGTTAGCACTGTAGTCTGAGAGTCATTAACTCTAAAGCCATGATGCCAACCTCAAATTTTCATACATTCAGTTATTTGAAAAGTTTTGTTTGACAGTCTCATACACTTCCCTCATCCCCTTCCCTCTTTTGCTGGAGTCCTCTTCTCAACAAGTCTTCCTCCTACATTTATGCCTTCTCATTGTGGAGAGGATGTGGAGAGAGAGGAACACTCCTGCACTGCTGGTGGGAATGCCGACTCATACAGCCTCTTTGGAAATCAGTATGGAGATTCCTCAGGAAAATGGGAATTAATCTACCACTAGACCCAGCAATTCCACTCTTAGGCATTTATCCAAATGAGGCAGGTTCATACAACAAGGGCATCTGCTCCACTATATTCATAGCAGCATTGTTTGTAATAGCCAGAACCTGGAAGCAACCTAGATGCCCCTCAACTGAAGAGTGGATAGAGAAAATGTGGTACATTTACACAATGGAGTATTACTCAGCAGAAAAAAACAATGGAATCTTGAAATTCGCAGGGAAATGGATAGCACTGGAAGAAACCATCCTGAGTGATGTAACCCAGTCGCAAAAAGACAAACATGGTATGTACTCCCTCATATATGGATTTTAGATATGGATCAGGATAGTGCCAGTCTGCACTTCCACAGATAGAGAGCCTGGGAAACAGGAAAGAACCTAAAAGATATGCATATATGCATAGTACCCAAGAGAAGAGGATGGAGACAAGATCCTCTGAATGGATGGGGAGGCCCACAATCTTCCTAAGTACAAGGTTAAAACCTATGGGAAAGGTGTGGTGGGTGGTTGTAGACTTTTCTATGGTTTAGCCTCCTTGGAAAGCCTAACACTAATGCCAATCTACTCACAGTCATCATGTTCATAGAAAGTTGATCTGGCTTCTTACTGTTCTCAATGCAGTAACCTCCACCTCTAGAACTTCACATAAGGTGAGAACAGTTGTGAAATTCCTTGTGGAGGACCTGCCATTTGTTTGTAAATTAGTTCATTTAAAAATGCGGATTACATATATATTTTAATACTGTACAGCGTTTTTTAGTTTTTAGGAGATCAACAATGACTTTTATGTCTTGCTTGACCAGAAGTAGAAGTCTCATACAATCTTTGTTCAATTCCTTAGTTCTAGGCTTCAAAATTCTGGTATATGAATTAATGACCATAAAATAGGTCTCTTCCATAGTAATGGTTTCTGTGATCATTCACTTTCTTACATAAAAAATTGACTTATTTATTTATTTTTAGTTTAAAGTATTTGATGATAGATTATTAGATTAGGATTTTCAGATTATATCTTGTTAACTCAGGGTGACCTTGAAATGGTTACCAGATTCATCACTCTCCCCAGTGTATAAGGCACCCCATTCATCTTAAGTTTTAAGAGACATTACAAATCTGTCTTTTGCAGGGTCAATTTCTTTGGTGCCACAGTGCTTTTTAGAGTCACAAGGACTGACAGTTGAAACTTACTGCTTGTTACATTAAGTGCAGTAGTATTTAACAAGATGATACTCAAAGACAGCACTTGGATTTCTATCATTAGCCCTAACAAACTCAACTGCTTTCACATACATTTGAGATCCAGAGGATTTAGAATGTGTCAATAAATGAAGGCTTTAGGCTTTATTAAAGAATACAAAACTTGAATTCCTCAAGCCCTTAATAATTTATTTTCCCATAGATTTCTCTAGATGATGTAGTTGTCTGAACACACTTTCTAAATATTTTGGATTTTGGAAATCAGAACTTAGCTCAATAAGGAGAATTAAGTGGAAAATAAGACACATTCATACAATATGCTGTCTTTCATTTCCTGTTTTCTATAGTTATCAGATTGTTTATTTCTAAAGAGAGTAAGTTCCATTTATATATTGCATAGTTCTATAGCTGTGGCATTTGACAAGAAATATACAAAACTATGAATTTACTTCAGTGCAGTAATTTGAAGAGGTTTTGTGTACCTCTGCCTCACAGGCAGAGCACAAATTTACATACATAAGACTATGCTATGTGCTTTTGATCATTGTGGCACAGCTTAACACTGTTAGCAGGTCCAGTCATCTGCTGAATAAAGTTCTGATCATCAAACCTGTCATTTTAGGTGTCACAATTTCATACTACAGGATTTTCCAACCTTGTCATTGGCCATGAGACACTTTTCTTGGTGATAGTAATCAGATAGTTATTTGAGAAACATGGAGATGAACACTGGAGTTCTGGAAAGGAACACTCAATTTAGTGGGAGAAAACAGAGATGTGGGATTTATATACCTAATTTCTCAACCCAGTTATAATTCATCCCATTATGATATGTTTAACCTTAATCGGCTGTACAATTTGGAATGGAAGCTATTAACAATCCTTCTAAATTCTGACAATTTTTAATTAACTTTTAGTTAGATTATTTTTGTAATTTACATAGGCAAAGTAAAGGGAAATGACACTGTTGAATCTTCTGTGTTTTTACCCTGCCCTATCCATGTATGCTGTCATTTTGGTAAGAGAATCTTAAAAAAACTTGATGATTTGACTTAGAAATATGTCTAAGTTGGTTTGAATAAAGTGCCACATGAAATTTTTTTCTTGGTTTGATTTTCATAAATACCAGCAAAAACATTTTTAAAATCTAACTCTGCAAACTCAACTTTACATTTTGAGAAAATATGGAAAGATAGAATTTCCTTTGACTTACAAGAATGTCTCTGACAGCATGTAGAATAAAGGATTCTCAACAGCTTTCCAAAGTTAGAGACTGAGTACAAGCTATGCTTCCAGAAATATCTCATCCTTCAAGCTCACTGAGAAAGTAGCTAGACCATTTGTCAACAAAGAACAGATTTTCTGCTGAGGTAATTTCTGCTAACACAGTCCTCTCATTCCAGGTTGCACTCTGTGGCCAGAGACCACACCTTCTATTTCAGACTTTGTGACAAATGTTCCTTGTTTTTACACTAATCCGGACCCGACATTGGTAAGACTGCTTTAAGTAGATAATGTGTCTGAATTACCTCACTACCAAGTAGGTTCAGGAGACCCTCCACCTACTCCACCCAGGCACTAAATCTAGTGCAGAGTACCACTTTGGAACCTTCCTTTGCTTAGAGCTTAGAGCATCTGCTCTTCTCGCTAATGACAACTGAATGACTTCAGTTAAGTTCTGGCATTTCAAAAGGAGTATTAGAGATAACTAGGCAGGTGTAAATTGAGCATAATTTCGGAAACTATGGTTTTCTTGATAAGGAATTATGAATTTTTGCTTGCCTGGAACTTTTCTGGTTAGATGTGGTGATGAGTTTAGGTCATTGGAAATATACTCCACTGAAGCTGTGAACAACTGATGACACTAAGTAGTTCGAACAAGTTTCTTGAGAAATTGTTAGTCATTAACTTCACCTTAGCCCTTAAGAAGGATCAGTGTGCCCTTATATTTCAGCATTTTCATTGGAAAGGAAAATTAAATTCTTACTTTTGAATAAGAATATATATATGCTGCATGTTTAACATGCATACTTAATCTCACAGTTGTCTTGCGAGTGGAGAAAATTGCTGCTTTTTATGCACAAATGAAATGCAGTAAGAAAAGAAGCAGCTTCTATCAAATCCCTCAACCTCACGTGCCTGATTTGAAAGCTGTCCTTTTTTTGGGGGGGGGTGTTTTATTGAGTCTCCCTCAATCTACCTTTGTTCCTTAAATTGTAACTTATTAAGAAAAAAATGCTCTCAGTTTGGTCTAACACTTGTGAAAGGAGCATGAAATAACTCTACCGCATCAGTAGAGGAAAACTTCTTCAAACACGTCTCTTGTTAAAATTGCTTAACTTGGGGTCACGGTGGCAGATGCTTATCATGCCCGTAAGTCAATTACTGCAAGTTTGAGGTCATTTGGGAATACAAGGAATTCTAGGCCTACTCATACCATGCGTAAAAAGAAAAAAAAAAGATGACAACAAGGAAGTAACCTAATGACCAAATGAAACTGGTTAACTTTCAGACATATTTTAACAAAAAACAAATATTTCACACTTTCGATAAAGAAAAATAAGGAGAGAAATGAAAACAATACACTTTTCTCATTTAAGTAAAATAGTCAATTAATATATATATGAAACAGTTTCTAACATCGAGTATTTGCTTATTCTTATTATTTTTCCAAGTTTTAATTTGAACATTTATAAGGAAAATTATATAAAGAACAAAGATTAAATATGATCATTTGTCTTGTAATATATGAAAATGGAGTTTATAGTATCTATGTAATACTTTTAACATGTGCAAAATGAAACTGACCTTCTGTTTTGGACAGATATGCTAAATAAAATTTGGAGACTACAATATTTATATGTTTATATATTATGGTCATTAAAGTTTTCTGTCTTTTTGTATAGAATTTTGGCCATAACAAAACTGAGAAAGAACTTGATGACAGAAATAAATAGTTCCATATGTTAAGAGTCAGCCAGCTAGTAGCTGACATACCCAGTTATTTACCTAATGACAAGTAAATGGGGAAGCTAAAGTGAGGAGAATCTCAACAATTTATTTTTTCTCTTCTGTGGTCATTAAAAATCATTTCCCAAAAAATCTGAGACAGAATAACACAGACACTATAGAAAGGGTAATCTGTGTTATTATTTGGGGATAAGAGTTTACAGTAGGGAAGAGGCAAGTACAGATATTCAGGGCCAAGAGCTTAATAGGAGTTCATTGGAGAGCAGGGCGCCAATCAGGAGTGCGTGGAACACTGAGATAATGAAATCTTGGGAGGTAGGGCCTGAGAAGCAAAAGAGACTGTGTGACAGAATAAAAGCAAAGTCTACAATTTCTTCAGAATTAGCTCTTTGGATTGCCACTATGATGGAATGCTCTAGTATTTTAGTACTTTGTGTAACCCATTTTCAGGCTGTGAATTGAAACTGGAAGCTTCCTAGAAGCTGTGAGCACATGGCTGTGTTAAGGGAAGCAGCATAGGTAGTGATTCCTTCAATTGCCACACAGATTAGCCAGTGTCATTGCTCACTGTGATGCATAAGCAGAGTTGCTTTTTGCCTAGTCATTCCGTACATTTGCACACTAATAATGAGTTTTTGCAATGAGGAAGCAAATGCACAGCTGTTGCTGAAGTACAAACAGTGTAACTCTGCAAATGAATCCAACTATTCTCTCTGTTTTCTCCATTACTCAAACTTCCAAAGAAATCAAAATTGTGATGTTTAAATTATAGCTACTATGAACTGTACATGCAGGCAAAATTAGCTGAATATATTTTTATAAAAAATGGTGTTTGCTCATATCTATCTTGTTCTGTGTAAAGAATATAGAAATTGATATAATGCTGCAAAATGAATTTTACTCTCACCTTTCCTCCATTACTTAGTAAGTTATAAAGAACTGCATTTCCCACAGAACCAACTTCAAAATCAATACATAAATGAATCAGGTTATTTCATGCTATTTAGGAAATTATTACCACCTATGGTTCACTTTTCAAAGAAAGATACTAAGTGAAAATGAAAACTTCTTTCAATAACATCTTTCAAAATTCAATGTGAAAAACCATGGTAGCTTCCTTCTAAAGCTGAATCTGATTTGGATAACAAATTCATCAGTAGAACTTTCACATATTTAGCTTGCTAGGGAAAATAAATAATGATTGTGTCCATTTGGATGTCCATTTTTCTCATCCCCTAACAAATTAATAGCTAAGACTTCAAAAAGACATACTTTATATATGTTATTTAATAATTTTACAAAATAACTTTGAAAACTACTAAGCCCATCTATAGTTCATATCATAACAATCTGGAATTTTGAATTGCTAAAATTAAGTAAGTGGTATGTCTTAAGTGGTATGCCTTCCTTAATTTCTGTTAGAACCATTCAAGATGCTCTCTGAATGTAGCAAATCATAGAAAATGTAGGTTGTAATAAGGCACCCAACAGAAATTGACTATAGCATACTAAACCATTGTGCCTGAACTGACTCCTGCCCATGCTTCATGTTCCATATTTCCATTTTCTGGGATTCTTAAAATTATCAGCAACCAAGTTGTGTAACAATTAAATCAGAAGTTTTGGTTCTATATCAAGCATTAAGGTTTTTAAAAGTTCCCATGGTGTTACCTTGACACATGTCAAAAAGGAGTATTATCTTTAACAGTGTACAAAAATGAGATTGTTAAAAAGTAAAATAGAAAAAATGCTACCCAAACCAGTTGATTATTGTAGTGGACTGAGTTCTAACACTCTTTCAATCAGTTCTCAATGAAAATAGCTGACTATTTTTCCACTCTGGTTAAAACAAATTCTCAGATAATTATATGTAGATGGCAGTATTCCAGTGAATTAATAACCTGTTTATGTTGATGTCTACATTATATCTGAGGATAGGAACATGCATTCATGTCTTCATTAAACACTACTCTGGATTTTGTGACCATATACCAGCATCACTCATAGGGGAAGTCATGGAACTGAGGCATATACACCATCTCCATATGAGAAACTTGCAAACAATAGTAACAACATAAGTGCAAAAGTAGAAAACATGAAAAATAAATTTGAAAAAATACACTGACAGACAAGAAAGAGGATAGAGAGCATGGGATGGAAAATACCTGGGTATAGGGTAAACAGAGAATAGGAAAGGGCATAGTGAAAACAATACATTTAATTAAAAGCCTAACTGAGGAGAAAGAAGCCTGCCGTGTGGTAATTTGGATATGAGGGTACCCAGTAGGATAAAGTCAATTTCAAATATCCAGGCCATGAACTTCCGGAGAGTCCAACAGAGAACAGGGTGTCAGTCAATGAGGCTGGAACAAAGAGATGACATTACTGGTGAACCAGGCTCCAGGAAACAACAGAGCTCATGTGATCTGCGTATTGTCAGAACTTGAAGAACTCATCACAGCTCTGGTTAATCATACTCCCTCAGGACTGTGACTTTCATCTTTCCCTCCCTGCATGTTATAAAGCAACATCAGTTTCTGGATCTACTTTAAATATTACAACATCTTAAATGCCATTCTTAAAACTCACATCCATTCCACTCACAAGTTTTTCATCTTCCTCCATAAAAATTGCATTCAATATACACTGTCTGTTTCTTTCTCTAACCTGCCAGTAGAGCTGGAACAAATGGACAATGAGAGCATTGTGAGGTAAGGTCAGAAAAGTGCTTGAGGTCATGTGCCAAGGACCTTTACTCTTCTTGCAGCGGTTGGGGAGCCAGAGAAGGATTTTAAGTACAGGACAAGGCAAGAACTGACTTACCTTTGAAAATAGCCACTCTGATCAATGTACTAGGGACTGACTAGAGGAACATATGGCAGGAATAGATCAACAATCTGTCACAGAGTTATAGAGTGTTACATGACCTCAAAGAGAATATTCTGGAATTAGAAAGGCACATATGCCTTTCTCAAGTTATTCAAAGAAGCATGTGTGCCATGGCATGCTCAGTTGAGGAATATGAACAGATTATCTGAAAAGGAAGCATGTAACTTATTTCAAAAAGAAAAAACAATAGCAGTGTATCTACAATGTTGCATTCATAAGTGGTATAATCCGCATAGGCACAGCATGCATGCACAGTCAAGATGTTAAGTAGTTTCTACTTCACATAAGCAATGAGGTAATTAAAAATGTTTTTAAGTAGCTAAAGAATGAGGAAGAAAAATTTGAATGATGAAAAATTGGAGGCAAACAACTGATTCTTGCCTCGTTCTCAGTCTAGCAAAGAATACAAATTACTTGCAATTTAATAAAAGCAAAACTAGTGTGTACAGAAATCAATTGAAGTAGAAGATGGTGAAAGATACAAATTCAATAGAAGTATCGAGAATGGGACTGATGGAAGCAGAGGCAAACACACAACTAAGCACTGAACTGAACCCAAGGAACCCAGTGACAGAGAGAGAGGAATGATGAGCAAATTGGCAAAGAATGGGCTGGCAAAACCAGCAGAGACAGCTGATCTGAACAGGGGAGTGCTCTTGGACCCCAGACCGACAGTGGGGAGGCCAGAATGGGACTGATCTGGACCCCCCAAATGTGAGTGTCAGTGAGAAGGCCTGGACAACCTATGGGGCTCTGAGCTGTGGATCAGTGTCTATCCCTGGTATACAATCTGTCTTCATGTGCCTATAGCACAAAGAGAGATGCTCTCTCAGCCTGGACTCTTAGGGGAGTGCCTTGACCCTACCAAGAGTAAAGTGATAGACTCTAGACATCCCCTATGTGGAAGGATTTGGCAATAGGGTGGGAGGGAGGGTAGAAGGGGAGTGCGGGAGGAGGGGAGGGAGAGGGAACTGGGATTGACATGTAAAACAAGCTATTTAAAATTAAAATAAAAAAAATTAAAAAAAAAGAGAATGGCATCTTTGAGGGAGTCATTTTTTAACTGAATTCTTGAAGTCAGGGTGTTTTTATTTTTAAGTCATAAAGAGGAAACAAGGTTGTGAAAGAATGAAAGACACAGGAAACTTCCATGAGAACTTTTGAGCATATGGGGAAAAAACCCCAAAATCCTCAGCTAGGGAGTCAGTGGCAGAACAGTCTAACTTGGTAAATCATTGAGTTTCCTGGGATTCCTTACAGGAATATGCTAAGATGTCACTGATAGAAACCTAGAAGAATGAAAAAAAATGTTGCAACGCAGAGTTCTCTTGAACAACTTGCAGGCAGCCACAGGCCAGAAAGCCTCCTTTCCCTGTCAGTCTTACTGCTTATTTTCCTTGGAGGGGAGCCTTGTGAACAATGTAAAGGATTTTCTGGGATTTGTGGGTTGTTTCCTTTCTAAGCCTTGTAAGCTTTGTTTGCTTCCTGAATCTTGAGGACGCTCCTCAAAAGGAATATCCCCATTCAGAAAAAAAAAGCTACACAACAAGCTTCCAATAGGATGCATGGTCTCTGAAATATAGAACACAAGCAAGGGCATAAGGAGAAAGGGAGAGAGGAAAGAAAATGGCAACACCAAGGAGTTGGTAGTGTTTGAATGCTTCTACCATCTGAGTGGACCTAATGGAAGACAGCCTTGAAATTCTCAGGCTGGCCTTGTGGAAAGATGTTGAGGGATGTCTTTGATAATATCAAATCTTTGATAAAGATTTATCAAAATCTTTTATACTTGTTAAATACTTTCTGGTGGAAGAAGCCTGGATAGAACACTGTTCAAACAGTCTACACCAGAAACATAGGGTTGTGTTAGACCAGCAGATATGAATGCAAATTAAGGGATGGGCTCATGAGGTAAGTCAGAGACCAATTCAACTGTTTTTGGTGACAAATTATTTGACAAGAAAAGAGAAAAAGGAATTTCAATGGCATGCATTCATGTAAGAAGTAGAGAGAAGCTGGGCAGTGGTGGCACACCCCTTTAATCCCAGGACTCAGGAGGCAGAGGCAGGCAGATCTCTGTGAGTTCGAGACTAGCCTGGTCTACAAGAGCTAGTTCCAGGATAGCCTCAAAGCCACAGAGAAACCCTGTCTTGAAGAAGAAAGTAAGTAGAGAGAAAGGATAAAGATCAGGTTAGGTGTGGAATTAATAAAGGATCTGATTGACTTGAACATGTAAAATTATAGAGAGAAATCCAAGATTTAAATGTCTCATAAGAAGAGGAAATGTTTTAATGCATAGTAGATGGCATACAGTACATATTTAATATTTTCTCAATTTGATATGCAGCACTAAGTGAAATGAAATTAGGTCAGCATAACTTGCCAATTTGTAACATTCTAACACGCAGAATCTTGCACTTCCATCACATTTCATTGGTTCACTCCTACCCTACCTGTCAGTGCTAAATTCTCTATACACAGCAAGCTAAGTCTCAGAACTACCACAGTCAATTCAGAGAAACAAAAATGGTGCTGAATTTGCTGTTCGCTGTTCGCAGGTAAATCTTTACTGGGTTGGTAATGTTCATTAAAGTATACTTTTATTTTGATAAACATTTAGCTATCATGCTCAAATTAGATATGTAATTTAAATACAACTAGAAGAAATGAGAGAGAGAGAGAGAGAGAGAGAGAGAGAGAGAGAGAGAGAGAGAGAGAGAGAGAGAGAGGTAGTGAACTTGGGAGACATGGTCCTTCTAATCTGTTATAAAACACCTTGTCACAGTTCTACTGTTGTAGTTCATATTCATTGTAAATGAACGGAAGAAAGTCCGTGTCTCTGTTGTTTCTTTAAAGAAAAATATAGTTATATAGCTCTGTTTGGCCAATTTGACATTCAATATGATTAAATAATACACATAAAATAAATAATCACTGTGACTACCATATTAAAATAAAATATATTAAAATTTATGCTACAAAGATATTTTCTACTAAATAGTTCTGCATAGTTAGAGCTAATGAAAGACATTTATTTCTCATGCCTCCTTAAAATAACATTCATGTATTTTAAAAAATGTGTGCCTAATGAAAATTAGAACAAGAACCATGAATTCTATATGAATTTATATTATAAATTCACAGAATTTAAAGTGTATCTTTCTTCCCATTTTTACACTGATTTATTGCTTTGAGGTCAATGTCCCACTAAATAATGCAAACATAATTGTGGCTCAAATAATTACATATCTGCTTAGGAATTCCTTGTTTGAGGAACAAAATTATTTGGAAATACTTAAAATTTAAGTATAATTCTTATACAATCTGTTGTCCTTAGTGTGTTTAGAAAGAAAAACTGCATGCTAAACTAAATGATGTCTTTGTTTTCTATGCTTCCTAATGCTGGTCACCATGAGGAGCCTCAGGAATACTTCCTTATTACACTGCAAAATTCACTAATATAACATTTAAGATAGCACATTTATTTTCCTAATCCAAAAATCCCCTATACATATAATACTATTGACTGTATCACAGACAAGAAAAGAAAGGCTTAGAAAAACAGGGAATCTCTTATCCCAACATGACATATTTAATCATGGGCAGAATTATCTTTGACCAATCATGTATACTAATCCAGTATAGGTCTTAAAATTTGATTTGAACGTACCAGCGTGCTGAGAATAGAGAATGCCAGTGCAGGATCATCATGTCTCTAATTTTCCTTCAGTGGTCCAAGTGCTTTGTGTTGTGCTACATGAACCATGACCACTTCTGTGACATACAAGTTCAAGGTTCATTCCCAGTGAACTACTTCATATACTTGTTTTTACCAGAGACTGCACTACTGTATTGAACCAAATCAATGTTCCTATCTCGTATATCCTCACCATTGTGATTGATTACTGAAAAACCTTCACATCTGTTTCATCAGTCAGTGCCATGTCTCACTTTATTATCATTTTATTGTGTTTTATTTTGTCCTTCTTATCCCCCTTCCTCCTCTTCCTTCTCCCCTCCATTCTCACTTCTTCCTCCAGTCTCTGAGTCAGTTAAAGACAAGAATATGAGAATCCTGGGGTGCTCACTTTTGTATCAAAAGTGCTTGGCATAGAGTAGGAATTCAATCAGTGATGCTGAACTGATTTTGTCTGCTTTACCCTAGGCTATATACTTTTCCAGCTTATGCATTGTAACCATGCCAGTTGGCCATGGTGTCATTGTTACCCTTAAGCCAAACTTTTCCAGCACCAGAATCAGAGAGACTTTCAGAAATACAGGCTCAAGGGTCTCACTGCACAATGTGAATCAGAATCTGCTTACAGGTGAACCAAATCAATAGTACTTGGGTCAGCTGTTCTGTCCTCATGTGAACCTTGGTTTCAAGTAAAGGTCTTTTGTTTGCCTGGTATGGGTAAGAAAATAAGATACTCATTAGGAAAATCTCAGTCCACCATGTTTTATTTAATTCCACACAGGAAATCAAAGTGACTTTTAAAGCATTCATGAGACAAACACATTGAACTGTCAAAATTTATAACTAGGTAAAAAATAAAGTATAAACTACGTATGGTGGCTCACACCTGCAACCAAAGCACTTGGGAAGCAAACAGACAGATCACCATGAGTTTGAGGCCAGCCAGGTCTACATAGTGCATAACAGGAAAGCTAGAGTTACAGCGAGTCTCTCAAATTTTATGATACAAAAAAGATAAAAGCATACCAAAAGTTGCTACCAAGATTGAGATCATTTACTGCAACTATATGGGTAAAATTGTTGACAAAAACAAATTCAAGATTGTTACTCTTTTTTTGTCATTTTTCCCTTTCATTGAAAATAATTTCTTTTCACACACACTATATCCTGATTATAATTTCCACTCCCTCTACTTCTCCCATTTCTTCCCCCAACTCCATTCTGTTCCAGATGCACTCCCTTTCTGTCTCTCCTTAGAAAAGAATAGGCTTCTAAGATATAAAAACCAAACATGAAAAAATAAGATAGTAAGATGAAACAAAAACTATTATATCAAAGTTGAACAGAGCAACCCAACAGGAGGAAAAGAGCCCTAAGATGAGAGAGATTCAGAGCACAGTCATTCTCACAGTCGGAATCCCCATAAAAATAACAAACTAGTTGCTATAATATATATGCGGAAGATCTGGTGCAGACCCATGTAGGCCCTGTGATTGTTTCTTTAGTTTATGTGAGCTCATACGTGCCTTGCTTAATTAATCACTTGCACTCCTGGTATCCTTCATCCCTTCTTGCTTTTAAAATCTATCATTCTCTTCTACAGGATTCCCTGATATATTAGGAGAAGGATTTGATGGATACCTCCCATTTAGAATCTCTCTCTCTGTATAATATCTGGTTGTGAGTCTCTGACACTGGAAGTAACCTCTCTGATGATGACTAGATAAAGTGCTGATCAATAATTGTAGCAGACTGTCATTTGTAATAATTTTATTTGTTAATTTTTTTCAGACCAGTAGTTTTGGTTTTAGCCTAGGTCTCTGGGATATCTAGTTCTTGGTTCTTGGTTACCTGAGCAATGTCAATTATGGGTTACTTCTTGTGGAGTGGGCCTTAAATCAAGTTAGATGTTGGTTGACTGTTTCACAATTTCTGTGCCACCATTGCCCTAATATAGCTTGTAGTAAGGACAAATTACAGGTCAAAGGTTTTGTGACTTGGTATATGTCCATGTTTCTCTTTTGATAGCTTGCAGAATACCTTCCTGCACAATAAAAGATTACAACACAGGGGAATTATATGGATATTGCCCTCAGCAATGGGGCCCTGCTATCAGTTTATGGAGAACAACCCTTTGTCTTAGCAAGAGCTTGGGTGGTTTGAGGATTTTTATGGGACCCTGTTGAATGTAATGAGCATTCTCCCACCAGCCTGGTCCCATCACTGCTTTAGCCCCAAAATAACACAGGAGACACTATGTTAAGTATAAAGCTGTTGGATGTTTGCTATGGTTTCTCAATGGCTATCTCTGACTTAATTATTAATCCATAATTTATATATATGAATATATATTTTTATAAGGTCTTATCTTACAGAGAATGCCAAATTCACATTCTCTCCTACTGGGATCACATGGTGACCCCTACTCTTAACTACATTTCTCAGAATTCTTGTCAACTCCTAGTCCCACCTATTATGCTTCCCTATTGGCCAACAGTGCTTTATTCATCAACCAACCAGACAAACATAGACACAGAAGTACGTCCTCCATAATCTCCTCTATTCTGTCTAAATAAAAATGTTTTAAATTTAACGTAGTCAAATTATATATAACAGAGCAGTTGTCAAGTAAGACCTATAGTTACAATATTTAGTTCATTAACATTTAGTAAGATTTAAAGAAAGTATTTCATTATTTATCCTATCCATGTGAGTCTAAATTCTTACAGGTAGCTTATCTTTTATCATAACTAAGGAAAACTATAATTATAACAATATATAAACACTGAAATTGACAGAGATATCTTGCTACCTGTAGAGTCACCCAAAGTTCCTCTTTAATTTTGGGGCATTCAACTTCAGCCCATAGGCCACAGTGTGTCTGGCAGACTTCTCAGCGAAGCAGGAAATTTTAACTGTCCATATGCATTGGAAGTTTGTCAGTCATTTTTCTGAGTCCTGAAGAATGTCTGACAGACTTGTTCGTGATACATGAACCCTTTAGGACTACCCATCTTGTTTTTTAAGTTTAGCAGTCACTTACCCATGGAACCTACATGTCCAGTTTATACAGCAACAATCAAACAGTCTAGGCAAGAGCAGTTTCTTGCCCGAATGGCTAGGTTAAAAGCAAACTCCATAATGAGTTTCTTTGATGCCCATCCTCCTCTCAGACATAATTGGTGTGCCAAGAGCAGTTGTGTCTCACAATCTTAAAAAACCCTAAACCATTTAAATGCCATATATTCTGTAGGTCTTTGAAAGGTTTGAAGAATGTCTATTCATCTCAAATACATCTTTGTATATCTAGAAAACCTAACTAGCCTAGCTATAAATTCTGACTATTATAGGTAACTATAATCTGTATTTAATTATACATTACATTTTAAATGAAGTATACAAATACAATATCTAAACAAGAGAAGAATATACATCTCACAAAACTGACCTTAAAATTACTCATTTCTATATGACATTCCCTTTCTTCCCTTTAGAAAGAGATTGACTGTGATCATTTTCATTTATTAGCAACCCCATTGAAATGCAAACAATATTTGGGAATTTGGGCGTTTTCCACTCCAAACTGCTTCCTGCTGGTTTGGGACATTGTCCATACGATGGGGATCCTGACCAAACTGAGAAATCTGGCCAAGTCCTTGCTTTTGTAGTCTGAAAGGCTGAATCATCTTATCTGTTTTAGATGTTGAATCAGCTGAGCCACTGCTTCAGAGAGTCTTGCTTCATCAAACCATAGAAGTGGGGAAGGAATCCACAGCTTTGCATTTTCTGTGGAAACACAACTAAAAACTCTCCAAGTAACCTGTCCTTATATTTAAATTTAGAAGTCAAAGCATTTTTTAAATACATAAGTTGGGTTAATTTAGCAGCATTTATAACCAAGTGTATTTTAGCAGGTGTTGTTCCTTCCTTAGCAATTGAACAACTGAAAGACAACACAATAGCCTACAGTATTGAGACTCTTTGTGTATTTTCCATAAGTTTGCCAACAATGTAGTCAAATGAAAGCCTTACCTAGTGACAAGAGATGATCTGTTGAGATTCTGTATCCCCATTACTTAGAGTCCTCATTTAGATCACCTTCAAGCATTCCAGAAAGTTTCCACTGCATTAGATTTCTATCCCAATAACCCCCCAGAAACTGTTTAAAACTAAACACGCTTCTATCTTAGAAGCTCCTCACACTTTTCCAACTGTATTTTTTAATTATTCAGTATGTGCATAGCTGTGTGCCTGTATGTGTTTCTGTGTGTGTGTGTGTGTGTGTGTGCATGTTTCTGTTTACTACACATGCACAGAGTACAATTTAAATACCAATATGAGTAGTAACCTATTCCTTTAGGTTTAGATAAAAGTTTGAGTCACCTTTCCCTTTCTCATCCTCTTTGGAATGGAAGGTAGCAGATTTCTTCTGTCAAAATACTTTCAGACATGTTAGTAATAAGAGGGATGTGAGCTTGGAATGTGGTGTGTCACAATGAATCTAGAAAAGATGGAAACAGGCCCTGCCTGCATTGGTCCAGTCATTTCTCCAAGTATCTCCATCAGGGTGATATAAATAAGATTAAATGGGGACTAATTTTCCATGTCACTACAGATTTCAGGAGAATTAATTTTATTCTCAGAGATAGCTGTCATTGGGGTAGAGCATATCCATTCTCATTCCCTAGGAGCTGAAAAAACAGATCTGACACCATCTTCAACAGTTACTGATGAAGCAACAGTGACAGTTAACTAATGACAAATGCCCTGGCTTTCCCTTCAGTGGAAGAAACTATTATTGCAGTACTTAGGGAGCAGGGAAAGATGTTAACTGGTAATTGCCTGGATTTCTTTGCCATTTAAATGAAGACAGAAGATGGAGGAAAAAAAGCAAACAGTAAAATTAGGCTGGTTCCTTTCCATTCAGAAAAAATTGCCCTGGAAAGGAAGGGGTGAACTAAGAACTTCAGTTAGACCCTGAGAGTGACCATGTCAGCAGAGCAGACAGATGGTAAACAATGGAGGATGAAGAGAAGAGCATTCTGCACTTCTCTTCCCTGGTGTCCTACAGCCACAAAGCCACAACTGCTTACTTATGAAAATATGCCATTTACATGGCAATGCAGAACAGCCAAATGGGAATCAAGAATTGCCATTTACCCAGAGCTTGCAATAGCCAGAGCATCTGCCAGAGGTTCAGATGCACATAGAGGAGAGAAAATGTTTGATAATGAAAAAAAAGAAAAGGTCCAATATGTCCTGAAGTGGAGTCTTTGGCCTTGAGAAACTGGTAGTGGATCAGATATACACAGGAAACCTGATGTACTTAGTGAGGGATGCACACTTGACTTTCTCTGATGGGTATAAAGCTGAGACCATCACTTTTTAATCTTGTCATGTTATTTTAATTAGATCATTATACAAGCCACTGAGAGATTTTCTGAATTATTGCTACTAATAGTAAAATTCTTACAATGACTATTGGGCTGTAGATTTAGAATAGATAAAAAATGACTTATTGGAGAAGGGTCTACATACTGTAGAAGAGAGTTCTCCTTTTACACAAGTAGGCTAATGTTGCCTTGATAGGTACAGTCTCTCATTTGTAACTTTGTCACTCAAAAACTGAACCATAACCCAGCAATACTGGAATCAACCTGAGTCTTTAATAAAATGCCGATATTCCCAGATCAAAGTCAGTAGACCTTGGGGCAGGAGAGATGGACATGAAGAGGACTGACTGCTTTTCCAAAGAATCAGAGTTAGATTCCTAGCACCAATGTCAGGTAATTCATAACTACTGGTAATTTCTGCTCCAGTGAATGTGATGCCCCTTTTCTAGCCTGTCGGCAGCTAAACACACAACATATATGGCAAACACACACACACACACACACACACACACACACACTGAAAAAATATTTTTAAAACTCTCCAGAATCTACAATGTGATTATTATGCATGTCAACATTTGAGAAATAGTAGATCATAAAAAGATACACTGTACCACTATCGATTTTTAACACTGTATAACTATTTTAAAGACAAGAAAATTAAGACTTGACAGTTGACAGGCTAGGCATGTATTCTATGATTAGAATAGCCAGGTCAAGAGGGGAGAGGAGGACATGAGGGAGTAGGAAGATTGAGTCCAGGGAAGAATAGAGGAGAGCAAGAAAAGTGATACCACAATAGAGGGAGTCATTATAAGTTTAAAGAGAAATGTGGTACCAGGAAAATGTCCAAAGATCTACAAGGATGACCCCAACAATCTGAGCAATAGCCAAGAGGCTACCTTAAATGCCTTTCTCTGATAATGAGATTGATAACTACCTTATATGCTATCCTATAGACTCCATCTAGTAGTTTATGGAAGCAGATGTAGACACCCAGAACTAAACACTGAGTCAAACTCCTGGAATCCAGTTGCAGAGAGGGAGGAGTTATGAGCAAATTGGTCAATACCAGGCTGGAGAAACCCACAGAAACAACTGACCTAAACAAGCAGAGCTCATGGCACTCAGGCTGATAGCTGGAAAACCAGTATAGGACTGTTCCAGACCCCCTGAACATGGGCGTCAGTTTGGAGATCTGGTTAATCTATGGGGCCTCTGGTAGTGGATCAGTATTTATCCCTTGTACAGGAATGGACTTTGGGAGCCCATTCCACATAGTGGGAGACTTTCTTAGCCTAGGCACCTGGGGGAGGGTCTAGGCCCTACCTCAAATGATATGACAGACTTTGAAGATCCTTCTTGGAAGGCCTCATCCTCCCTGGGGAGCAGAAATGGGATGGGAGAGGAGGTCGATAGGGGGCAAGGGAGGAGTAGACGGAGAGAAAACTGAGATTGACATGAAAAACAAGCTTATTTCTAATTCAAATTTTAAAAAGGAAAACACAAGATTCCCAGTAGCTGCCAAGCCCTGCATTTTCTCTAGAGTGAAGATAGAACCATATGCTAGGGAAATGTCTATATCAACTATGCATAACAAGATACCAGACAACATGACCACTATCAGTACAGATGCTGATGAGGGGTCATTAAGAGTAATTAGTATTAAAAAGCATTAGGAGTCTATGACAAGGACATCATGAGAAAACTTTGAAGATCTACCTTTAGAACATAGTCAATTAAGCTCTGACATGTGACATTTCTTCTATCTCATTGGAACCAGAGAAATTAATATTTTATAATCAATATTCCTAAGCAAGCATTTTTCCTCACAGACAATAAACACAAATAGCAACAATGATAGGACGGTTTTAAACACATATGAATTTTGTAAGCTCTCATAGATTCTGAAGTTGCTATACAAACTGGCAACAAAGAAAAGAAATGAAAGAAATTAAAATCTAGATGTAAAACCTATGAACAATGATTACTAGCATGGCAATATATGCTGAAATGGAACAGTGCTACTTAAACACAGCTTCCTAATCAGACTTAACTCCAAATCAACAGGAGGGAAATGATGCCTGGGGTTGTAAATATAAACAACTGCCCATGACTGGTGAGATCATGGAATCTACAGAAAAGCATAATGTAGTCACTTTCCTAAATCAGTAAATTTCTCAACTGCTTTCTACATACATATTCTTATATCCAAAGATAAGTGTAGCTCTCATCCATCATCAAGAAATCATCTGTTTGCATCAGTGAAGACCATTTCAGAAATTTATATGTTTAAAATGTGCAGAACAATTGGCCAATCCTAACGGATATATCTGCAATACAACCAATACACCTACTGCTCAAGGAGCAACATGACAGAGGGAGCAGGCTTCTTATTGGCTAGCTCTACGTGTAAATTAACCCATTTCTAATACTCTATATTTTATCATAATGGCTTGTGGCTTGTTATCTCACATTTTGCTTCCCTGGTGGCTACCTGGCGTGTCCCTGACTCTGCCTTCTTTCTCTCTGCAATCCTGCTTGGATTTCCCACCTGGCTATACTCTGCCTTACCATTGGCCAAAACAGCTTTGTGCATCAAGCAACACTTAATCGAAGCACACTGAAGGACATCCCACAATCGATCTGTTGACATATTAATGTGAATGGTGGAAAATCTCACAAAGTCCCACTTCTAGATGAAGAACTATGGATAATAAATGGTGTGAAAGAGAATCAGTTTTCACTGATGACGATGTTGGGTAATACCTTTGATAGATTATCCAATCCCAATAATCATCCTTAAACACATGTGTGTATCCTATATATACAGGAACAACTACAAATGGACTAAGGAGAGGGTAAGGTGGAAATGATATGAACACAATACTCAATGTATGACATTCTCAAAACAATGAAATATATACTACAGAAAAAATAATGCTTTTAGCATTGTGTTGTTAAAGGACAGAGAAGGACTTTTTCTTGGTATTCTAGGATTAGAAAGCTGTGGTTGGAAATCTAACCACTGAGCATGTGCAAACAAAATTGTAAAGTTACAGAAGTGTGTCATCAAGAAACCACAGTATCCACATCCAAGTTATGATGCAAACAGGATGAAAATGTCCTACTTTTGTCTCTGAAACTGTCATTTGATCAGACTCAAGAAGTTGTTGATGATAGACTTCTCTATGCTCTGCTGGGTTCTCAATGGCCATGTGAACAACAGAAGCTTCCAGAAGCACAATGGACATGAGCTAAAAGGTCATTGCAAAGACTGGTACTATGTGAATCTTAAAACAAAATCAATGCTGGACTTTGATTTCATCCCCCTCTCTCCTACATATTTATTAGTTCTTTAAGAACATCATACAATGTATTTTGGTAATAATCAACCCTTCTCCAAATCTTCCAAAATCTAACCCTTTCCTTAACCACACATCTTTATGTCCTCTCTTTTTGTTGCCTGTTTTATTCATTCCTCTCCTTTTTTGTCCACATTCTAAAACCATTTAAGACATTAAATTAATCAACTGATACTACCCTTTGCATAAAGAGTTATGTATTTTATAGGATGTAAAAGCAAGACAGACTCACTTCAACTTTTTAAACATTTACAAAAAACAACCTTTATTTATTAATATCTTCTCAAAATGTTTATAACAATGACACAATTTCTCACTAGGTTTTAATTCTTAGAATATAGAATAGAAACTCCATAAATTCCCAATTTTAATGGAGGTGATAAAAAAATCCATCATATAAATGCACTTACTATTTTGAAAAGTATTTTCACCATAAAATGTAGTACAAATATTTTTAAACATTTCATTTTTTCTCAATAGAAAGAAATAATCCCATTCTGGAGAAATGTGCAACACTCCAGACAAGCTTAGCTGAATTGCCCATCTAATAAAGAATCATTACATATGGCCTAGAAGATAAACTTCTATGACAAAATTATAACTCTGACTGACTTATATACTAGTTTTAAGTAATAATTCACCAAAAAGAGTAAAACCAGGAAAAGAAGGTTAAAAAGACGCTCTCAACTTCTCTTACACACACACACACACACACACATTTTTACTGGATATAATTTCAAGATTTCATTATTTTTTCCATGGCACAATAGGAAAAGGCATTAAGGAAAAAAATGAAGCCATTTTACTTCCTATTGAGACTAGAAACCTTTCCTAGGACATTATGTTCAGTTTGTTTCATGTTTTATTTCTTTGGAAAACTCAATAGTGAAGACTCATGGAAACCCTGAAGATTATCTCCTATGCACTGCAGTTCTGATCTATAGAGACTGCAGACCTCCATGTGGCAGAGTAAAACCACATTTCATGGTCATGCCTTGCATACTCTAGTGGAAATACATCACAAAGTCCCAGGGCTAGCCAGAAGTATATTCAATAGCTACTAGTCATTGTGGCACTTACCAACATTTAAGTAACTGTAGCATAAATTTTTGTCATACTATTCCCACATATTTCATATATCCTTTTAATGTTTAAATCTTCTACAAAATGCTACACTTCATAAGTTGAATTTACTCTATTATAATTTACATACTATGCTAGAAAATTATATATCTACTAGATACATGGTATATATACATATATATGTAAGCTGTAGTTGTACAATATTCCAAAAAGATATAAACATAATAGCATACCAAAGTCATAATGCAAATACATGGAGAACCAAAGGATAAAGCATTAGTTCCTAGAGTTCTAAATAAAATCAAGCAAAAGTTATTACCATATGCATTCCCAATGTAAAACATCATTAATGGGAAGAAAATGAATATAAATTATCCAACATTTCAAATACTCCAAATGACAGAAAGTATTCTGATTACAAAGTAAGTGTGCATCTCTTACATTTATTCAAGCAGCCAACCTGCAACGTTATTTTTACTTCATGATTTTTCCTTTGGTAGTCAAGCCCAGAGAAGGCATCATATTTCCACCTTGCCTGCAAATTCAGGAGTGCTGGGAGCTATTAAAGAGGGACCAGTGGTGGTTTCAGAGTCAATATACAGAAAGCATATGTCTTTGGTGAGTCACAAGGCTAACATCTTTAAACACAAAATAAAATATTCTACATATATCATACATTTCTCCCTTCAGAAGACTAATATGCTGAAGTTTAAGACTCTAAAATATAAGTGGATACAGACTTGGAACATCTTTAACTCTGGATAAAAAATTCTACATTTCAAATAATGTACTATGCTGTAAGCAACTGGTACAAAGTAAATTATCCTAAAAAGTTACAATATAGGTCCAATTTTGAAAATATGTCTTGAAATGGTTATAGCCTTTTAAAATTTGAGGTCTCCATTTTTAAGTAACTTATATATGTAGACCATAAAATTATGGCCTAACCTAGCTCCTTCAAGTCTCCACGCACACCCTAAAGCCCAATCTCCCAACATCATGTCTGGTTTTTGGATAACCAACTTAAGTCCCCTTACTCTTGCCATGTGTGCATGATTGTGAAACTGTTCTCTGGAGCTAGGGAAACTTACCACTGGTTGTATCCTAAATAGAGATAGTTTCTACCTCTCCCAGGAAATATCCACTGCCACTATCTCCTTATTAATGAGTGTGGCCTGGTGATCATCTAGCACATCCAGGCTGGTGTGTGGCATAGCTTGATCTTGTGCAGCTCTTGTATAGGTAACCATAGATGTTGTGAGTCCATGAGGATGATAGCCATGTCAGGTTCAGAAGACAGACCCCACAGGAATCCTTCCCTTTTGATTATGAAGTGATAAGACTTTGAGGGAAAATTATCAAATTATAACTTATCCTCATTGCTTAAGCAGATTCAGAAGGGTTATTGTTGATGGAATGAATTAAACACTAGTAAATATAAGAGTGAACTCTGAGGTGATAAGATCTTTCATTCTTTAAACCTGCTTCTTAGGAAAACACCTGAGGCAGGGAAAGCAGTAAGATGAAGAAGAAATGAAGAAGAAAAACATTATATGAACAGTCAGAAATCTTGGATTTCTGATATTAAAAGTTTATGGAAACTTGGGTAGTTCACTTACTTCTCACTATCTCAGGAGATGATGGTGTTAGGTATTTATCTCTAAAGTTCTTTCTAATGTTAAATTAGAATAATGTTATAATTTAACATTATTATAATTTCATTCTATGATGATGTTATTTGCAGGTTTTTCATTTTTACCATAATAGTAAAATTAACAATGACAATACCAATAACAACAATTCTAGGTTGGAAGAATACAATAATATTGGGGAATAGGTTGCCTCTCCCAGCCTTGATGCAGGGAGTGGGGGAACTTGTTCCTCGCCCAACTTTATGTGCCATGGTTGATGCCCATGGGAGGCCTACCCTGTTATGAAAGGAGACAGATGAGGAGGGGTGGAGGGATAGAGGGGAAGCTGAACAATAGTCTGAGATTTTTCAGGAATTTAACTTAAAATATATTTCTACTAATACCTTCATAGTGAAACATTTAAAAAAGAATCACAGGATTTTAACTATTTGTTTATCAAAACTAGTTGTTTTGTTGAGAAACTTTACCATATATAATTATAGACACAGCTTGTAAGTGACACCAGTAGCATTTAGTGTTATTTATGTGATAAAATTGGGTGGAAAATTTTTATGTGACTAAGGATTCATATCTTCAAGCTTTGAAATCTTTAATAAACTACTTTTTTCTAGCATATGCAGTTAGATTTTTCTAATTTCTTCTTTTTTGCTTTTTATTTCAATAAAAAACAATATTATTTTATATACCCATCCCAGTTCTCTGTGCCTCCTGAACTCCCATGCCCCCTTCTAACTCCACAAGCCCCCATCCCACCCCGCATCCACTCCCAAGGGAGGGTGAGGCCTCCCATGGTCTGTCATGTTATTTAGGGCAGGGCCTCGGTGTGTCATGTTGTGTGTGCCCCCTCCAAGTCCCGTGTCTCCCCGCCCCTTGTAACTAGGTTGAGAGAGTATCCATTCATAGGGAGTATAGCAGTCAAAGCAGATCTTGGCACAGATATAACAACTTTTGTGTTGTCTGTTAGGAGTGGTATCTTACTGTGTTTCTTCTAAGAGCTTTGAATGAAAAGAAAAAAAACGGAATTCTATTCTCCTGAAAGTCCTGACAAGAATTAAAATCTTTATTGGTAAAATAATACTTTCCAGTTCACAACAAAAATTCCGATCATTGGGAATGGAGTTAGCTCTTTCAGTGAAAATGGATAGAAGCTGACTGGAAACCAATTCTTTGCAGATGGGACATGCATGTGTCCATTATGACAAATGTATTGGTGAGCTCAGTTGTTTTACAGTAAAAAAAATATAGCCTGATGTAGCCTACGCTTCTCTTATATTCATATTGGAAATAAATGTTTTGTTCTTCATAGATCTTTAGTTCAGTGAAAATCATTCTGCTTTGTTTAACGTCTGGCTTAAACTAGAAATTGTCATATGTACATTTGACACACCTACCTACATGTGCACACATGTGTTGGTGAGGATTAAAACCAGGGTCCTGAGGAGGCAAAGCAAGTTCCCTGCCTCTGAGAGCCACATCTCAGTATCCAACTTGACATAGAACATTGATAGTTTTACACTACTTCTGTCTCTAAACTAGACAATATTAAAAGAAGGTCAAAAGTTTGAAGGACAAATAGTACATGGAACCATGGAACAGAGAACCTGAATGATGAAATAATTATTTTTGTCGGTATTCCCCAGACATGGGGAAATAATACTGGAGTAATGTCCACAGCAAAGGATTAGGGTGATATTTGAAACCCTGCTGGATTTGTTGAGTCTTAAGACAACATTTGCTTTCCATAATTTTCTGAAATAGTAAATATTTTGCTGTGTTTTGTCATATGGTATTTGTGTGTGTGTGTGTGTGTGTGTGTGTGTGTGAGTGTGTGTGTGTGTATGTGACTGTGGCATATTCATCTCAGACCCTGAACATTCTCAGAAAATATCTGGGTCTATGTATTTTGTTACTGTTTTCAAAAAACCATTCAAACACACTTTCTTCTGTAAAAATATGAATTTTTACATACTATAATTTAATAATTTTCTGCTTCCATTTCCTCCGTCTACATCCTCCTATGCACTCCCTTGCTCTCTTTCAGATTCATGACAGTTTTTCTTTAATTATTGTTACAACATATATGCATTTGTACTTATAAATACATAAATACAACCTACTCAGTCTATATAATATATATGATGATGTTATCTGTATGTATATGTTCTTAAGGATGACTATTTGGTGTAGATGTGGGTATATAACCTGGAGTAACTGCAGAAACCAGAAAAATGAATAGGGACCCTGGGGATGAGGGAGGAATAAAGAAAGGAATAGCAGTACAAGTGAATTGAAAGGGGAGATACAAAAGCATGGGGTGGGAGCTTTAATTAAGGAGAGTTGATAGAGATAAGTTCAATAAGAGCAAAATGGCAAAATAATAGTAGAAATGCCTGAGAAAAAATCAATAAGGAATCAGATCATTTTTATCTACCTAAAATTAGATATAACAAAATAAGTCTGTATATACATCTTTAGTTTAAATGAATTAGTTCCATTTGGATGGCAGTGTTCCCTCAAGAGCCATAAGACCATCTAAAACAAATCTTATTAGGAGGCATGAGATGGGAAATGGCCTTTTGAATCACTATGTCAAAGAGACTACCAACACTTGGTAGGCTATTGCTGTTGTCCTTGGTTATCTCCCACAAGTGGAAAGTATGTCCCTATTGTAATTTAAGAAAAGAAGCACATGAGAGAAGGACACCATATGACAGGGTTCAAGCAGAGTGGTTTTTATTAGGGAAAGGGATCATAAAAAGGGGAAAGGGAAGAGGGAAGACTGCACTCTGGAGACAGGAGCAACAGGAGATCAGAGAGAGGAAAAAGGGGAAAAGAGAGGGAGAGGAGGGAACAGACACAGAGAGGGAGAGAATAGAAAATAGAGAGAAGGATGAGAAGTAGGCAGGGCCCTTTTAAAAGGCAGCAGAGTGAATATGCACAGGCAGTGCTCTTAGTGAATTCATCTGTGGGCATACCCTGTCAAAACTCCAAGGAGAGGCCCATACAGACACCTGAAGACTAATACCTATTTCTGAAGGCACCACGTCCTTCATACATAGGACCTAGGTGACCTGAAATGGATCTGACTTAAAAGCTTTTTCCATGAGAGCTAGCTTTCATAGCAGCAGAGTACTCCATGCAAGATTCCATGTAAGTAAATCAATCAATAATCATACCCAGCTACGATGACTATGAACTACAGCTCTGACCATCATGAAATGATACTCTGAGTGCCATCGTGGCCTGGCATGCACATCTTGATGGTAAGCAACAGCTCTATGATTGGATTTAAGGCCCCATCAATAAGAGGGATTTCATGCCTGGTACTTAAAAGTTAGCCAGTTACCATGAGCTAGTGAAATCATGGAGTTTGGAGGAGAACCCACAATCGCCATTTTACTAAGTCAGCATAATTTCTAACTACATCCTAAACATGTATCATTATACCACAGAAAAGTATAGTTCTCACCCCTCATCCAAGAAACATCTCTTTGCAGCACATGGAGACAATTACAGAAAGCCACAGCCAATCAAAATCCAGAGAGTAGGAGATTATGTGGTATCCAGTTCCAACTGATACATCTACAACAGAATTCTTGCATCTGAGGCTCAGGAATCATCACAGAACAAGGGGCACAAAGAATATAAAAGCCAGAGGAACCAGAATTTTGATGTAATATTGTCTTCTAGAAACATCAGAGAAGCTACATCATGTTAAAATTATTTAGTTTTTCTCAGCATTATTTTCTTTGTTCAGTACTTGAGCTCAAATTCATAATTTTCTAATGCTATTCAAGCTCTGTGAACCACAGAGTTATATCCCAGAAGAGCGTTCTTATATTTTCCTCTTTTAAAAGCTAATCAAATCTCTAGCAATGATGCTAATATATGTTTAATATTTCAAAATTTTACAAGTTTTAAATTTGTTTTCAGAACAAGTTAATAATTCATGTGCAATCTAAGATGCTTTAAAAGTAGTTGTGAGAAAAGCTAAAAAATCATTTATGCTCTTCAAAAGAAGAATATTAATGAGAAAATAAGAAAAAGAAAACTTGTAACTAGAGAATAACCTGAGTCCCTGTACAATGATAGGATTTAGATATGTGCACCATGAAAACCACTTCCTAAGACCAGCAAGAAGTAAATGGCTTCTCTGTGACCATGCCCATCAGTATACCTATGGAAATATGAATACCCTGTGGAAATGAACATCTCTGGTGAGAATAGGAACAAGGAATTCCATGCAATAAATGAAAGAAGTGAAGTAATGTTAAAATGCTCACTGCTTAACATTCACTTTAGAAAATGTTCATTAGGTTGAACATTCTCATTCTGAGGTATTCCATAAGCATTTTAAAATGGTGCTTCTAAAGCTATATCTAATCAAAATAGTTTTACAGGGAGTTGTTTCTTGGGTTTTTTTGGGACTAAGGCTTTGTTCCATTCCTATAATCATGGAGGTCAGTCACATGTATCGAACACTTCCCTCTCCTTGACAGCATAAGCAAAGAAAACTCAGTGATCATCAAGGTGTGTCTATACTATTTGTTCTGTTTCTTGGTACCAATATTTTCTTTAAGTGACATTAAATCCACTTAAGTTTTCACATTCATTTTGTTCTAAGACAAGAAAGTAACAGCATGAAGAATATAGTTCTTGTTGACTGTAATTCTGCCACTGACAATCTCCTTTATATGTGAATGGAAAAAGAGATGAAAAACTCATGTAAACTTGTATTATTCAATTTTATATAAGTAAAACCTTAGTAAAAGTTGAGAGGAAGCAAATTGACAACTATCATGGTCAACAGAAGCAAGTAGTACAAAAAGCTGCACTGAACCTTCTCTGATGGTTTTTCTCTCTTATATCTTCTGCTTGCTAAGCTCACTGTTTAGTTTTGGAACAGTATGCGTGTTGAATAGCAATGCATCCCTTGTTCCACTAAAGTTGGCAGTGCAATATGAAGAATAGTAGCCTGCCATTCAGCTTATAAATGTTAACCCTTACACAACGTGTGTGTCTTATTGTGGTATAAATTATTACATAGATGTTTGATATCTATCAACTAAGCAAACTCAAAAACTTTCCAATGACTTAAGATATTTAAAGCATGAGCATTGAAGCTCAACATTACTCTACTTTCCCTAACTGCCACCATTTAGTGCTTATCTATACTACAGTTTTATCTGTACTACAAATAAAACGTATTACAAATAATTAAAACCTACCTTTCATGCTGCCAGACACATAGAGCCTTACATTTGCAATAGACCTTTCCCCTAGCAATGTGTTTTCTGCTCTAAGAGAGACATTAGGGAAATACAACGATTATTACTTTTGCTTAAATCAGTATTTGTGTTCACTATTCACTATACAACCTATGAAATTGTGAGGTGGAGTGAAACTGTAAGGTAGAGTTTTCAATAAAAAATTATTGGAGGTGATGTTGATAAATCAGTAACTTTTAATAGCTAACTGTCTTCAGATGACTCGCCTATAAACAATAATTCAAGTAACACTGAATAATGTGAACAGTCTTCACTTTGTGTCCCCTCTAAGGCCTACTTAGGATACTAATGCATGTCATGCACGCACCATCAAATGTCATAATTTCTAGCTTCCTGAAGTCTAATCAATAGGAGTTTCTACTGGCAGCCAAGTCCCTCAACCTGGCCAGCATTATCTTGTTGCTTCTTGATTAGGTATGCTTCAATTCATCTTTGCAACCACAGGCTGTTGAGTGGGAGACTTTGGCTGCACAGTGAGACATGACTCCCAACATCCACCCCACAGTCACTGGATGCCAGGATCCCAGTTGGTTCAACAAATGCAGTTACCAGAAATTCAGCCTATTGTCCCAGCTCAGATGACCAGATCACAACAAGCACGCTTTGTATGATGAGTTTGAATGATAAAGGTATACTCACAAGTGAGGCGTGCTGACAACATTTTTCAGGTCAGCATGTAACCCTTTTTTATTAAAAGTACTGATTTTCTTCTTGTTTGAGTTTGTCCAAGTATATTAATGTATACATTTTCAGTAAACCTCATAGAATGAAAGATAAACTCAAATATCCTAGTATGTACTAAAATAATGAGGTGATTTGAAATAAAGTTATGTGAGGAAGTTCATGATGTTAATGCAAGTCAATCATGGCTTAAACGACTCATCACTTTCGATACTTATGCACTTTTATGTATTACAGTGGAAAGAGTTACTTGGGAAAACTTCTCTGGCCTCTGAGATCTCTTTGAAGATTTCAAGTTTCATGAAGCACATTATATTAAAAGAACATTCACATCAATACTTTGATTATTTTGCCAGAGAATGCATCCCAATTTTAAGTTAAGTTCTTTCTACTGTCTAGGTTTCATGACTGTTGTGGATCAGTTCTCTAATGCCCTATTTTCAATGATAATTTGGAACCCAGGAAGTAAACCCTCCATATAATGAGCAGAGTGCATGTACTGTATCCAAAAGTTCATCAGTATCCCTTTCCTCTTTTCTAAATCTGCTCCCTGTGTCCTTGCCGTGTTAGTCTTGATAAAGGAGTGTGTTTATCTGTGTTTTTATTATCATGCAATACTTGAACTGAACAGAATGTCATTGGCATGGTTGGAAGGTAATTTTATTGTATCATATTTCCTGAACAATTTTTTGTAGTTAAAGCTATGATTACACAGCTCTTTGTCCAACATGATATGCACATGAAATTAAAGTAAGTAGAACTACAAAACCTCTGTGTTCACCACATGCCTCCCTCCTGGTGGTATGCAGGAAATCCACTCACATTCTATATTATTACTTTTCAGCTTGTGACAAAATTTTACCTTCTTTGTGTTCACTTGTCCCATTCACAAAATTAAGGATGATTCTGTTAACTAGTATATAACTATCTTCCAAAGCACCCTCACCTCCTAAAACTTATTAGATTTACTAGTTTAAGAGTAATAGATTAATACCAACTAATTATACTTTATAATCCACTTACCAAAAATTGGATCAAATAATTACCAAAAATAGTTCCAAGTAATTTCTATTTTAGATGTATATTACATGTATACTTTATAGATCAATCTATTTCAGTTTAGTCTTCAGTGTCCTCAATTATATTTGAGAAAAATGTACATAGTCTCATTCTATATCATAACTGGACAATTGTTAAGCACATTTAGTTAATATATTTACTAGATGTACGTGTAACTCCCTTCAGGGTAGGAGCTGTTATAAACCATATATTTGTGTATAAGTTAACCATGGTATCTGGTATTCAGACTCATGAAATCTACATTCTCATTCTAAAGACAGAAAAACAGGTTGAATTAAACAAATATGCTTATAACTTTAGTAAAATTAGGGTGATGATGTAATTGATGTAAATGGAAAGGGGAAGGAAGAGAATGGCAGACTCGGTTTGGAATGATTTTTAAAATTTGACTCTGTATATGTATTCGTTACTAACAAGAAATCAATTCCATATTATCATATGTCATAGTAACTATTTGGAATTAGGCAGCTGTTTATAGATACTGATGACTTTTTGGATAAGCTTTAAAACAGTATTATTATACAGTTTTGAGACAATGCATTTTGTCTGAAATATGGGAAAATGATGGTTAAAATTTCTCCTACTGCCTTAAATAGTGTCCTGAATCTTCTTTTTTTTATTTCTTAGGAACAAACTCATAATACATATCTCTAACATGTTTAGGTCTGTCATAAATTTTTAGCTTTTGCAAAATTATATACATTTAGGAAACTCATTACAAAGAGTACTATGCAATTTTGTGTTCATAGTTTTATCCCTTGATGGTATTAGGCTTGCTAGGAATTTCCAGGCTGTGAGCAGTACCAGCTTGCTGGAATATCTTAAAACCACCATTTGGCTGCCTAAAAGAGATATTGTTTCCAATAACATAAAATGAAGGGAAAATATTGCCCAACTCTATCAGGATTGATGAACATGATTGTACTATCTATTCAGTTTGCTAGCATAGATGAGTACTTACTCTAAATATAATTTTACAGGATCAAGTTTTGAAAAGCAATGAGTTAGATTAAACCTACAATTTGTGTATTAGTAAAAGGGAAGTTAGGTTTCAAGGAGGCAGAGCTGGAGATAAAATCTTAAACAGTGATGACAGATTGGAGAACCTCTCTAGACCACAGCACAAACAGTCAGGCAAGAATAGATAAAAAGAAGTTGTTATTTGAAGAATAACAATTGAGAACTAAAGCAAATAGTTAAGATGGTGACAAACAAGTAAATTCTAAACCATTCCAAAGGTCTCTTAAAATAAAGATTCTGAAGAAGAAATAAGGCTCAACTTACAAAATAAAATGGACTTGACAGTAAAACAGACCTCAGGTCTCTAGACAAAATTTAGGCCTGATCTTCCCATTTCCTCTATACATATCTGTTCCTCATCATACTTGCTGACTTTATAAAGGGTTAAGGCACATGACAGCAGTGAGCCTCACCCTACTTGAGTTTCCAATAAAGAACTGATGGAAACCTCATAGTATCAGAGTATGACCTTCCTTATGGCTAAGTTTTATTTGTGGCAGAAAGCTGTAGGACATTTCCTGAGTATTGTGGAGTTGGGGGAAATTCAAAAATCTGACTGTTTTTGAACATTTTAATCAAGCAAAATCAACCTAGGAGCAAGCTTTCTGACAAAGCAGAACAAAGACAAGCAGAGTCCAAGTGGAGAGGGTAATGATGATGAGAGCTGGTGAAAGGTAGACAATCCCAGAATTGTGGGAAGAAATGGACAAAGCTCCAAGTCTAAACCCTAGACTGCTAACTGGTGCCAGGACACCAGTTAGCAGTCTGACATTCAGCTGTAGTCTAAAAGCCTGGTCATTCACAAAAAATACTCAAAATAGACAACTCATTGACAGAGCTGTGTGTAGTTGGGCACACTGCAGACAAGAATGAAACCCAGAGCACTTGGAGATAGGCTTAAGCCAAAGTACAAATGCTGGACCAGAAGATTCTTGCAATTGTGACAGGGTGCAGTCTCTCCTAATGCAACTTGGCTATTAAGGCTTCTGATTTACTTATGTATACACATTTCATTATCTGAAAAAGAGGAACATGTAGGCATCAGTAGCTCATCAACCTAATTAAATCCTTTATAACAGTCTAGCTGGTATAATAGTGGGTAGGATAACTCATGGGGTGAAATGTAGTTGGAGTTCCAAGTGACAACTAAACACAGATAATAATGGTATTGTTTACAAAATTGTAAGAGGAGTATGTACAATTTGGTAACTGCCAAAAGAAGGAAGTGACTCCCAAAGCATGAATGAAACAGAGATTTGTAATTGGTTTCTAAATGGAGCCAGGCAGATCAATAAATCATGGGAGTAATCAACCTCTTGGAACTCTGGGCTGAAGAATGATACTGGAATCTCTGGGAATGCTGCCCTTTTCCAGTGAGACAACGATATAGGCAGGAGAGAGAGGGAAATTACCAGCAGCTAGCTCAGCTGCTTCAATGCAAACACTGAATTTGAACCTCCTTTGCAAAGTTACAAGGAATTAAGCACATGTAAAATAATAACAACCACAATGGCTAAACCAGAAATTCCTCCATATTCATGTCTACACTACCAAGTAAAAACATCATAAAACTACGCACATAACTTCTTCTAGGCACAAAGAAACTTCATAAATAATTACTCAATGCATTCCAGGCTTCAGTCATTGCTCCACTCTCTTAGGAGAAGCAAATGTTCAGTGTCAATTTTGTCTCCATAATGATCAGTAGCAGCAAGTAACTGTAGGAAAGCCCAAGTCAGTTACTTTTATCAGTGGAGTAGAAAATAATAGATTAAACCACTTTCCCTTCTTTAATGACATTAGTTTACATTCTATTAAAAGGAGTTCAAAACCACACAAAAAGTTTATCAAAGAAAAATACAAACTCAAATTACAGCCTCATTTTCTGACATTTTGAAATTGACTATATAATTTTCTTCAAAAGACAAATGAGAGGAAATAACATTTTCAATTTTTTAAGTGTTTAGCACTGCTGTGTAGGGGGTCATTTAATATAGAGATATGGTCTAAAGAAACATATAAAACATACCCCAAAGATTCAAAGAAAGTCTACTGTTTTCTCTGGGGGTTATGAAGTTGAAACATCCTGAGAAATGTGTACTAATACCTTAGAGAATTTAGTATTTTATCCATTTTCTTTCACAGTTAAAGTTTTTCCAGTGAAGAGAACTATTAATCTGTTATCTGAGGAGCTGATCTATGGCTTCTTGTGTCTGCCAGGTTAATATATGTTTCTATTTAATCCCAGGGACAGCACATAAAGATAAGCCATGATATCACTGATGTTATTTTTCTATTTTTCAATATATCCCCCAAAGAAGACTTTGATCTCAATCTTTTATTATTATTCCAGAAATTATTAATTTCTAAGTATTCTGTGCTGATTTAAAAATGAATAATCATAATTCTCCTTACAGAAAAATATGTATGGTATGTTATTGTGTTAACAGTATATTTTCATGTAAATCTAATTCTATGTATATCCACAATGAAGAAATAATGTCTTATTTGGCAAGTTTGAAAATTAATCTTTCTGAAGTCAAGAAGCTGTAATGAATATGGCCTATTAGTCTTCATTGCCTCTATATGGCTTCAATACTAACACTATTGTCTCAAGTTGTGTGTGTGTGTGTGTGTGTGTGTTAGAGAGACAGAGAGAAAGAGACAGGCAGACAGACAAACATACACACACACAGAGACAGTGAGAGAGAGAGAGAGAGAGAGAGAGGGAGAGGGAGAGAGACAGAGACAGAGACAGAGACAGAGACAGAGAGGAATGAACCATGAAACTCAAGAAACTCCTGGGCCTTAAACATGCCAGGCAGGTACTCTAGAGCTTCCACAACTCACTAATTGCCAGAGTACAATGTGAACTTTCAGTTGTGTTTCAGACCCTGGATGTTACAACTGTAGGCCTTGTGACCTAGCCCAGCAATTTAGGGGGAAGGAGAAGCAGTGGAGTTGTATCATAGCTCTTCTATGTTTGTTTTTGTTTCTGATATTGGAAACCACTCTTCAATAGTGTTCAGTGATCTTCTACTGAGTTACATAGTGTTTAGGGCTTTTAGTAGAAGATTTTCAAATTACATTATATGACGTTTAGCTCACTCTACTCTCTGAACACATATGGGAATGTACAGATTTGCAGATTTTGTTATCACTTAAAATAAAAAAAGACTTTCTGGTGTTTATGAACTACATTTTAGAAAACAGCATAGATTTTCAACAGCTGTTTGTAGGAAACATATTTTCAGTAACAATAATTTGCTTTATGCTTTGATTATATTTCATGAAATTTATTCAAGGGACCCCCAAAAGAAATACTACACTAGAATATCATTTTACTTTCTTTTAGTGGAATAAATCACGAGAAACATAATCACAATATCACGAGAAGTTATTTTATTCTTTGGCACTTATCTCTTTAGTATCATGATTTTTTACTGCCAATTTATCCTGCTGATCATTAGAAATAAAAAAATACTTCTTACCTATGTTTAGCATGCCATCACCCTTCATGTTACCTGCCTCCAATCCACTGTGCTCTATTTATGAGAACCTAACTTAAGGGAGAAGGAATTGTATTGCATCATTAAATTAATGACAATATTATTTATAGTGGAGAAAGCATCTCACTATAGCAGGCAATCTTTGAAACTGAAATCTTCTTGCCTCAGACTCTAGAGTTCTGAAATTTCATATAAGCCATTACATATGGCATGATCTTTATTTTTTTTCTTCTTTTAAAAACTTTTTGCATTTGAAAATTACAGGGTATTATCAGTATTTAAGTCAAGACCTGACACCAGGTAGTTTCAATAAAAAGGAAAAAATCAATTCCAGTCAAATATTTAAGGGGAGGTTAATGGATTTTAATAGTCTTTAAGTAGTTCTTCTCACATGAAGTGAATTCTAACAGACAAGGAGACATTTAACCTGTAACTAAATTGAGGCTCTCTAAGATAGGGCCAGTTTCCCAAAAAGATAGCTTGCAGAGATCTATCTGTCTCTGAGCTGCCCAAACTTAGGGTGTGGATACCCACCTTGGCTGGCACTGCCTAACAAGGGAAAATTCTCTTATGTTGAGGTTAGATATCAAAAACCAAAAGATATGAGTAGGTCACACATGTAACATCAGTTTTCTTAAGTATAATGATAGCTTAAAATATTGGTTGTTGGCAAGAGAGAGTTGACTCAGTGGTTAAGAGCACTTACTCCTCTTGCAGAAGATCTGAGTTTGTGCTAGCACCCACATACTGTCTAAAAGCCATTCTTAACTCCAACTCCAGGGCATCCCATGCCTTCTCCTGACGTCCAGTCCACCAGCGTCAGTCACACATGTGCTACATATACATATCACACAAAAAACGGTATTTAATTGAACACCTGATATTAAACCATATACAAATGAACACCCAATCTTTGAGAAAGAAGCTAAAAGTATACAACGGAAAATAAAGCATCTTCAACAAATGGTGCTGTCATAACCGGGTGCTGGCTTGTAGAAGACTATAGATAGGTCTGTGTCTATCGCCATGCACAAAAAATGATTTTAAAATATGTTTTATCAATTGGAAGACAACATGGGTGGATCAAAATAATTCATTATATTAAACATAATTGAACAACGTATTTGTCTTTCACCTTCAGACCCACATAACACATTGTTTAGAAGTAGGAATCCAGAAATCACTACTGAGATTAATCAGCATGAGATTATAGTACTAGTCAGATCCATACCAAACACTCATAAACATCCTAATTACTATTTCTCAGGCATGAACTCAGTGGAGACAATCAGCTACAGCATCCCAATAAACAACAACAACAAATAAACCAGGTTACCAAACATTAGCCTTTTTGAAACATATCACATGTATTTATTTATAGTATTGGCCTTGCCTATATTTAAATAATCTTATGAATTTTATAGTTCTACTTGGTAAAGCTTACTACTAAAAAAGCAAGCCTACTATCAAAAGCCATATACAAGCTAATTTTTATTTTTTCTATAATACCATTTTCTGTCTTTATTATTCCATTCAAAATCATCATATTCCAGAGCTTCTATTAACACAGGTATTACATCAAATAGAATACAACCAAAATGGAAGGACAAACAAAGACCACAATCATTATTCTATCTATTGTGGCATCTTCCGGATCCAAACTAATGGAACTACAGCAGATCTGCTCATTAGTAAACCCATATTTGCCTCTCCTCACCACACGAAATACTCTTTTTAGTTAAGAGAGTAGAGGCTTTACTAAAAGTGATAGACCTAAGAAAAACTTCTAATTTATTGATTTGGGGGCCATGGGAGAAAAAACAAAGGAACAAATACTAGGGTAGAGACATGACTCTTTGTAAGTTTCTGACCTTCTATTATTTCTGGAACAGGCAAATCTTTGTGTGACTTAGAGGTCACAAGTATAGTTAGAAATGCTGATATCCAGAGCCTGTAGACCCCATATTCACTATGACACATACCTAAACTAATTCATATGCCTGTTAACCCAGTGTGTCCTTGAGGTCGGGTCACTTCCATCTTTATGTTAGTAACTCAGGTAGGAGTCATGCACCAGTAACAGCTTAGAAGGGGTGTTTCTTGGGAAGACAATGAAGAAGAGAATGTAGGCTTCTCCAACCTCCTTAGGTAAATTCTCAGGCTTCAAAAATGTTGCATCCCTCCTTTCTTAGTATAGGCCATAAGGAGAAATCTCGTGTATAAAAGAGAGTCCTAATAGCCTTTTTTCAACTAAGAATTCCAAAAATCTACCATGCTATCTCACTGTGTCACCTGGTACTTCATAAGTCCTTAGTTCTACATAAAATGTGTGAAGATGCCTAAAGTTTATTTCAAATCTTTAAGTCTGGTGAACGGGTCTGGTGATTTAGAACACTGGTCTTCCCATGGCTTAGTTTTCACTTCCCATGGTGCAGTTTTCACTTGTTGGCTGGTGGAAGTCCCGAGATCTTCAATATTCTTCCTGTGTCCTGCCTAATTTTTATGTTTCCGTATGTGCTCCTCTATTCTCAAAATGGTCACCAGTGTTTTCTTATCAAAAGTAGTTTTTCATTTTATTTTAAAAGTTCTGTATCAGCTCCCTTATGTATTAGCACTATGTTCCTCCTTTCTCACTGTTCCAGGCACACTGCTTTCATCGTGCCTTTATCACCAAAGCACCTTCTTTTCTACTCCCAGGGTCCCTGCACTTGCTATTCCTACTACCTGGTATAGTCTTCTCCCAAGTATGTGAAAAATTGCTTTCTCAATTTATTTTGCTCTTTGCTTAAATGAGTTTTTCACAGCAGAATAATGACAGGTTTGCCGATGTCCTGAAAGGAACTCTCTGAAGTGACTCTTTTCTTGAACTTCATTTCTTAAAAAAAATCCTTGCACTGAAATTGCATTCCATATATTTGTTATCTCTCCTAACATATGCTACTTTCTAGATCCCCTGTTCTGAAAGACCAAGAAATTTGTTTCCAAGTACATTGGATAATGTAATATTGGTCACATTTTAAATATTTGATGAATAAATTTTACTTTAGACATTGTCCTAAATAAAATAATGAATTCATACAATATTAACATGTAACTTAAATTGTAAGTTTCAGGCAGATGTGTTATTAATAGACATAAAAGCAAAACTAATACTCCTTCTCAAGCTAACTTTATTCTGCTGTTTGCGGCAGGCTAATTTGCTTACTGTTCACCAGAATTGTAGCCCCTGCCAACATATGTGAATGTGTATGTGTGTTTGTGTGTGTATGATGAACTCACAAAGGAATTGGAAAAGTTGTTTTATATATTGATTGTTCCATGGTTAGAGAATCTAATAATGTCATTTGTTATGATAATCATGAACCTGCAGGTGCACTTGACAATTATTGGTAGAATACAAAGCAAAGATTACTTGAGAAAAGATCATTTCTATCTTACATGTTTACTTTTCAATGTCTTGCTGTGTATACCCCAAATGCCCTCTCCTCTTTCCTACATCTTCCATTTACTGATATTCTAGACACACATTAAAGTACATGCCCTACTTTTAATTTTAACAAATCAACAAAATAAAAACAGCAACAAAGAAAACAAACAAACAAAAACACTTGGCAGTGTTTGGGTGCAGATTTCCTGGTGCTGTTGAAAGGGAACATTTCATGACATAAGGGTAATATATTTCCATAGTCAACTTCAGTCTCTTTACCTCACCCATCAAATGGGAATTTATATGCCTACATGGATAAGTTGGGCATAAGTAATTATTTACTTAACACTTTATAAAGGATGAATCCCACAGCTTGGCTTATGGAAGACAGCAATTTCCTTCTCTCTCACCTTTATCATTTGTTCTCCATTTACTTCCCTCTAAACTGTGTCATTTGGGGTACATATCCTTATTTTATCAGCTACTTGGGCAAAGTACATTTGCTTGATTAATATGACAGTCATATCATCCTCAGTAGTCCACATCATTTGTTCTCATGTGTGATTTTGTAGAGTGAGAAATTTGGCAATCTTTTTTTTTCTATCTTCATTTTCACAACTGCAATGTTTTCTGTGGTTTTAAGTTGTCATCTGAGGTTACAGTAATACTTGATATATGGGACACATTTCGTGACCTCAACCAGACAAATTCAATTCTGATGAGCTGATCCAGGCTGGGTCCCACATCTTCTCAGTACTATGCTCAAATTCCAAGTACATGCCATTCCATCATATGTTTCCAAAAAAATCTAAGAGATTTTATTAAGTAACTGGAAACATAATTTATTTGTTGCTATTAATCTTTTTAAAGCTTTGTCAGATATTTTAGATAAATTCCTTTCTCTGTGGATTTGAAGATAGGCAAACTGACTAATACAGTAAAAATAAATCATTACATTTTAATTAAGTAATTAAAAATTAACAACAATGTGTGATGTACCACAATAAAATGTGTTATAACAGAGCCAGTGACATGGTTCTCCTGCTAAAGCCACTCACTGTCAAATTTGATGATTTGAGTTCAGCTATGGAACCCACTTGGTGGAAGGAGAGAATCAACTTCAGTACATTATCTTCTGTCCTTCACACGCATGCCAAAGTGTGAGTTCACACACACACACACACACACACACACACACACACATACACTAGCTAAGTAGATAAATAAATACATAAATTCAAAAGAACTATGTCATAAGAGCTACATAGCATATCTCTATTGACTTATATCACTTAAAATTAATGTAAGGACTTCAAAAATGGAACATGATTGATATTCTTTCATCTTAAGGTTTAACAGAAGTTTCTTTAGTACTTATATTCATATACCATACACACAATCGCATTTGCATCCAGTTATAATATATACAGCCAGTTTTACATACAAATACACACTGATAATATGTCATGTTATATGCACCCAATTTTATCATGAAAGATAGTCAAGAAAAAATAATGACATAATTGTTATTATGATCCTTACTTTGTAAATAAAATGCAGTAGAAATATTTAAGTAACTTGCCCACAGTTATCATATGTACATAGGCAAAACTGAGATTCCTTGGGCTGTATGTTTTTTAAGACTAAGATATGTGATGAACTTCTAAACATCCAGAATGGAATAGCATAGATTTACTGTGAAAAAACTCAGGCCATCAAAGTTAAAGTTACAAGTTTTTTTGATTCCAGGAACCTCTGATACAACAGACTGAGAAAAAGGTAAGTCCAGTTTAATAATGAGGTTAATCAGACAAAAAATTGTAGGAAATTCTGTAACATCTTTCTCATTGTTAATCAAAACTACCACAATAATAAAAAAAATTGAAAGACTAAAAAATCATCACAGAATTTATGGATCCAAATGGTTATGAAGACTAAATACAGATTCCTACACTGAGAAAGATTAAATCCTAAATTAATTACAAGGAAAATTTGACTCTAAGAATGTTGAAATTAAGTCAAAAGTGTCACACTAATGCTAAATTTTTATAGATTTTATTTAAATTAGAAACAATATTATTTTACATATCAGTCACAGTTCCTCCCATCCTCCCACGCCCCACACCGACCCGCCTATCCCATCCCCCATCTACTCCCCAGGGAGGTGAGGCCTTCTATGAGGGATTATCAAAATCTGTAAAGTCATTTGGGGCATGTATATATAGGCTGAGAGAGTATCCCTGTGTGGGAAATGGGATCCCGAAGTCCATTTCTGCACTAGGGATACATCCTGGTTCCACTGCAAAAGGCTCCATAGACTTCCCAGTTCTCCTAGATGATATCCACAATCACTGGGCAAGGTTTGGTCCTGTGTTGATTCCCCAGCTGTCAGATTTGGGTCCATGAGTTCCTACTTGCTCAGGTCAGCTGTTTCTGTGGGTTTTCCCAGTTTGGCCTTGACCCCTTTGTTCATCACTTCTCCCATTCTATAACTAGATTCCAGTGCTTGGCCGTGGATCTCTGCTTCTGCTTCCATCAGCTACTGGATGAAAGCTCTGGGATGACATTTAAGGTAATCATCATTGTCATTGTAGGGGAAGGGCATTTAAGATAGCCTCTCCACTATTGCTTAGGGTTCTAGTTTGGGTCATTCTTGTAGATCTCTGTGCAATTCCCTTGTGCAAGATTTCTATAGTGGCTCCCTCTATTTATGTGTCTCTTTTCTTGCTCACTATATTCCTCTCCCGACTCAATCTTCCTAATCCCTCATACTCTCCTCCCCACTCCTCATCTTAGCTCCTCTTTCTCCACCTCCCTTCCACTCCCCCATGCTTCCCATTTGTTTAGGGATTCTTGTACCTTTCCACTTTTCCAGGGGACTGTGTTTGTCTCTCTTATGGTACTCCTTGTTTCCTAGATTCTCTGGAAGTTTGGATTGCAGGCTGGTAATCCTTTGCTCTATGTCTAATATCCATAACATATTTGTCTTTCTGTGTCAGGGTTACCTCACCTAGGATGGTTTCTTCTAGTTCCATCCATTTGCCTGCAAATTTCCAGATTCCATTGTTTTTACACTAAGTAGTACTCCTTTGTGTAAATGTACCACATTTTCTGTATCCATTCTTCAGTTGAGGGGCATCTAGGTTGTTTCCAGGTTCTGGCTATTACAAATAATGCTACTATGAACATAGTTAAACAGATGTCCTTGTTGTGTGAATGAGCATTCTTTGAGTATATGCCTAAGAGAGGAAGTTGTTGGATCTAGAGGTAGACTGATTCCCATTTTCCTGAGAAACTGCCATACTGATTTCCAAAGTGGCTGTACAAGTTTGCACTCTCACCAGCAATGGAGAAGCATTCCCCTTTCTCCCCATGTTCTCCAGCATAGACAGTCATTGGTGATTTCTTAACTGTATTTCAACCATTTTAGTTTCCTCTATTAAGAATTCTCTGTTTAGTTCTGTATCTCACTTTTTAGTTGAATTATTTGGTGTTTTGGTGACTAGCTTCTTGAGTTCTTTGTATATTTTGCAAATCAGCCCTATGACTGATGTGGGGTTGGTGAATATCTTTTCTCATTCTATGGGCTGCTGTTTTGTCTTATTAACTGTGTCTGTTGCCTTACAGAAGCTTCTCAGTTTCAGGGGATCCTATTTATTGTCAATAATGGTTTGTGCTACTGGTGTTACGTTCAGGAAGTAGTCTCCTGTACCAATTCATTTAAGGGTACCTCCCATTTTGTTTTCTAAGAGATTCAGTGTGGCTATATTTATGTTGAGGTCTTTGATCCATTTGGACTTAAGTTTTGTGCAAGGCGATAGGTATGGATCTACATATCTGTACCCAGTTATGCCAGCACCATTTGTTGGAGATGCATTCTTTTTTCCATTGTATAGTTTTGGCTATTTGGCAAAGACCAGGTGTTCATAGTTGTATGGGCTAATATCAGAGTCTTCAATTCAATTCCATTGGTCTACTTGTCTGTTTTTGTGCCAATACCAAGCTGTTTTCAGGACTATAGCTCTATAGTAGAGCTTGAAGTCAAGCATGGTGATGCCTCCTGGAGTTCCTTTGTTGTATAGGGTTGTTTTGGCTATCCTGGGTCTTTTGTTTTTCCATATAAAGTTGAGAATTGTCCTTTCAAGGTCTGTGAAGAATTGTGCTGGGATTTTGATAGGGATTGCATTGAATCTGTAGATTGCTTTTGGTAAGATTGCCATGTTGATCCTACCTATCAAAGAACATGGGGGATCTTTCCATGTTCTGGTATCTTCTTTAATTGCTTTCTTTAATGACTCAAAGTTCTTGTCATATAGGTATTTCATCTGTTTGGAGAGTTACCCCAAGATATTTTATGTTGTCTGTGGCAATTGTAAATGGTAATGTTTCTCTGATTCCTTTCTCGGCCTCTTTATTGTCTATATAAATTAGCTCTACTGATTGTTTTGAGTTAATCTTGTATCCTGCCACTTTACTGAAGGTGTTTATTAGCTGTAGGATTCTTCAGATCACTTATGTAAATTATCATACCATCTGCAAATAGTGAATGTTTGACTCATTCCTTTCCAATTTGTTTCCCTTTTATTTCCTTTTGTTATCTTATTGCTCTAGCAAGAACTTTGGGTATAATACTGAATAGATACAGAAAGAGTGGGCAACCTTGTCTTCTTCCTGATTTTAGAGGAATTGTGTTGAATTTCTCTCCATTTAGTTTGATGTTAGCTGTTGGTTTGCTGTGTGTTGACTTTATTATATTTAGGTATGTTCCTATTATCCCTGATCTCTCTAGGATCTTTCTCGTGAAGGGGTGTTGAACTTTGCCTAAGGCTTTTTCAATATCTAGTGAGATGATCATGTGTGTCTTTTCTTTTTCAAATTGTTTATATGGTGGATTACATTGATGAAATTTTATATGTTGAACCATCTCTGAATGCCTGGGTTGACGCCTACTTGATCATGGTGTATGATTTTTCTGATGTGTTCTTGGATTTGATTTTCCAGTATTGAATTGAGTATTTTTACATCAGTGTTCATGAGGGAGATAGGCCTGTAGTTCTCTATCTTAGTGGTGGTGGCACATGACCTTAATCCCAGCACTTGAGAGGCAGAGGCAGTCAGATCTCTGTGAGTTTGAGACCAGCCAATTCTACAAGAACTAATGCTAAATTTTAAGTCTTGAGAAATCTAATTTGATTGCAATAAGTGTTAACACCAGGGAAGTTTGCTGGAGGTCTTATGGGAACTCTGTGTTGTGTTTGAAGTTTTCCTCCAAATGCAACATTATTCGAAAATATAATGCAAAATTTCCCAGTTTCCTGAGATATTTGCTTACTTACACCTAAAGGATACATGGTTCTAAGCAACACAATATAATCTACAGTCATTAGAAGAGAAATTCTTGATCTTGGACAATTTCAGTGCCTGGTAAATACAATCTAGAATATTCTGTATGTGGGTTCTAATGTTTTTGACAACTATATGAAAGATATATGTCACTCCTGAATACATTTTTGACAAGATTTAAACAGGTCCCCCAAGGCAGCCATCACACAGAAAGATCTGTTGAAGGTTACCTTGTTGTAATAACAAATAAGTAGAGTAGTAAGGTGTGCTAAAATACTTGAATTTCACAACTAATATTTATCAAGAATTCATTGTTCAAGGTGCTGAGCTTGCAAGGTCCACATTTTCACTGCCTTTGAGTAGTTCACTATTCAATGCCTTAGGCATAAAAAATATTCTCCCCATGGTCTCCAAGGCCAAAACACATATTTCCTTATAAATTTTATATTCAAATTCTTTCATCAATGGCACAAAATCTTCTTCAAATTAATACTTTCCAACAGATCTATACACAGGAGACATCTGCTTTTTCATTAAGTCTATTGTAGTGTGTAGATTCTATCTTCCCTTTGTTCTTTTCTCCAAACACTGCTTATAAAGAGCACTTATTCATGTCCAGCCAGCTTATTTATGTAAAAAGACTGCTGCGACTGCTGCTTCAATAAATATGGGTGTGTGTGGGGGATAAATGGTTGGAAGTGTTAATAACTGGAAAAATGAGATAATAGAATATATTTTAAAGATAGAATTTCTTTTCAGTAAGAAAGACAAATAATAAAAAATTTCAATAGCACATGCAGTATTTCTTTACTAAACAAAGTTTTCTCATATATATATATATTTAGCCAAGTGACTCACTCTCTTCCTGTTGCCGGCCATTCCTGAAGGAGAACTTTGCTACCTCTCCAGCTCCAAGTCTTCCTGTGTGCTACCATACTTCCTGCCATGATGACAGTGGAGTATACCTTGGAACTCTAAGTCAGCTCCAAATAAATTATTTCCTTTATAAGAGTTGTCATGACCATGCTGTCCCTTCACAGCAATAGAAACCCTAACTAACACACTTATTCAGTCAGTAAACCAAACAGGAAGAAAATAACATCATCTGCTTTTCTAGATTGTTGCAAGAATCGAACAGGGAGTTGCATGTCACACATAGAGCAGTGTCTGGTATAGTATTCTAAAAATAGTAGTTACCTTTAGTGGTTCTCCAAGGTCACCTTGGAAGGGCCCTCTCTGACCCCATGGCCATTAAATGTTACAATTAGGTCAATAGAGAAGGTTTTCCCAAAACAATTTGCTAAGAAATGAGGGAAACAACAACCACTTCACAGTATTACTTTATTAGAAAGATTCAAGATCTGATTTATAGAAATAACAGTTGGATGAAGGCACTGAACTTCTGTTGACCTATTCTGTGACACCCATGTTTTGCAGACCAAAAACAATGCCTTCTGCATAGCTTGTGTCTACAAGGAGACAGGGGAATGAAGCTACCTTGAACTGTAGATTCTCAACTATTGACTCTCAGTGCTAGGCTTTTAACACTTACCTATTTTGCTTTCAATTTTAATGATTTAGATATTTCTTCCCATATGGGAGTGCCTTTACCAGAGTACTTATTTCTGTTGGGGGAAGGGGAGACCTTCAATTTTAGGTATACGATTGCATTTCACATAGACATAGATATTAGTACCTGTGGGAAATGTCCATGCTAAAGAGAATTTTCTTTAATGGATCTATTGCTTTTTAAAGGGGAAACTGTCACAGGACTCCTTGGCTGTTTCAATTATGGCTAGAGGCAATCCATGCTTAATTCCTAATCTTTGCAAGAAACGAGAAGGATCTGAGTGCTGGCCTCTTAGCTCCTGAAATTAGGGAACACTTTCCCCACCCTTCCCTGCTGTCTGCCTCTAGGCCCTACCTTTACTTTCATAAGTTGCTACAACTCAAGCAATAGATCACATTAAGATAGTGTGAAATAAAAAGCTAGCTTTCTGAATCAAGAGTGTAGGTGACAAACTCAAAAGTTCATTCATTAATGACCAAGAAGCAACTTCTACCCAAATGCCAAAATCCCATAGAAGCTTCACTCTATAAATGATTGATGTGATGTGATGGTTTGATTGATGTGACTGTTGGCCTGGTGCTTCTTTCCTCTGGGAATGATTGGCATGGACCCAGTGTGTGGGGAAGGGGAGCTGCCAGGTAGGGATGGGGATAGGGATGGGGATAGGAAGACGGGGTATATTCTGTGAAATGGAAGAGTGACATGCCAAAGCATGTCTAGAACTGCCAAGGAACCATAAATAAGAGAGCAGGTGGAAGCCATCAGATGAAACATACAACCTATGGGGCTGAGTGACAGTCTGGAGACACGTGGCCTGGGCCCAAGTATTCTTTCCAGCTTCTGTTTTACAAGAGCCAAGATAAAATGTCTAGAATTGCATGTAATGAGGCCGATGCCTCTTTGTAATGGTCAGAAACCCCTATGGCAGGTTTTGCTGGTTTTCAACCGAAAAAATAAAAAAGAAATATTTATAATCCCAATTTACCGATAAAGAACTTTAACATATTAATAAAAAGTTTTATAAATCATGAAAATGGAAGTTTTCCAAAAAATATTCATACAGTTTTCATAAAGGAGAATGAATTAGGCATCGATTCTTTGTTTATAGCATTGTCAGCTAGTTTTTATCTTCTATGTTTTAAATCAGCAGGTTTCCAAAACAGACTAAAGTCTAGGCCAACAACACTCGCTGACACAACAGATTTATATCAGCACTCCGACAGCTACGACCATCAGATTTAACAGCCCATAAAACGGCTTTGGAATGGAATAATGGGCCACTCAAAAGGCTAGCAGGAAAGGACTGGTGGTCCCAGCGTTTGAAAACGATGCTATGTGTCAATTTAATCGTCAAGCCCACTAGCTTGAAGCTGGAGAGTCACTGCTGAGCTAATGAGGGTTGCTGGAAAAGGTGCTTGGCGGCTGAGCAAATGCCTGTTTTTGCTATTGGACTTGATGCGCTTTGAAGACCGACATGGAAAGCCTTCGCTTGAACCAAATAAACCCTTAAGCATCAGATCCTGCGCATCTGTGTGACTTCCGGGTGCATTTTTGAGGGTAGCAGCAATTTTAAGGTGTTTTAAAATGAGGGTTTTCTCGTGAATGTGAAAAAAATGGAATTTATAACAAGGTCACTAATGGAATGTATTTGCATGACTCATTTATCCTTTTATAGCACATGCATGGCCAGACGGGGTGTTATCTACTCTGTCCCTAAAATTACCTTTTGGAGACGTCCAGCTTTTGGAAACTTCAAAGAGAGTGGACAAAAAAAGTTATTTTGTCGGTTTACTGTAAAAACAGATAATTGGATTTTAAATCAAAGAAAAAAATCTTTAGAGATTATGCAGAAATCTGTACTTCAACAAGCTTGTGAGGTGACACTAACAAAAAGAAATGGAGAAAATGAAATTAAGATTGTAAAGATGTACCCCTTTAGCATTATAAGAACATAAGAAAATTCCATGCCTTATATATGCTATGTTTCAATGGTAACAATAGCTAGAAAAATACAACAAAATTAAATAACCCAATCTAAACTTTTCTTTAATTTTAAGAAACAAACACATTAACCTGGCAAAGGTTCTTGCAATGAAGTGATTTTTCCCCCTCCCAGTTAGTGAGTGACACAAAAATCCTGGAACAAACATATACATTTTCTACAGGCTACTTCAACATTTTATAAGGCCTTAAAGAATTTATAATTTTAAATTTATAAGAAGCAAAAGGCGGCTTGCTCATGCTTTAGTGGACTGTCTCCCCTTCTGTATTTGGATGTTTTATTTGGAATTGGACACCCAATAAGCTACCACTAATGCAGGCTTATCCACTGTCTTTCCCACTGAAAGGGTTCATTAATTCATTGAATATGTTATGGACACAACCAGTAAAACAGCTCATTTTTGTTACGAAGCTCAGGACCATATTGTTTTCATCTTTGTCTAAAAACGTTCTAGTTGCATGAAGCTTGAGGTTAAAAGGCACAGAGAAAATAAAAAGAAGTTGATGTTAAAGTTAAAGGTTAGCTTGAATTCAAAATGATCTGACGTCTCTGGGAATCTTGTCAGTGGAGACATTAATTCTTCCAGGTTCCCAGGACTCAACAAGTGTACTAGAAAAGTCTACCTTCCTATGGAAATATAAGCTTTCAATGATGCTCATTGTAAAACAATGTTAAACCCCTGACTGGAGAATAATGGTCAACATGAAAGGATGATCTTTCAGTCTCCCTTCTACAGTCCTTCAGGTAAGAGACTATCACAAGGCCCTTGAGGATGAATCTTCCCAAAAACAACTGAATACAAGAAAATGAGCATAAGGGTAGAAAAAGTTATGAGACAGAGGACAGTAAACAGCAGGGCTGACACTAAAGCATTCTTCCAAGTGCTGTTATCCACTTTGCATTTCTGTTTCTAGAATCCAGAACCTCTGGTATTTTCCTTTATCTAGGAAAGACAAGAGTGTTAACCCCAGCCTGGAGAAGAGAATATAAAAAACTATTCAGTGTTTGATGACACACAGAACATTTGATATTTAAAGAGTTGCCTGAAAGGATAAATGAAATATCTGTTTCTCTCTGCTAGCTCTTGGTTAAGTTCTATCACAAGAAAAATAAATAATGTTTCCAGATTATCTGTCAGACACTTGCAGTGGAATCCTGTAAAGGTTAAACTACAGTGTTCCCACCCTTGGCTTTTATAAAGGTGAAATTTAAACCTTGGACATTTAACAGCCTGCTGACTCTACCTTTTGTGAGAAACTCTATCATAAATTTCTTTCAGAATTTTGTTTGCTTTTTTAACATAGATTTTAATACTACTTTTGTTGGGTAGATAGGAAACCAAACAAGTTATCTCCCAGGGTTTTTATACCAGCTGCCAAGGTCTCTTCGAAGCTGCTATCCCCCAGTCACTTGAGGTCCGTGGCACAATGAGCTAGCTCCATTTCCCTTCCTCTCTTCCTTTCCAGTGCTATTTGAGATCTACAGATTGGTGACCTTAAACTTGTTCAGAGGACTTTGGAAAATATGAATGCAAAATCACACCCTGTAGACTACTGAAACAAACCCTCTTGAAAGGGACGTAGGAGTGTGCATTTTACCTAAAGTTCTTGGTATTTTAAAAACTTTAAGTTGTTCTCAAGTATCACTTAGTAATGTCCAGGGATTCAGGACTTGTTGGTTTTGAATTTAACAGTATGGTTGATGTGAAATGTCCCCCACATATGTGTGTGTGTGTGTGTGTGTGTGTGTGTGTGTGTGTGTGTAAGAAGATGAGAAAGAAAGAAGAGTGACAGAATAGAACAATAAAAACACACAAGAAGACTTTCTACTACATAAAAATCACTAGTGAGCTGCTTATTTCTGGGGTAACATTAAGAAAAATGTGCAGAGAAAGCAAGAATTTCTGTAAGGAAACTAGCAGGCTTTTTTTTAATGGACTAAAACTTCTGAACTCTAGTTTCCTGGTAGCTAAGCACAAGAGCTTGAATAAATCACTTTATTTTTAAAGCATTTTATGCAAAAGATTTTCTTTGGGCTATAAGCCAATTGCAAGGGTTTGATTACTAGATAGTTGCCTAGCTTTCCCAGGTAAATTGTTATTACAAACATTAAACCTAGGGTACCAGGGTATAGCTACTACACAAAGAACATCATTTATAGAAATGTTAGGCCTACTTACAAAAGTAGATTTTTTAGTCCAATTGTTGGGTCTATGTAGTGTAGACACAATGTAGAGTTTGCACAGTTCTGAAAACAGTTATTGGAAGCAAGTTTTCAAAATATCTCAAAGCATCACCTTCAGTAAATGATGTATACTTACATAATAGCATATACAGCATTAATACAGGTAAATCCATTGATGAGCCATGTGACCAAGAGCTAAAGTACTTTATATTACCCTTTCATTTTTTGGAGAGTTCACCCAAATTATTTCACTGGAATCATGGAGGATTACATGAGTGCAAATGACACTACCATGTAGCCAAATTCAGCAAAGTTTGAAGATGTGTAGAAAATTTTGAGTATCTCTCAGAGTTGTTAAAAATGCGATAAGCACAAATACACAATTTGGAAATGGTAAAATTATAGCACTGATCATATTTTTTTAAGAAAGAAAAATCTATACTACAATGTCTGGTGGCACTCAAAAGGATGGAGAGGCACATCTAAGGGTGCAAAATTAAGTAGAGCTAAGAGTAAGAAAGGAGACATTTGGAGAAAATTGCTTAAGTGTCATTTTCTCAAAGCAATAATATATTGTATTATAAGGAAACAATTTGTTTCCTATTTTTAAGAAGCAAAGATTGGAGAGCCCCAGAGGAAAGGAAAATCCTTCCACGGTGGAGGATTGACCTGAGTGAGGGAGATTCAAACAAGCCCTCTATGCCCAAAGGCAAGCCTGGCTGCACCTTGCTGGTTTGCTTAAAAGATATTTTTGTGGGGGCTGGGGGGATGAGAAGGTGGGGGTGGGGGTGGGGTGGGAGTGGTGCTGAAGCTATTTCCTAAAACAGAAGAACCTAAAACATATAATCAAAGACTATTTAGAAAATCACAATAATGAGATATTTTACTCTTAAAAATGTTGACATGTGGCCAAAATTGTACTTTGTAAAGTAGTAACTTTTATTACTTTAATGGTTCAACAGGAAGGAATAAAAATAAGCTAACTGCATGTCCAAAGGAAAACGGAAAACAAGAATAAGAAAACAAACCCAAGGCAGGCAAAGAAGTGAATAAAATAGATACAATGTTTGAGTTCTTACTCTGCTAGTTCCTTCCTTCCTTCCTTCCTTCCTTCCTTATGTGTGTTTGTGTGTGTGTGTGTGTACCCATGGATGTCCTAGAACTCACTTTTTAGACAGGCTGACCTAGAACTCAGAGATATTCTTGTCCTTGCTTCCCAGACACTGGGATTTAAAGGCATGCACCTTTACCATCCAGGTGACTGTTACTTTCTTTAACTACATAAATTAATTTAATCCTCCTTACCTCTTAAAGCAATAGATGATTTAATAATACTATTTCACCAATGTGAAAACTTGAGTGTGTTTTCCCCCTATCGGATAGTGGAATCCATAATTCATCAAAATAATGCCTATTTATTATAAAAACAAAACTACAGTGAAACTGCATTTAACTTGGAGTACATGTAGAAGCCAGGAAACTAGAAAGGGGTATAGGAAATTCCATTAATGAAGGTGCAGGATATAATATAAGTAAAATGAAAGTAATCGGTGAGAACTACTGGGAAGATGGAAGGTTTAAACCGAGAGGTCAGCTGCGGTGGGAGCAAATGAGAAAGTAAGGGGAGGGTCCGACAAAATGTAAGATATATGAACAATCCATATGGAAACCTATTGTCTTTAAGTCAGTAATTGGGTAGGATACCAGGACACATGTGATATGAAAGAAGATGGGGAGGAAACAGGACTTAAAAGGTTTAAGCAGAAATTGGGGTAATGTGAGGGGGAAAAGGAGGGGACAGGGCATGGAATAACAACAACTACATATGTGTGAAAATGTCTTATGGAAAACTACAAGTTTTGAGAGCTAAATTTAAAAATAGAGTTTCAAAAAATAGTTTATTTTTGTGTGTGTATATCCTCTTGTTTTTTATTTTTTTATTTTAATTTTAAATAGCTTGTTTTATATGTCAATCCCAATTCCCTATCCCTCGCCTCCTCCCACACCCCCCCGTATCCCCCCCCAGCCCCCACCCTATTGCCAATTCCTTCCACATAGGGGATATCTAGATTCTATCATTTCACTCATGGTAGGGTCCAGGCACTCCCCTAAGAGTCCAGGCTGAGAGAGCATCCCTCTTTGTGCTATGGGCACAGGATGTCTGTTTGTATTCCAAGGATAAACACTGATCCACTGCTTAGGGCCCCTTAGGTTGCCCAGGCCTCCTCACCAACACTCACATTTGGGGGTCCGCATCAGTCCCATGCTGGCCTCCCCGCTGTCGGTCTGGGGTCCAAGAGGTCTCCCCCTGTTCAGATCAGCTGTCTCTGATGTTTTGGCAGCCCATTCTTTGCCAATTTGCTCATCGCTCCTCTCTCTCTCTGTCACTGGGTTCCTTGGCTCCAGTGCAGTGCTTAACTGTGGGTTTTTGCCTCTGCTTCCATCAGTCACTGGAAGAAGGCTCCGGGATGGTTATAGACATCAAGTTCATTATCAGGAATGGGCATTCGAGGTGGTCTCTCCACTATTGCTTAGCTTGCCAATTGGTGTCATCCCTTTAGATCACTAGAGGTCACATGGTGCCTGATCTGTCTTCTAACCTATGATTCCTTCTTCCCCTTTTAGGTTCTTTCCTGTTTCCCAGACTCTCTATCAGTGCAAGTGCAGACTGGCACTATCCTGATCCATATCTAAAATCCATATATGAGTGAGTACATATCATGTTTGTCTTTTTGTGACTGGGTTACCTCACTCAGGATGGTTTCTTCCAGTGCTATCCATTTACCTGTGAATTTCAAGATTCCATTTTTTTTCTGCTGAGTAATACTCCATTGTGTAAATGTATCACATTTTCTCTATCCATTCTTCAGTTGAGGGGCATCTAGGTTGCTTCCAGGTTCTGGCTATTACAAATAATGCTGCTATGAACATAGTGGAGCAGATGCTCTTGTTATATGAATTTGCCTCATTTGGATATATGGGTCTTGTGGTAGATTGATTCCCATTTTCCTGAGGAATCCCCATACTGCTTTCCAAAGTGGCTGTACGAGTTGGCACTCCCACCAGCAGTGGAGGAGTGTTCTCCTCTCTCCACATCCTCTCCAGCATAAATTGTCTTTGGTGTTTTTGATTTTAGCCATTCTGACAGGAGTAAGATGGTATTTCAGAGTTGTTTTGATTTGCATTTACCTGATGGCTAAGGATGTTGAGCACTTTCTTAAGTGTCTCTGGGCCATTTTAGCCTCCTCTATTGAGAATTCTCTATTTAGTTATGTACCCCACCTTTTAATTGGATCCTTTGGTGTTTTGGAGACTTGCTTCTTGAGTTCTTTGTAAATTTTGGAGATTAGCCCAAGAAAACATGTCAATTGCATGAATATCTCAGTGTCAGAGAGCCCACAAAGACAGGTGTCCTCTGGCCCTTACAATCTAAAATTTTACATGTATAATCAGCACTAAGACACTGTGACAAGAACTCCTGCAAAGAAGTTGCATCTGCAGAGGCTAATTGACTAAATAGAACTGTAGTACTCTGGAGAGACTGGAATGTTGCAACGCTAGTAGCTGATTACCTTATCTTAGGTTAATTCTCGCCCTCCAGAACAGATGTTCATTGCTTACTTCTGGTCTTCACTAACATAAGTTGACTGTCTTAGCTAGTCTTTTGTCAACTTGAGACAAGCTAGAGTCATCTGAAAAGAGGGAACCTCAACTGAGAAAATGCCCCTGTAAGATCCATCTGCAGGGCCTTTTCTTAGTGATTAACCGGAAGGACTGAGCCTATTGTGAGTGGTACTATACCTGGGCTGGTGGTTCTGGCTTCTATTAGAAAGCAGGCTGAGCAAGCCAGTAAGCAGCACTCCTCTGCAGCCTCTGTATCAGCTCCTGCTTTTTGGTTCCCGCCATGTTGAGTTCTTGTCCAGTCTATCTTTGATGATGAACTTGTCTTTTGGTCATGATGTTTCATCACCGTGACAATAACCCTAACTATGTCTGTGACAAACAGAATTTTTTGGCTTTTTGAGAACTAGCTCTTGTAGACCAGGTTGGTCTCAAACTCACACAGATCCACCTGTCTCTGGAATTAAAGGCGTGTGCCACCACTAGTAGATTTTTTTTTTAATTTGGGAATCATTATCTTAGCAGATCACTAGCTTCCACTGATCATAAAGCTAAGCATGTCATCAGATGGCATTTTGTGCCTATAGAAAAGTTTACCTCATCTTGCTGTAGCCATTTCTCTTTTGTACCCACTAATGTATTTTAAACTTGTCTTGATTTATGACTTTGTTCTTTAACACTATAAAAATATTCATGAAATTGCTTCTATGTTGGTAAATGGAATTTAAATGTGCTCTCACTCCATGGTCACTTAAAATGGCTTCCAAATAAACTGTTTCTTACTCCCTTTAAGGTGACCTCCGTGGTTTTTGCATCAGCAATAGAAATAGAATTAATGGTAGATGGATATTGAAATGTAGAGGAAGCAGGAAGGGAACAATGCATCCTGGCTCATACAGAATGAATAAATAGGCAAGCCAGTTCCACCCACATTTCTGTAATCTACATAACTTCATCCCTGTTTTGGCTGAATTATATATATATATATATATATATATATATATCCTGTATTTTCTCTATCCATTTATCTTCTGATGAACATTGGGTTGGTTTCAACATGGGGCCATTGTGTTAAGTTACATAAGTCAGACCTACAAAAACAAGAATCACCTATTTTCTCTGATGTGTGGAATCTAGGAAAACTTGAAAATCAAAAAGAGTCTACAAGAGATGTGGAAGGTGAAAGGGGAAATGGGGAGTAGGGAAGATGGGAAATAAGAGTAACAAAGGTGTGCCTATGAACAAAGCATACTATATTAACATAGTAGTAGAATGGTACATGTATAAAAATATATAGATCCCCTAATAAGAAATAACAAAGCCTCAAAGTGCTGACAACCATAGATAATGCTAGGTAGAGGGTATAGGAATGTCCTTTGTATTTTTTCTTGTCCTTACATCTTTAAAAATTTACACTCTTTGTGTAAGTCTTTAACCTGGAGAGGCTGTCCCCAACTAATAGAATAAGAAACAGAGGTAACTTTAAAATGTGTATATATGGCCTCTGGAACCAATCAAGTTTCTAAGTACTCTGGGAGAAGAGGATGCCTTGAAATAGATGATCATAAACACAACACAGCAATAACAAGTGAATAGATAACATCTAAATTAACAAATGCAATTAGTATATATATGTGCGAAACTTACAGAAACTCAAAAACAATACAGAATAAAAGAAAATAGCTCTAGCGACCAAAGTAGAATGAAGGTTGGAAAAGGAGATGGGTGGATTTTTTAAAGCCCTTTCTTGTAATTTAAATTTGTGTCTGTGCATTTATATTACTTTGATAAAAATGAATTTTAAAACCCTATTTAAAAAGCATTAAACAAGATAGGAAGCTTAGCAATACATTTTATAGCTAAAATAGTCCTGGTTTAATAAAGACAGGATAATATTTAAATCACAAACTGATAGGCTCATGAATATAGATGAGAAATTTTAAGAAAAATACAGTTCTGGTAAATGCCACTCAAAATAGAATTTTTTAAGTTAATATAGTGTGTTTATGTATTGTTTCTTCTCGATATGAATTATTGACTTACTATATAAGAATATATTCAAACAATCACATAAAACTCAAAAGGAAGCCCAATGCACTCTGTGCACATGGACCAAATTTCATTTAACAATGTTGTTGTTGATGGAAGTTTCTGTTCAGCCTGGTTCTGGGGCCGTTTGGTCCCAAATAAACTACAGAGGCTTATATTAATTATAAAATGTTAGGCCAATGGCACAAGCATTTTACTGGATAGTTCTTTCTTAATTATTAACCCATAGCTATTAATCTATATATTTCTACATGGCCTTATCTTACAAGAGCATGGCTGGTGTCTTATGTTCCTGGGAGCTACATGGCATCTCTTTGGTGGCTCCTTCTCCACATACTCTCTCCAGAATTCTCCTTGTCTGGTAGCTCCACCTATACTTACTGTCTGGCTCCTGGACAGTCAGTGTTTTATCCATCAACAAGGAAGAGAAACATATATACAGAAGGACATTCCCCCAGCATATTGTAATATTGTTCTGTTTTCTTCTTGTTAATACAGGGCCTCATTGTGTAACACAGGATGGCCTAGAACTCAAGATCTCTTTCTCAAGTGCTGGACACTGAATAATATTGAAGAGACATAATTTAGTTATTGTGGTTTGAGACATGGCTTCATAACTCAGGTGAGCCTCAAACCTCTGTGCAACTTCAAATTTTCTTTTCTCCAAACTGGGATTATATGTCTGTACCACCATGCTTGATTGATGTAGTTTTGGAGATTGAAGCCAGGGCTTCATTAGGGTAAGCATGTATTCTACCAATTGAGCTAATCCCCAGCCAATAATTGGCCTCTTATTGAGCAAATGAGATCCTAGAATTAGAGAAGAATTTGGCTGTCCCCTTGTGGAGAGTAATTTTCTGTATGCCATTTTTGAACAAATATAAATCATTATAGTACCATATTGAACCCTGAAGTGGGATGATATATTTGCAGTGAAGAAATCACATGGACTTTGAATTTGTTGAACTTTCACTCTAGTGATCAAGGTGGCCAAATAATACAGAGAGATATCATTTCTATGTTTGCAGGGTTTAAAATAAATAAAGCAGTGAGGGATAGGGATCAATGGAGATTCTATTTCAGATGAATTGCTAAAGTTCTTGTGTAGACGTAGTGCCAGTTAAGAAGAATGTGTCTGGTATGACTATGAGGCACACAAGCACTTCATCAAAAACAACCTTGGTTTCTTTTGTGAGCTAGTAATGGGGTAGGGGCAGTTTTAGTGAGGAGAGTTTGAGAAGGTCAGGGCTCACTAGGTTATTGGCTCTGTGTGCCAGATGGCAGCTTCCTTGGCTTTCTCGCATCACCTTTAGTATGCTCAGTACTTAAAAATAGTTTATTTGTAAATGAGAAGATAGCACAGTTTCAATCTTCCTGCTTTCTTCCTACTCTAGAAATGTACCTGTCATGTGCATCTTCTGAACTCTTTCTAAGATTGTTCTGTTGCTGCTTTCTTTCTTAAAGCCACTGGGCTATGTCTCCAAACACCTTCCCCTGGCCAGACTCTGCCTCTTCTAAACACTGCTGTCCTGATACTTCTGTGTGGGCACTGCCTGGCCATGACCACTGGCCGCAGGCCTCCTCCCAGCACACTGTTGAAGGTTGGTGGCTTTTCTCATTGGTTTACTTCAGTTTCTAATATTTGAAAATATTGCCCACTTTCACCACATAGAAAGTCCAAGAATTTGTAACTCTTTAGAATGTTCAGCAACAAGTTGAACCTAAGAACTGTTAGAGCAAAGGAAACAAACCTACAAATCTGAAACAGCAGGATCCCTGATGGACAGGACAATAACAGGATATCCAAGAAGAGCCCCAGTGACAGTCCATTACTGGTGTTACAGAAACCAGAGCTCTTGAACCAGACCAATGACTCACAGAGAACACTTTCAAGAATATGTACAGATGTATGGAATAAAGAGTAAACTGTATGACTCACTGGTCCATACTACCTATTCCATGACAATATGCCAAGATCATTATTATTCTCTTCTTCTTCTTCTTCTTCTTCTTCTTCTTCTTCTTCTTCTTCTTCTTCTTCTTCTTCTTCTTCTTCTTCTTCTTCTTCTTCTTCTTCTTCTTCTTCTTCTTCTTCTTCTTCTTCTTCTTCTTCTTCTTCTTCTTCTTCTTCTGCTTCTTCTTCTGCTTCCTCTTCCTCTTCTTCCTCTTCCTCTTTTTGTTTCTTTTAATTTTTTGGGGGGGGGTGACTGGCTGCAAGGACAGAGGGAGGATTTCAGGGGACAGGGAGATAAGTGGGATCTGAATGCACAAAGAAAAGTAAAAAAAAAGTATAAGGTAAAATAATAAAAAAAGCTCCAAATATCTTGAATAAGAATAACGTAACTATGAAGATAAGTGGTTAACAAAATAATTGAACAAATATTGAAAACCACAATCATTGGTTTGCTATAATGCAGTTTTGTGAACAAAAGAAAAAAACAAGATAAATAGTACAATAAAAATTGCTAAGGACAGGGGCATGCTGATATTAAAGTAGAAAACTAAAAGTTACCAAAATAAATTTTAAAAAGTGATAAAAAGTTACAAATTACAATGAGGCATGTTTTCTATACAAAACTGGCTCAAGAATACCTAAGGTCACTGAAGATGTTCTAAGGGAGAGCTAATATTTCTAAACATGTGAGTGACTAAAATGCATTTAAAATAATATTAATATAATTTAGTATAACCTGAGTATTGTTTTAAGATGCCTTTGTTACTTTCTTATTGCTGTAATAAGACACCATGGCCACAGTGACCTATAGAAGAAAAAGTTTACATAGAAATTGTGTGTTTCAGAGAGTTGGAGTTCATGATCATCATGATGGGGAGTGTGGCAGCAGGTAGGCAGGCATGGCAGTGGAGCAATAGCTGAGATTTCACATTTTGATGCTTGACCATGAGGCAGAGGCAGTTAACTCAGAATGCTTAAGCATTTGAAAACACAAAGCTGAACCCCATTACACAGTTCCTCCAACAAGGTCACATCTCCTAATCCTTCCCAAACATTTCCCACAGTTATGAACTAGGTATTCAAATATATAAGCCTATAGAGACCATTCTCATTCAAACCACCATAAAAATACTACTTTAGACTATTCTTTCATATATCAAAGATTGTTATCTAATGACCTAAAAGTCTTTAATCATTACCCAGCAACACATACATATGGGGATTCTCCCTTTAACCTCAGAGTGACTGAAGAGGGTTCATAATAATTAAAGCCTAAATTAGTATTATTCAGTATGAAGAGATGCTATTCATGCAAAAGAAGCAATGAAGAAAAAGAAATAAATTAGTGATAAGCAAGCAAGTGAAAAGAAACAGAGGGAGGCCTTTTCTAGGGAGCCTGACATTCTAGGCCCACAGTAAAACTTGGATTTCAATGTTAACACTCTGATTTCTTTTTCTTCATTGTTACATCAGTCATGCTTAAAACAATGAAGAGATACTGGATGTTATATGAATGCTTTGGACAGAGCCCACACTGTGAGATAACAACACTGTCTATCTTCAACTTTCTATTTAAAATTTTTGTCACTAAGGAAAACACCACTTACTAGTCACTATTACACAGATATGTATGTACTTTATGTACATTTCTTTGGTGATATGAATCATTGTATAACTTCTAAAATATTGTGATATTATTTAGTTTAGGAAAGAGTTTATGTGTGTGGTTGGAGGCGTGGTCATTACAGTGATGGAAACAGAAATACCTTTGTATCCTACAGAGTTATGTGCTAAGCAATGAGACAATTCCTTTCCTTCATGTGTTAACCCAATAAACAAGCTATTACCAAAAGGAAGAAAATATTCTATTTTATTACCACAACAGCTAAATTAATTACTATTCACCATAAAAATTATTTTATTTTTTCTAAATATAAAATACAATTCACAAATCCTCCCTAAGTCAAGAAGTTCTTTGAGGTGAAGTTCTTTCTTATTTATCTTTATACCAGTTGGCTCCTAGTTACACATTATAAACTCAATAAACTTTTACAAAGATGCAAAAAACTTAAAACAAACTGTTTAAAGGCAATAGAGTATACCCTGAGTAGACAAAGCAGAGAAAAAATGGCTAACTAAAATACTATTGCAACAGGCAGTATCTGTGGGAATTTTTGTTTCAGTGATTCACATGCTAGCTTAAAGAGACAGGTGACAGAGTTCAAGTAAAGACTTCACAGACAGAAGAAAGAAAAAAATCATGATTCCACAGAAATATTTTATAAGAAGGGTATAGACAGACTCAGCAACCACTTGCAAATAATACTCAGAGATTTATTATTAATTATAAATGCTTAGCTGAGAGCTTAGGCTTGTCTCCAGCTAGCTCTTAAAACTTATATTAAACCATTTCTATTAATCTATGTGATGTTTGTTTACCTCGCTTATGAACTTCCCATGTTGCTTCTCTGTCTGGCTTGAGACTCCTCAGACTCCACCCTTCTTCCCAGCATTCTCTCTGCCCTGAAAATCCTGCCCGGCTGTCAGCCAATCAACTTTTCAGTGACAATGAGAGCAACACTTTTTCACAGTGTGTAGGATTATTCCAGATTGATAGAGTTCATCAATAGTGGAAAGTTGCACATTGGCATTCAACAGGGAGTTGCATATTAAAACACAAGGTGATAAAAAAAATCCTAGATAAACACTAAATCAAAAAAATAAGAAATATGTGGAGTAGTAAATGTTAAGTGTCCTGGGTGGTAGTTTGAATGAGAAATGTCCTTCTTACGCACATACATTTGAAATCTTGGTCTCTTTTGGGTGGTTCTGATCAGGGAGGTTATAGAACTTTTAAGATGTATAGTATTGCTGAAAGAAGTACATCGCCTTGGGCAGGCTGTGAAAGTTTATACCTCACCCCACTCTCTGATTACTGCTTCCTATTCCTGCCACTACACCTCTACAATTATAAACACCTAGCTCTGTGAAACATGGGTAACATAAACTCTTCCTTCATTTTTCTTTGCTTATGGTATCTAGTTACTGCAAAAGAAGGTAAGTGAGACAAACACTATTCTATATCAATATTGCTGGAATACAAACTTACAGTCTTATCCAGCAAATCGAATCCTACAGACTTACCTAAGAGAAGCACATATGCTTTTACAAAATATGCAATATAATTTATAGTATTCTGAAATACTGTAGTATTTCATAGTATTCTGAAATAAGGAAAAATGTATCCATATGTAATTTTTAAAAAAGAACCTCAATATGATTGGATACTCTTCAGCAACAATAAAAAAATGAAGGCATCATAAATGGAATTCAAAATTATGCTGTGCAAAAGAAACAGATACAAAGCATACATATTCCATGATTCTGTTTGTATGAAGAGCTAGAGAATACACAATAGCATATGAAGAATAAAGTGGGCCGCTCACACTTTAGACCCAGTATCAGGTTGGAGGGACTGGCAAGGCAGAGTGAGACCAAGGAAAGGAGAGATTGCCCCATAAGGTTCACAAGACAGATCCGTGAGTCTGGCAACTGGTGAAGGGCAAGGACAGCTCCAGTGTTCTTATGAGCTCAAGGCCAGCTCTCCCATCTGCCTCGGGCTTTGATGAAAAGCAAGGGTGGGAGTGTGGGGGAAGGCATCTCTTCCCTGCCCATGCTGCCACATGACAGATGAGCATCGTGACAGCTGTCCCATGCTCATAACTTAAGGGCTCACTTACCTACAACTCTCTCTGCCAACTGGATTGGCTCTATTGTGCTCCCAAGGTGAGGGACATATTCAGCTCTAAAGAGGCGATATTTGTTTAAATGCATGGCCTGTAGTAAGGCAGAACATTACAGTAGGAAGTACACTTTAGACCAACAAAACTGCTGGAAAAGCAGAAAGGAGTGGGCAGAGCTGGGATCCCAACATCCCCTCGTGGTCTACCCACTATCCTAACTACCTTCTACTAGGTCTTGCTCGCTCAAGGTTCTGTAATCTCCCAGTAATATGTTATAAGATGGCAGCAAAGACTTTATGTAGCTCGTGGCATTTGGGAAACCTTTGCGATGTAAGCTCTAATACCATATTTTGAAATATATATTGTTTTCTGTATGGGTCATTGAAATCAGAATATTATTCATGCCTTTTACTTGCTTTACCTCTTGTGATTTCTAAAACAAAAACACAAGTACTTTGTAGGATTTGTCCTATTATCAGCATCATAAAAAAAATCTAGGCTCTTCAATACTATGTGCTATATTGACTAATGTGTTCAGTTTCCTATACCCTCTCCCTACACATATTGAGGGTGAAAGTTTCAGTTTCACATAATTTCATGTTTCCCATTCCTCCTTTATGTGTTTTTTATCTTTTCATAGAACTCTTGAATGATAGTAACAAACAAAACAAGAAAAAAAAAACACAAACCAGTCTACGTATAATGAACATGAGTGGGAAACTACGTATGGGTACATAGGCAGACATTCTTCTTTTTTTTCTTTCACTTCCCATTCATGTTTAAATAGTGTAAATAAATGAGAAAGCTGTGTACTGGTTATAACGGGATATAGTAACCAAAAAATTACAATCAGAATAATAAAAGGTAGCATAGGGAATCAGGTAAAAGTTTGTTAGTGGAAGAATTAAGACATCACATAATTTTAATTTACATAGACTTAAATGTTCCCCAAATCTAGGGTAATACATCCTTTGCAACAGAAATCACACGTGAGTTTTCCTAAGAACTTGCAATGACTTTTCAGTTACATAGTATGCCTTCTCTGCACGCAGATGGGAGCAATAGTATTTCTAGTGTGTGACAGCCAGTTGCATAATGGGCTGTACATGATATGATACAAAGTCTTAGAAAGGTCCACTTAGGCTTTTTAAAAATTCTTCTCAACATTCATAGAACTGGATAACGACTTCTCATAAAGTCCCCTCTTGGTGACAAAGATGACTGCTTTTAGGATTAATTCAGAAACAGCAATAAAGTAGATGTGAAAAATCCTCAAGGAAAACCAGAGTGAGCAGTCTCCTCATTTCAACCACTATTTGCAAATATTTATTTGTTCCTCTCTAAACCTCAGAGTTTGTTTGATTTGAAGCACTAAAGCATCAATTGCCTTGACCCACAGACAGTTTTCATGTGGCAGAAACCACCTTGTAAGCTAAAGGCCAAGCATTCAGTGTCTGTGTCTGCAACAGTGTTTCCCTGTTAAAGGATCTGCAATTCTGGCTTTCAATAGGGTTAATTGTCAAGTCACTTCAGAAGGTTTCCTAGAACCTTAAGAACTCAGACCTCACATTTTTTATATGATTCAGTTTCTTATGAAATGAAGGGAATTCCTTGTCTCTCCCTGGGATGAAATATGAGGTGTTTGCTCTTTTCTGAGCTAATTTTAAAAGGAGACATAGAATTATGGTGGCTGCTGGTTGGTATGCTATGTCCCCAGACATAGGAGGCAATGTAAAAAGCTGGACTCCTCCACTTCGATATATTTTCTCCAAAGTGTGATTCTGCTCATTGAGAAAGCCCCCTTTCCTTGCTCACTAATTTCCTCCTCCACAAATTTTAGGATAAGGCCATTGCCTTTTTTCCTTGCAATCATTTAACTCTGCACATTAATTTTAATTTATTGAAAAAATGTAACATTTATCTTGCCTACAGTTGGAGCAAGCCATTGAAGGATAGCCCTGGCAACATCAGAACACTTTTGTAGGTTTATATGTTGTGACTTGACTTCATGTGACTTCAGTAACATTCTCTAGATATTCCTCTTGGTAGCAACAGAAATATTTCAATAGGGTGAATTAAAAAAAACATTGATATTATTAGGATCTGCCAACCATCTGGCAAGATGAAGAGGAACTTTTTTAATAGATCAAGGAAAGGAAACAAAAAGCTGTCATGCTGAAAACAGATCAAAGTTGTGGCTCACTATTTCCTTATGTAATTAAGTTACAATACTGCTGCATTGCATAGAATATGTTTCCCTGCTACTCACATGGATGTTGCCATCTCGTTGTCTAGTCCTCATGTCTTCTACCCTCACGTGTAGCACCTTCCCCAAACACAAAATGTGAATAAGCTGTGTTGTGGCTTGAAGATATGTCCCTCCCCAATAAGCTCATAGTTTGAGTGTTCGATTGAAAACTGTGGAGTCTTTAGGAAGTGGAGCTAGATTGGTAGAAATAGGTCACCAGAACTGTACCTTTAAATGCTATGCCCACCTTGCTTTCACTCTAAGCTTTCTGTTCCCTGATATCCTGATTTTTGTAGAAAAACAGTTGTATTTCCAGATAGTTTTCAAACTCAATTGAAGGATAAACACTTTGGTTCCATATCATATGTGGTAGTTTGCAGGTCATAATATGTATAAAGAATATATTTAACAAGCAATTAATGTATTTTTCTCTAAAACTAACTTAAACTAAAATATATCACTGTCTTAGAATTAAACATTTTCTTCATTAATTTTTTATATTTTGTAGATTTTATAAAAATGCATATTTAGTGCAACAATAAAATTTATATAGAAATTAATCTGAAAAACAAAATTATGTCTGTTGACAATTTGGATATATACTTTTGAGATATATCTGTTAATATCGTGAAAATATTCAACATCACTAATCAGAGAAATACAAAATCAAAATCTGAGATATGACCTCTATCAATCACTTGTCTTGTTGCTGTGAGAATATACTTGACAAAAGTAACTTAAGAATGGAGTGACTTATTTGGTTCAGAGTTTTAGGGTATAGTCTATCATGGTCAGAAGAGCATGCTCACAGGAGTACGAGGCAGTTGGTCTCATGTTAGCCATATTCATGAAACAAGGAGAGAGAAATGATTTTCTTATCCCTTCCTTTTTGTGTTGAGTCTCAAACCCTAGCCTATGGAATGGTGCCACCCACATTTAGAGTTGTCACCACACTTCAACTAACCTACTCTAAAATATTCCTTACCTATAGATGATAGTCAATGCTATAGGGAAAACAATATATTTATTTACCAGAGACAGAGTTGCACAAGCTAGGAGTTAGAAGCATGGCTGGCTTCCAAGAGAAAGAGAGGATCCTTTTCCTTTCACTTCCTCTTACATCTACCTGTGCTAATTTACTTGTCTCCGCCTTCATGGGCAGATAGCTTTGTGGGGTTCACCTTTAGGATTACAACCTGCTGGTAACGGATCCACATGGTCCACATGTGCTTCTAATGTTCTCTTTTCTATCCATTCTAATTCTTTTTCAGCCTCAGGTGATAGTACTCATGGGCTGTTTAGGTCTTTATCTCCTTTTAAAGCCATTTTCAGGTGTTTTCAATCATGCCCTTCTACACTGATAATTGTCTCAAGGAAAAGGCTTCCCTTTACATAATGGTGATCAGGAGTGGGATGATGAATTTCCACATAGAATGACAAAAGATTTAAGGGAATTTTAGAAACAAAAGAACGGAGAAAAGCATGGGTTCTTGGTAGCAGCATTTTACTCAGGTGTGCTCTATTTTGCTAGCGACAAGCAAACACTCACGCGGCTTCCTTAAGGGAGTCTTCCTGACTCAGCATAAAAAAAACCAACAAGGTTGTTTTAAGAGGCTCTGCTAACGATTGAAAGATGTGTACGTACAGCTGGAAGTGGCAGTGACCACATCTCTAGGCTGGCAGCTTTTGCTGGATGTCAGCATGGACTGAGGCGATAAGCTGGAGTCACGCTTACGTCCACCATCTTGGAAAAACTGCAGTTTAAACAGCCCCAGTTTTAACAGATAAGACACGTGGTCAGAAAAACAGAGATTTACAGTAAAGTCAAACTTTGATGAAGAAAAACCTCTAAATGTTTACAATGTGCTTAAAAATATATGTAAGACTGAGAGAGAAAAAGAAACGGCATAATGGTAAATAGGGAAGCAGGTGGTGGTGGCACACGCCAGTAGGATTTGCTGCAGAGGCAGAGGCAGGCAGATTTCCAAAGAGAAACCCTGTCGCAGAGAAAAATAAATTAAAGTAAAAGAAATAGAATAATAATAGGAGATAAATAAATAAGCCACTTAAAGATGGAAAATACACAGAGAGTCTGGATACTGTATGCTATTTTGTTTTTCAGTTTTTTGATTGCTCAGGAAGGAACAACTGCTAAAGTACACTTGATTATAAATGCTGCTGAATTAATTCAACTTATATCTTTTGAAAATGCCTTGACTTCAAAATTTAAGTATAAGGATATGTTACTTGGGAAAGGAGTTTTTGTTTATGTTTCTACAGAAAATGAAAAGCTGAGGATTCCTTCCAGGCTTCTGTAGTTTGATGAACCAAGACCCCAGGAAGCAATGGCCCAAGTGATTCAACATCTAAAACAGCTAAGATGATGGAGCTTCACAGACCCTGAAAATAAGGACTTATACAGGTTTCTGAGTTTTGTCATGATCCCCATGGTATGAACAGCACTCCCTTCCAGCATGAAGCAGTTTGGAATGAGCGACGTCCTGATTCCCATCTTGTTTATAAATCTTTGTTTTCATTTAAATGGGGTTGTTTATAACTGGCTAATGATCACAGCCAATCTCTTTTAATGGTAAAAAGGAGAATTATGGTATGGGTATGGTTTTTCATTTATTGATACAAATTCAAGGTCAATATTGTGATACGTATATTTCTCCTCTTGATTAAGTATTGTGCTTATACTGATCTTTTAAAAAATAATGCATAATTAAATACAGATTATAGATAGAATTTATAGTTAGGTAAGTTAGGTTTTCTAGATATACAGAAATATATTTGAGATAGATAGGCAGTCTTCAAACCTTTCAAAGACCTTCAGAAAACGGCATTTAAAATGGTTTAGGGTTTTTCTTGACATTGAGAAATGTCTGCTCCTGGCAGCACCAATTACGTCTGATGGGCATCGAAGAAACTCATTATGGAGTTTGCTTTCGACATGGCAAGATTAGCCATTTGGGCAAGAAACTGCTCTTGTCTGGACTCTTTGACTGTTGCTGTACAAACTGGACATGCAGGACCCACAGGAAAGTGACTACTGAACTCAAACAGTCCTTCAGGGTTTCTGATTCATGGAAGAGTCTACAAGACTTTCTGCAGGACACAGAGAAATGACTGACAGACTGCCAATACAGATGGACAGTTTTGAAATTTCCTGCTTTGCTGAGAAATCTTCTGGACACATTGTGGCCTATGGGCTGAAGATGTATGCCCCAACATTATAGAGGAACTTTGGGTGACTGTCCAGGTAGCAAGATGTCTCTGTCAATCTTAGTGCTTATATATTATCCTTCTGTGGTCTTTGATAGAGTTGAAGGCAGATAGTTATAATTATAGTTTTCCTTAGTTATAATGAAAGATAAGCTACATATAGGACTTTGGACTCACAAGAATGGGATTGATGATATTTTCTTTAAATCTTGCTGAATGCTGATAGACAAAATATTGTAATTGGGTTCTTACTTGATAATTGTTCTGTTATATATAGTTTGACTATGTCAAAGTTAAGGCCTTTCTTTTTTTTTTTAAACAGAAAAGAGATGTTGGGGAAGTCCTGTGTATATGTCAATAAAGCGCTGTTGGCCAATAGGGAACCAAGATAGGTGGGACTAGGAGTCCAGGAGGACTCTGGGAAGGAGAAACACAGAGAGTCAAGATGTAACGCCATGGGGTAGGAAGCCCGGAAACCTCTCCGGTAAGAGAAATGCTTAGATTAGCAATTATGGGATAAATACTTAAGTCAGAGCTAGCCAGTAAGAAACAAGCAAGGCCAACAGCTTCATAATTAATATAGCCTCCTGTGTGCTTATTTGGGACTGATGCGGCTCTGGAACCAGGCTGGCGGGAAGGCTTCCCTTTACAGTTACCAATGTACTCACAGGCTGCTTCTCATGTTGATTTTGAATCTCATCAAGTTGACAATCAAGATTAACCATCACAACCCTACTCCTTGTCAATGGATGCTCAATCACGTAAATTTTAAGTCATAATTTCAACTTCTTGTCAGCATAGTCTCACAGTCATGTCCACTGCAAAATGTGTTCCACTCAACTTCAAAAGTTCCCAATATAATAGTTCCTGGTACAGTTTAAGTATAAGTGTAGACCTCTTTTGAGAATCAGACAGTCAACTATGAGCCCCTGAACAGTAGCAACTACAAGTTATGCATGTAGACAATGTTCTATTTTCACATAGTCAACATTTCAGAGTTAACCTTCTCATTTTCAGAGAGAGAGGTGGGGCATATAACAAGTAAAGATCAGGTCAGAGAAAGATTAAAAAAACCATCAGGAAAAAATATCAAGCTCCACAATGTAGTGGCTGTCTTTTTGAGATCATGATAAAATCAACTGGACATAATCCCCCCACAACACACACACACTCATGCAAAGCTTGGGAAGTCCTCTACATTCAGCGCTATCTGAATCACATTCTTGTGTTTGCTTTATCTGGTACTTGCATTTTCCCATGGTTTTAGCAACCCTACTCAATATAGGATACAACATTATAAACACAAATTTATTTCAAAGGAAAGCAACCTGAAACAAGAATTACACCAAAGGTGTTCCCTGTACATCAAAACATCTCTTAAGGGAACTGTGTCTCCAGGGTCAGAATACTGAAGCTAATGCAACTTTGGACCAAGTGGCCAGTTCCATCCAAAACTTGGCAGCGTCCATATGGCATTAGTTCTGCGGGCACGAAAGATGCAGGATTGAGAGGGTAATAAAGTCTTACACCACAGTTCTGGGAAAATATGTAGGCCAAGAAATGTGTTGCAGGTCTCTGCACGAATGCCCTGAGATTAGACAGCTATATCGTGTGATAGATTGATTCCCAGTCTCCCTAGACACCACCATATTGATTTCCAAAGTTTGTAGTACAGTTTGTACTCCCACAAGTACTGGAGATGTGTTTCCCTTGCTTCATATACTTTTCAGCATGAGCTGTTACTTGTATTTTTGATATTAGCCATTCTGAAAAATGTAAGACTAAATATTTGATTGATTTTTATTTTGATTTCCCTGACAGCTATGGATGTGGAACATTTCTTTAAGTGTTTCCATTTGATATTCTTCTGTTGAAAACTCTCTGATTAGATCTGCTCCTCATTTTTATATTGAATTATTTAAGCTTGTTGATGTCTAGTTTCTTGAGTTCTTTAAGTATTTTGGAAATCAGCCCTCTGTCAGATGTGGAGTAAGTGAAGATCTTTTCCCATTCCCATTTTGTCCTATTGGTGGTGTCCTTTGCCTTACAGAATCTTTGCAGTTTCAGGAGATCCCATTTACTAATTGTTGATCTTAATGTCTACTATTGGTGACCTGTTCAGGAAGTTGTCTCCTGTGTTCAAGGCTACTTTGTAGTTTCTCTTCTATCAGGTTTAGTGTATCTGGATTATTGTTGAGGTCTTTGATGTACTTGGAATTGAGTTTTATGGAGGTTGATAGATATAGATCTATTTACATTTGTCTACATACTGACATCCAGTTATAACAGCAGTATTTGTTGAAGATGTTTTTTTCACTGTATAAATTTTGGCATCTTTGTTGAAAATCGGGTGTCCAGAGGAGTGAATATTTACATCTAGATCTTTGATTCTATTCCATTGGTCCACCTGTTTTTCTGCAATACCATGTAGTTTGTATTATATCTCTGTAATACAACTTGAAGTCAGGGATGGTGATATCTTTTGAAGTTCTTTTAATGTGCAGGATTGTTTTAACTATTCTGGGTTTTTTTTGCATATGAAGTTGGGTATTGTTCTTTCAAGAAATTTTTGGGGTTTTAATGGGGATTGTTTTGAATGTGTAGATTTCTTTTAGTAAGACGTACCACTCTTGGGCATAGACCCAAAGAATGCTTGATCATACAGCAGTGGCATGAGCTCAATTAGGTTCATAGCAGCTTTATTTGTAATAGTAAGAACCTGGGAATATCCTAGATGCCCCTCAACTGAAGAATGAATAAAAAATATGTGGTACATTTAAACAAAGGAGTATTACTCAGCTGTTAAAAACAATGGCATCATGAAATGCATAGGCAAATGGATGGAACTAGATAAAGTCATTTTGAGTGAGGTAGCCCAGTTGAAAAAGACGAATATGGTATGTACTCACTCATAAGTAGATATTAACTGTAAAATAAAGAATAACTATTCTACAATCCACAGACCCAGAGAGTCTAGGCAATAAAGAGGGTTCAAGGCGGTATGTCTGGATCTCCCTGGGAAGGGTAAATAGAAAAGATTTTGTAAGCGGACTGAATGCAGGTGGGGGTGGATGCATAAGTGATCAGGCTGAATGGGAGGTAGTAGTGGGACATTACTGAAACTACTGGAACGATAGGGAATTTTGAGGTCAGACAGTAATATGGCATAAGGCAATCCCCAAGAAATCTACAAGTGCCATCCCATCTAAGACTCCTAGCAATACTAGGTACCTAGCCTGAACTGGCTATCTCCTGTGACAAGACAAGTATTCCACTGGAGGAATTGGGACACCAAGCCAGCCAATTAATATTCAACTTACGGTCCATCCTGCCCATGGGCTGCGCTGGGGTAAAAATGACCTGGAGATTGAGGGAGTGGCCAACCAATGACAGGTCTAGCCTAAAACCCATGCCAGGAGAGTAATCCTACCCCTGACATTACCTGGAGCACCCGGACCCACAGACTAGATATCCCAGAGATATGAGATAGAGCCAAACATGACTAAAGGAAAACAAAAGTCAATTTAATGATGCCTAACGATATTCTACTATACTCATAGATCTTTGCCTAGCCCAATTGTCATCAGAGAGGCTTCATTCTGCAACTTATGGAAACAGAGGTAGAAACCCACAGACAGAACTCTGAGAAACCTTTAGAAGAGAAGAAAAAGGATTGTAGAAATCAGAAGGCTCAAGAACACCACAAGAAAAGCCACAGAATCAACTAACCTAGGTTCATAGGCGCTCACAGAGACTGAACAGACAACTACAGAGCCTGCATGGGATTGACCTAGGCCCTCTGCTTAGATGTTACAGCTGTGTAACTTGGTCTTATTGTGGGAGCAGGAGCTGCCTCTGAGTACTTTACTGGCTTTTAGGAACCTACTCCTCATAATGGGTCACTTTGCCCCGCCTTAATACATGGGGAGGTGCTTAATCTTGCTGCAACTTGTTATGCCCAGTTTTGTTGATATCCATTGGAGGCCTGCCCTTTCCTGAACATAAATGGAGGAGTAATGGATTGGGGTTGGGGAGAGAAGGTGCATTTGGAGGAGGGATTCAGAAGAGAGTGGGAGAAGAAACTGCAGCTTGGATGTAAAGAAGAAGAAGAGGAAGAGAAAGAACAATATTCTGAGAGACTATCACACAAATCTCTGAAAGTGAAGTCAAGTAGGTATGCTAGGATGTTGGATATACAAAAACTATAGATTGTCTGATGAAAAAGGCTCCAGGAAAAGAGTTGAGCCAGACTAAGAGAAAGGGGGTGCATGCTTTAGCTACAAAACTAACTGTGTGCCATCATCCAAAGCCTTTTGAAACCCAGATGATTCTATAACTGGGCTCAGATGCCAGATTTAGTATTATTGTGTGCCTGTCTTGCTGGTCTTTGGTTTTGATTTGGTCTAATCTTTCCTTGGCATGACCAATTCCTCCCTTTATAGAAGTGTCACTTCATGTCATTTTATGTTGAAACCACATAACTGGTGTTTTAATTGGACAAGGCCTCATTATGAAGAGGCTCTGCATTTTACTTTTGAACAGTCATATAACTTTAAAATTATAGTAATTTTTTGAAGTTGGACTGAATGTATTTCACATTATGAGATCAGTATGAAGTTTTGAGGTAAGGGGTGGAAGGTTTTGGCTTAAGACAATCAACTGAAAAAGGGAAGGATTCATTTTGTATTCCAGTTTGATATTATAGTCCACCATGGCAAAGAATGCATGATGAAAAGCATATGAAGCTTCTCATCACCAGCAGCTGCATTTAGGAAGCATGAGAAAGTTAACACTGGTGCTCTGATCACTTTCTACTTTTTATTCAGCCAAGGTTCCCAGGTCACGGAGCAGTTTTATCTATATTGAGGCTCACCCTTCCCACTCTATTAATCTAGTCTAGAAAAAATTGTCACAAATATACTGAGAAGTTTGTTTTTATAGGTTTTCTAAATACCATAAATTTGACAACCAAGATTTGTCATTATAGTACCCCACTGCAATTTGAATAAGCAAAATATAACAAATGCTAGTGAGGTTAAAATGAAAAATTAAGTAGTGTGTTATTTTAAGTAAAGCACAGCCAGTATTTATTTAAAGAGGACAGTTTTAAAAACCCCAAGGCAGGTAAGCTATAAATCATTCTGTAGAAGACAATGTCTTATTTACTGTGGCTTGGAATGAAAATTAGCAAAGGCATCATAAAAAACAGTATGAAATTCCCTCAAATGCTGCAAGTGGAATTATCTTATGATTAAGGAATCCCACCCTTGGATGTATTTCCAAAGAAAATAAAGTAAACATGTGGAAAAAATTAGTATTCTCATTTTTTGCAGTACACAATGGTCATAAAATGGAATCAAAGTAAATATTCAACAAAAGACAAATGACTAAACAACATGTGGTTTATTTAGACAATCTAATGTTATTCAGAGATAAATAAATATAATGTCATAATTTGTGAATACAGGTGTAAATTACCTGTGTATAAAGATTCATGCATAGAAAGACAATATCACACGGACTCATTCATATGTGAAATCTAAAATTATTGATCCCACATAAATTTAGATTAAAATGACAGTTACCAGAGATTAAGGACAGGGGTCTGGAGATGAGAAGGAGAGGGACAGGCAATGACTGCTATCACAGTTAGATCGTAAGTAGCGGTTTGGATTTCTGTGTTTTCTCAGAATGAACATAGGTCTTGGTAATAAGGTTTACATCTCAAAATAATAAGAAGAAAGGCTTTTGGATGTACTTACCAAAAAGAAATTATATGAATTTAAGTTGATAAATAAGATACATATTTATGAATTGATCATAATTCTATATACACATGAAAAAATTTACATTTTAAAGACGTTGAATCTGTTCTTATACTCACTCATATATGGATTTTAGCATGAAACAGGGGAGTGCCAGCCTACAATCCTACAGCCAGAGAGTTTGGGAAATAGGGAAGACCCTAAGAGAGATATGCATGGTAACTCAGAGAAGAGGAACAGGACATCATCTTCTGAGGGGATTGGGAGTACGGAGCTGGGAGGGTGTGGAGGAAGCTTGGAAAAAGTGATGGGGTGAAGAGGAGAGGAGAGGAGGACTTAGGGGAGCAGGAATGTTGAGTCGGGGGAAAAATAGAGGAGAGAAGGCTCAGATATATCATAATAGGAGCCATTATTGATTTGAAGAGGGATCTGGCACTAGTGAGATGTCCAGAGACCTACAAAGATGACACCAACTGGCAATCTAACCAATAGTGGAGAGGCTACCTTCCCTGAAAACATGACTGACAACTTCCTTGTATACCATCCTAGAGCCTTCATCAAGAGGCTGAAGGAAGCAGAGGCAGACACCCACAGTTAAACACTGAACTGAACTGATGGAACCCAGTTGCAGAGAGAGAGGAGTGATGAGCAAAGGGGTTAAGACTCAGTGGGTGAAACCCACAGAAACAGCTGACCTGAACATGGGAAAGCTCATGGACCCCAGACTGATAGCTGAGAAGTCAGCATAGGACTGATCCAGACCCCTGAACATGGGTGTCAGTGAGGAGGTCTCAGCATTCTTTGAGGCCTCCGGCAATAAATCAGCATTTATCCTCGTCATCAAGATGGACTTTGGGAGCCCATTCCACGTGGAGGGCTGCTGTCTGCCTAGACACATGGGGGAGGGCCTAGGCCCTGCCCTGGATGATATGATAGACTTTTGATATCCCCCATGAAGGGCATCACCGTCCCTGGAGAATGCAGTGGGGATTAGGTAAGGAGTTGGGGGAGGGCTGAAGGGAGGTAGGAGAAGAGGGGAAGGAGAGGGAGCTGGGATTGACATGTGAAGCAAGGTTGTTTCTAATTTAAATTTTAAAAATGCTGGTGAAATTTTAAAGAAAAGAAAGAAAAAACTAAAAAATAAATTAAATTAAATTTTAAAAATTCACATTTTACCTCAAAACTACCACAAATTGTATATCTACCAAAAAAAGAAATAAAGTTGAATTCATTTCCCCAAAGAGCACATGAACTTAAATAAATGACACTTTTTCTTTTAATTGTGCACAGGTATAAAGTACAGTATGGTTTTATATATATATATTATTTTCATTAGGGATATTCAAATTTCTTGCTTCTATTTCATTATAAAATACACAGCAGAATGCTATGTACTACAAGGACTCTCCTGTGTTGTAGAACTTTGGAATTTAATTTTGGTATGTGACTGTGAACCTCCTTCCATCTCTCATTCTTCTACCCTTGTTAACTTCTAGGGACTTGAATTCTAGGTTTATAGACTCTAGATATATAAAGTCAACTCTTTCAGTTTCCACTGGAGTAAGAACCAGCTGTTTGTCATTCTATGCCTTGCATATTTAATTTAACATAACATTTTCTGGCTCCATTCATGTTGTCACAAATGACAGAATTTTGGGGGGCTGAATACTATTCTTTGTATTAATTTCACATATATTCTTCATTCAAGCATCCTCTGTAAAGACCTTGGTAGATGTATCTCCACTATCATAACTAGTGCTGCAAGAACAACATGGAAGTACACTTGTATGTATCCCTAATGGAATAAGCGGTAATGGAATAAATAGACAGATTACACTTCAGCCCTACTTTTCATTTTTAGAATTATGTATGTAGTCCTTTGGAAGCAATTTGTATCTAGTAGTGAACATGAATTATGTATTTGTTGAAGAAATAAACATATCACTTTTCAACATCAACAAAGTATTACACTGGATTGATCTTTTGTTTTAATCTCTATATTTGCATGTTTGGTTCCAAGAAGCATGAGAATTTTCTTCAAACTTTTCTTTTGTAGATAAGATAAAATAATGTCTCAGGATAAAATAATGAATAATTTAAATGAGACAAAGAAAAGATAAACATTTTCAACTTTCTGTCATTGATAGGAAGACTGAGCATTGTCAAAGTTTACAAATAAATGATTAAATTCCATTTTATTCTTATGCAAACATTTTGTACTTAAGAAAATTGTAGCTCATTCAATTGTATCATAAGCAATAGAAGCCAATTAACACTAAAATTGGTTTATAAATATGTTTAATTTTGTTGTCAAAGTTTAATAATTTAGAAGTGATTGAAACTGTGAAAAATTAATATAACAAATTTATTAAGAGAATAAATGTGAGGTGCACTCTCACCCTGAACTCTTGGGGAAGGGTCTAGGCCCTGCCCTATATGAAATGACAGACTATGGACACCCCCATGGAGGGCCTCACCCTCCCTGGGGGAATGAGGGGATAACTGGGGGGACTGGGGGGGAGGGCACGGGAGGAGGGGAGGGAAAGGGAGAGGGACCTGGAACTGACTTGTGAAGCAACCTTGTTTCTTATCTAAATTTAAACTGGAAAATAAAATAAAAAAATAAAAAAAAGAGAATAAATGTAGTATAGGTACAGATCTCATTCAAAACATTTGGAATTAGAAATCTATCACATTTCACATTCATTTATGATTTTGGACTGTTCTAATATGCATAATTGATATCCCATGTTAGTACAAGCTTTAGGTAGGCTTTTAATTAATTTTTATTAATTTTATATAAATTTTTTTACTAATTTTATATAATATCTTTACTATGACTGAATTTTGACTGACCAATGTCTGGTTGTTTCACTTAGAAAATTTCAGATTTTTGGTTCATTCGAATTTGGGAAATTTGCTCAACTTGTAAATGAATAACATTTTTTAATGTATAATTCTTTGAAGAAAAGAAAACCAGTGAATCTCTTGAACAGTCATCTAGCCATAGCTTGGTATAGGAAGAAATATTTTGAGGAAACCATTGATGGATGAATCTTTTGCTTTATCAAGACCTATGTAAGAAGTTAGTATGTAAAATATAGGTGACTTGGCCAGACATAAGAAAAACATTTCTTCCTTTCGTTTGTCAATCCTAAGATTTATTTTTCAAGTTAGTTAAATTAGGAAGACTTCCTGTCAGTAGGGGGAGTCAACACTGAAAGAAGATCCTTGAAAAGTCATCTGTTACAATCCCTGGGAATGACTGGAATTTTGAGAATATTTGAGTCAGCACAAAGATAATACTATGCTGTCTTTGGTTCACTTTGCTTCAAGACAATGCAGTAGACTAGACACAAAACATACCCAGCGCTAATATTTTATCACACTGTTCCAGTAAGAGATAAAGTTGAAGACTGAGACGATCCAAATTGTGATTAAATCCCCACAATGCTACCTCTCTCCACCCAGCTACTTTTGTGTCGTCCCCCACCCCCCAGCTACCTCTCCCCTGCCAGCTAACTCTCCCCATCCAGGGAATGTACATCCTGCCCAACAACACATATTCATTTTTGTCAACCAATTTGCCTAGTTCCCCTGGTGAACTTTTGAGTATTGGAAAAGCAAAGCATGTGAAGGAATAGGCAAATGTGGTTTTAATATGGACCTGGCAAGCCACATACCAAGAAAAGTAGAGAGGGTCTTTTAAAAAATCAATTGCAGACTAAAAACAGCACAGGGCCACACTTGCCATAATTGAACCCAGTAGTACAAAATTGTAGATTTTAAAAATCTATGGTGACACAAAACACAGAAATTCATGTTAAAAACAATGACCAGTTTATGGTACTTTCTTACTTATTGTTGCTGTCAGTGACAGTCACAGGCGATGTTGCTGATTTTTTTCTGGGCTAAATTACACTTTCTCAGCAGAAGCCATAAATTTACTGTGAGGATAACACATGCTGTACTGAGCAAATAATTTTCAAATGAATGAGATCCATGAGTATGCTGTAATTCTGATGTGTTTGAATCAATATTGGTGCTCATATGTTTCCCAATTATCAATTCTCTGTTGTATTTCACTTGAAAACTAAATACAATGTAGGTCAAGATATAAACGTTTAGATGTCTTAGGGCAGGTATTTACATACAAGATTCTCATCAAGAAATTACAGGCACTGAAAATCAAAAGGAATCCAACTCATCTGTACTGTGACTAGTGATTTAGTATGTTTCATCACAGACTAGGCTTGCACTCATTAGGTCATTTTGGTTTTGCCTTTCAAATTTCTTTACATTGGAAGCCAGCTATTGTAGACTATTGACGGTTTCTATGGTAACTGTAACATGCTCTTAGGTGGAGGATTTCCTTACTGCACAATGAGCTAGTCGTTCAAGATAAAAACTCTACTGAAAAATCTTACTTACAACTGCTCTCCAACAAGAAAGGAGAGGAAATATAAGGTGTAGGAAGCCAGTGTAGTTCTCTGAACCACGTGTTCTTTGAAGGTTCTATTGATCTCCCAACCAAGGAAGACTTTCACTAACAACTAGGAGGAAAAATCCTCTATGCCTCGAAAATGGAGCTTTTTTTTTACCCAAATATGGCATTGACTTGCTCACAAGAGAGAAGAAGACCCAGAATTCCTCTAGGCATTGTCATTAGTTAGCAACAGTGACTTTCAGTTCTTCCCAAAGGAGGTGTTTCCTTGGTTCCCCTCACACATTACATCTATTTCTGTGGAAACTTCAGTAGCCAAATCTTTTCTTTAAATGTCAAAATTCAGGTCTTGCTTTTATTTATTTATGGATATGCAGGTATCCTGAGGCCAGAAGAGGGTGTTGGATCTGCTAGAGCTGGAGTTACAAGTGGTTGTGAGCTACTTCATATATGTGCTGGGCACCAAATGTAGATCCTCTGGCAGAGCAGCAAGTCTCCTTAATTACTGACCCATAAAATAGGCATTTGGAAGTATTTTTCATTAATCTCTTTAACTGTAGCATTTCACTTTTAATCATAAACTATTTCTACTTCAGGAATGTTTATGAGTCCATCTTTTCTAAGAATAGTTCAAACTCAGAACTTCCTAAAGATTCAAGCAATATGTGTCCACTAACCCAGCCCTACAGAAAATTTTGGAAGGAACACTCCAACCCAAGGAAGCTAACTACAACCAGAAAAACATAGGCATTAGAGAATCCCTCTCTACCAACAGCCAAAAGAACAAAGAGGTGAAATTCCACACATAATTCCACCAACAACAACCATTGCAAATCGAAGAAGGATGAGCAATCAATGGTCATTAATATCCCTCAATATTAATGGCCTTAACTCACCCATAAAAAGACACAGACTAGCAGAATGGATTCGAAGACAGAACCCTTTCTTCTGCTGCACACAAGAAACACACCTCACCCTCAAAGACAGACATTACCTGAGAGTTAAAGGTTGGGAAAAATTTTTCAATCAAATGGACCCAAGAAACAAGCAGGGGTAGCAATCCTAATATCTAACAAACTGGACTTTAAAATAAAATCAATCAAAAGAGATGAAGGAGGTCATTACATACTCATCACAGGTGAAACCCACCAAGATGAAGTGTCTATCCTGAACATCTATGCCCCAAATACAAAGGCATCCACATTCGTTAAAGAAACATTATTAGAACTTAAATCTCATCTAAAGCCCCACACAGTTATAATGGGAGATTTCAACATACCACTCTCACCACTAGACAGGAATACTAGACAGAAACTCAACAAAGAAGCGAAGGGTCTAATAGAAGTAATGACCCAACTGGGATTAACAGATATCTATAGAACATTTCATCCACATAAAAAAGAATAGACCTTCTTCTCATCACCACATGGAACCTTCTCAAAAATCGACCACATACTTGGCAACATATCAAACCTCAGCAGCTACAAAAAAAATTGGAATAACTCCATGCATCTTATCAGACCACCATGCTTTAAAATTAGAATTCACCAACAACACAAATTGCAGAAAACCTACAAAATCATGGAAATTGAATAATGCTCAACTGCACCATCCCTGGGTCAAAGAGGAAATAAAAAAAGAAATTAATTCCTCGAATTCAATGAGAATGAAGACACAAAATACCCAAACCTATGGGACACTTTGAAAGCAGTGCTACGGGGGAAGTTCATAGCACTAAGTGCTCACATGAAGAAACAGGAGAACAGTTATACCAGAGAATTAACATCACAGCTGAAAGCTCTAGAACACAAAGAAGCAAACTCCCCCAGGAGGAGTACACGCCAGGAAATAATCAAATTGAGGGCTGAAATCAATAAAGTAGAAACCAGGAAAACAATACAAAGAATCAATGCAACGAAGAGTTGGTTCTTTGAGAAAATCAACAAGATAGACAAACCTTTGTCCAAACTTACCAAACAGCAGAGAGTGAACACGCTAATTAACAAAATCAGAAATGAAAAGGGGGACATAACAACAGACTCTGAGGAAATCCAGAGAATCATTGGGTCATACTTTGAAAACCTGTACTCCACAAAATTTGAAAATTTAAAGGAAATGGATGACTTCCTGGATAGCTATCACTTGCCAAAACTAAATCAAGAACAGATAAGCAATTTAAATAGACCTATAACCCCTATGGAAATAGAAGCAGTCATCAAAAGTCTCCCAACAAAAAAAAGTCCAGGTCCAGATGGCCTCAGTGCAGAATTCTACCAGAAATTCAAAGAACAGCTTATAACAAGTCTTCTCAAAGTGTTCCACACAATAGAAGCAGAAGGGTCTTTGCCAAACTCTTTCTATGAGGCTTCAATAACCTTGATCCCCAAGCCACACAAAGGCACAACTAAGAAAGAGAACTTCAGACCAATATTCCTCATGAACATTGATGCAAAAATACTCAATAAAATACTGGCAAATCGGATCCAAGAACACATCAAAACAATCATTCACCACGATCAAGTAGGTTTCATCCCAGGGATGCAGGGATGGTTCAACATACGAAAATCCATCAACGTAATCCACCATATAAACAAGCTGAAAAACAAAAATCACATGATCATCTCACTAGATGCTGAAAAAGCCTTTGACAAAATCCAACACCCCTTCATGATAAAGGTTTTGGAGAGATCTGGGATAACAGGGACATACTTAAACATAATAAAAGCTATATACAGTAAACCAACAGCCAACATCAAACTAAATGGACAGAAACTCAATGCAATTCCTCTAAAATCAGGAACAAAACAAGGCTGTCCACTCTCTCCATACCTTTTCAACATGGTACTTGAAGTTCTAGCTATTGCCATACGACAACAAAGGGGGATCAAGAGGATACAAATTGGGAAGGAAGAGGTCAAACTTTCACTGTTTGCACACGATATGATAGTTTACATCAATGACCCAAAGAACTCTACCAGGGAACTCTTACAGCTGATTAATACCTTCAGTAAAGTGGCAGGCTACAAGATCAACTCAAGAAAATCAGTAGCCCTACTATATACAGATGATAAAAGGGCTGAAAAAGAAATCAGAGAAACATCACCCTTTACAATTGCCACAAACAACATAAAATAACTTGAGGTAATGCTAACCAAACAAGTGAAAGACCTGTATCGTAAGAACTTTGAATCTTTAAAGAAAGAAATTAAAGAAGCCCTCAGAAAATGGAAAGATCTCCCATGCTCTTGGATAGGTAGGATCAATGTAGTAAAAATGGCAATCCTGCCAAAAGCAATCTACAGATTCAATGCAATCCCCATTAAAATCCCAGCACAATTCTTCACAGACCTTGAAAGAACAATAATCAATTTTGTATGGAAAAACAAAAGAGCCAGGATAGCCAATACAACCCTGTTCAACAAGGCAACGTCCGGAGGCATCACTATCCCTGACCTCAAGCTCTATTATAGAGCTATAGTCCTGAAAACAGCTTGGTATTGGCACAAAAATAGACAGGTAGACCAATGGAATCGAATTGAAAACCCGGGTATTAACCCACACACGTACGAACGTCTGATCTTTGACAAAGAAGCTAAAAATATACAATGGAATAAAGAAAGCATCTTCAACAAATGGTGCTGGCATAACTGGAGACTGACATGTAGAAGAATGCGGATCGATCCATGTTTATCGCCATGCACAAAACTTAAGTCTAAATGGATCAAAGACCTCAACATAAATCCAGCCACACTGAACCTCTTAGAAGAGAAAGTGGGTGGTACCCTTGAACGAATTGGTACAGGAGACAGCTTCCTGAACATAACACCATTAGCACAGTCAGTGAGATCAACAATTTATAAATGGGACCTACTGAAACTGAGAAGCTTCTGTAAGGCAAAGGACACAGTCAGCAAGACAAAAAGGCAGCCCACAGAATGGGAAAAAATATTCACTAATCCCACATCTGACAGAGGGTTGATCTCCAAAATTTACAAAGAACTCAAGAAGCAAGTCTCCAAAACATCAAAGGACGCAATTAAAAAGTGGGCTGCAGAACTAAATAGAGATTTTTCAATAGAGGAGTCTAAAATGGCTGAGAGGCACTTGAGAAAGTGCTCAACATCCTTAGCCATCCGGGAAATGCAAATCAAAACAACTCTTAGATACCATCTCACTCCTGTCAGAATGGCTAAAATCAAAAACACCAATGACAATTTATGCTGGAGAGGATGTGGTGAAAGGGGGACATTCCTCCATTGCTGGTGGGAGTACCAACTGGTTCAGCCACTTTGGAAATCAGTATGGAGATTCCTCAGAAAAATGGGAATAAACTTACCACAAGACCCCGCAACTCCACTCTTAGGCATATATCCAAAAGATGCCCATTCATACAACAAAGAAGTCTGTTCCACTATGTTCATAGCAGCTTTATTTGTAATAGCCAGAACTTGGAAGCAACCTAGATGTCCCTCAACCGAAGAGTAGATAGAGAAAATGTGGTACATCTACACAATGGAGTACTGTTCAGCAGAAAAAAATAATGGAATCATGAGATTCGCAGGCAAATGGATGACACTAGAAGAAACCATCCTGAGTGAGGTAACCCAGTCACAAAAAGAGAAACATGGCATGTACTCTCTCATATATGGATTTTAGACATAGATCTGGGGAGTGCCAGCCTACAATCCTATGGCCAGAGAGTCTGGGAAACAGAAACTTCATTTAGTGGCTGATCGAAGAAGAGGCAGACTCTCTTGGTTAAGTAATGAGCTGAACTCAAGAAAGCCAGAGAGGGAGGTCTGATGATCAAAGAGATTAAGACTGGGCTGGTTTAACCCCCAGAAACAGTTGACCAGACAAAGGTTAACTCTTGAATCCCAGGCATCAGCCTGGGAATCCAGCATGGGACTGATCAAGACCCCCTGAATCTGGGTGTCAGTGAGGAGGCCTAGGTAATCTATTGAGCCTTGGGCAGCAGATCAGTACCCATCCCAAGTATACACACGGACTTTGGACTCCCATAGAACAATGTGAGGTGCATTCTCACCCTGAACTCTTGGGGAAGGGTCTAGGCCCTGCCCTATATGAAATGACAGACTATGGCCACCCCCATGGAGGGCCTCACCCTCCCTGGGGGAATGAGGGGATAATGGGGGGTGTGTTGGGGGGAGGGCACGAGAGGAGGGGAGGGAAATGGAGAGGGACCCGGAACCGACTTGTGAAGCAACCTTTTTTCTTATCTAAATTTAAACTGGAAAATAAAATTTAAAAAAAGAAACTATTTTTCTCTAAAAAAAAAAAGAATGACACAAAATAGTCTTGTTCATCATCTGTTCAACTTGCATATTGTTTACTTACACACACACATATGTACATATACATATATATGCATATGTGTATATATTTTACAGACTTATAGAAGTCTGAATTCCAGTGATCACATGACAAATGATAGAGTTCATCACTCACTGTCACATCTTTTATTAGTAGCAATGCCTATTTGTGCAGTTTTCATTTAACTGCCCTTAGGCTCATTTCATAGTAATTGACAAGAAAAGTAGAAAACAGATTTTAAGTGGCTGGTCTCGACTTTAATGAAATGAAAAAGTATCCAGTAACAGTGTAACACACTGTCTTACAAAATAAATAAAAACAATAGATCATATATGTATATGTTGGGAAGAAGACAGGCATGTCTGGAGAATGTTACTTAGATCAACTCACATAAATAGTGGTGTTATTTAGATTCTTACCAAAAATAACATATCTGACACATTGAGTTAGACACTTGAGCCTGTTATTTGACTTCTAGTACTTTCTGTTTCCTAACATTTTTTCAAGAATCCATTGTGTATGAATGTAGGAGAAAAGAAAAAGGAAGAGACTACAGGAATTGACAAGAAGAAAATTTATTGATTTATTTTATTTTATTTGGAGTTGCTGTTTTCAGATGAGATGAGAAAATCTGAGTATCACAGAGATGAGATTAGGATTTATGAATCTAGGGAACTTTCCATATAGAAAACTACTTGCTCAAAATATTTAACGGGGGTTATTCAGGGTGCTGATAAATAGTAGACAATCCTGCTCCAGGGTACAGTGGATGCCTCTTCAGGGCATGAGCAGATTGTTGCTTGGAAGTTAGAAATAGCAAACTAGATTTCAGAGGTTTAGTGTAGACCTCTGCAACTGTTCTTCTCAACTGCTACATGTGTTTTATTTTTCCACAGCAAAAGACACTAAACAAATACAAGCTCAGATCCCAGGTTTTAATTTGAGCAACAGAGAATTAGGGTTAAATTCAAAACACCGGGACTAGTATCGAGTTGCATTTCCTGTTAATGAATAAACACTGGCCATTTGTAAAATAAGCAAAATGTGAATACTAATGTGGGGTTTATGACCTGAACTCCAAGTATTACGTCTCAATTATGGAAACATGGATCTGCCTTGTTCCATGGCTAGAGTCAGTTTGCAGATTACCATTCTACTATAATCTGACTTGTGTTCCAAACCACTGGAATGGAGTTGGCACACACTTGGATTTTCCCCTGCAGCCCAGTTGTTAAGATCATGCTGTGTGATTCAAGATTTTCCTGGTACTATCCTTCTGCACCTAAGGAGCCTTGAACGCCTCAGTCCCTTAGCTTCTCATAGTTTTCCTTTGCTAACTGGTTGAACCTCAATTACCCTTCACTTACTGGTCACTAAGATACTCTTTCTACTCATCTGGCCTTTTCCCAGTTGAGTCTAGTATGAGAGCATATTGCCCATAGGGATAGGGATAAATAGATGACCCATTTATCCATCCATATTATATATACATAATATATACTATATTTATATTTAACAATGACCATTGTGGGGTGATCCTTATTTCAAAGTTGATTGTATTCTTCATTGTATGAGTACTGTCCTTAAAAAATTAAAAACGCCGGGCAGTGGTGGCACACACCTTTAATCCCAACACTCGGAAGGCAGAGGCAGGCGGATCTCTGTGAGTTCGAGGCCAGCCTGGTCTACAGAGAAAGTTGCAGGACAACCTCCAAAGCAATACAGAGAAACCCTGTCTCGAAAAACAAAAACAAAAAAAATTAAAAAGAAACATCATTGAGACATCATTGAAACATTGGAGAGGATGTACTTGGTTCTCCAGTCAACTGATCTAAAGTTTGTAGCAGTTGTTGGCACTTTGTTTCTGGTAGTAAATTTCAGTCTCCAGATTTGTGGTTTGATGGCCTATCCTTATTCACAGGACAAGGGGGAATGATAATTGATGACATGTATTGTATACCTATGTAATCATACAACGGGGAATAGAAATGGGTCAGAGGTACAAGAGAATTACTCAGCCCACACTTACAACAGACACCATAAAGAAAAGGAAACACACCGCCTGCATCTACCCATCTCCCTGAGCATCTACTGACAGTGTTGGCTGAGGACGATGAACTGCTAAGAGGCTTTAATTAAACAGGCCCAGACTATATCACTGCCAGGCTAAGTTTCAGGGGATTCTAATATAATTCACTGCGCTATGGTCAAGCAAAACCTTATTAAGTCATCATTCAAAGACAGGTCAATGCGTATATAGAAAGGTCTACTTTTTAACTAAAATAAAATGGCATCTTAGGAAATTCTATTTTGTTATAAATTGTCTATTTCAGTCCCTGTGCTTTATATCAGATCATAAATATTCAACAATTGAATAAATCAATGAATCCCACATGTGCACACTCCCCCCCCCATACACACAGACACACACAGGGTGGGGTGGGAGGAAGAGAGAGAGTCCTGAAGTTCTCTCTAACCTACTCACATTCTAAGACAACCATAGCCCCAGTTTCCAAGGAGAACTACTAAGGCAAGAGAGGTAGTAAGTGCCATACATGAGTTTTATCCTCAAATAAGATTGTCCTGGAGTCTGAAAATGTAGGTGGCTTTTGAGATTGTCACATTCAGATGGGGCCCAAACACTTCTGAGAAGCTCAGAAAGACCCCTCCAATGATAGAGGACCACATGACTATGAGGTTCCCCTTCCACTCCTACACAGTTTCCTGGGCTCTTCATTAGCCCTTGGCCATTCCAACTCTGTTACCACAGACTGACTGTGCACCTGGACTTTGTCACTCTGACAGAGTCATTCTCTAGTTTTTCAAATGTTGAAATTCTTAAGGTCTTTTGCTACTGTTTCAAGAAAGCTTTCCTAAACCAGTAAAACTAAGTGAAGTATCCTGTTACAGTCTCTTTTCAGCCTCTACTATACTTGGTAATAATATTATCACTGCTGTGATAATTATTTGGCATCATCTACAGGGTAAGCTGCTTTGAGCTAGGGTAGAGCTTGCATTTCATAATTGTATTCACAGTTTCCTATTGGGTCTAGCAGAGACCTGAAAAGCACGTGTTTCATAAATAAACAGGCATATGCATCAACACAGGAATACATGAATCAGTAAATATACTCAATGGTAGCAATGTAAACAATGAAGGAATATAGCAGGGAGAAGTTTTTCTGAGTAATGACGATTATTACCAAGGTCAAAACTGGAGAGCCCCTTAGGGAGAGATAAGGATAGTGTTACAGCAAACAGCCAGTGAACCAGCAGAACACAGAGCAGAAACATGCCAGGTGGGCAGAAGTCTCTGCTGATGGCCACAAGTGAGACAGAATGTGTGTGCCTGAATAAGAGAAGCCAGCTTGAATTAAGCAGAATAATCAGCCGATGAGGAAAATGGAGGACAGTTAGATAAAGAGTGACTCATGATCAGTTTGATTTGACGCAAGCAGAAACTCAGACAACCTGCAGGGTTCAGAGAAGGAGATGATCAAAACAGCCCTTGCAGGCAATGACTCATCCTCATTGTGTAGGACTGCGTGAATAGACAGGACTAAAGATATGTGAAACTAGTTAAGTGGCTGTGGCCATATAGTTTCAGTGCAATTAGGAATAGGATCCATGCTCTCTTTTATCTGCAACTACATTTGGTGCATCCAGGTAGAAATATGATAATTGTAAGGCAAAGGAACGAAAGAGTTCTTAATCAATAAAATTTAGACTGACTTTCAAAGAAGACTGAAGACAATCAATGCAGCAGTAATTTGTGGAACAATCCTTCATGCCTCACAATGCAATGGGGAACTGCAGAGGGGGGCTAATCTGAGAGCTGGAACAGAACGTGAATAACCTTCAGGTGGAGATGCCGTGCAACACTAAGGAGACTCATGCTTTATTCTATAAGAATGAGAGGCCACAAAATGTGGGGCTAGGAATAATGAACCTCAACTATCTAATGGCCATGGTCTTTGAAACTTTGATTTTCACTTTTAATCAATTAATTTGTTCTTTGACAAATTTTATGGAAGTATATAATGCATTCTGATTGCTGTCACCACAGCCTTGTAATATAACATTCCAACTGCAGCCTCTTAGTTAGGTTTCCATTGCTCTGATAAATACCATGATAGAAAGCAGTTTGGGAAGGGAAGGGTTTGTTTCATCTTAGAGCTTACAGTTCGTGATGAAGGGACGTCAGGGCAGGAAATGAGAGGCAGGAACCAGAGCAGAGGACAGGGAGAAGTGCTGTTTGCTGCCTTAACCACTGTCACTCTGGCTTGCTCAGTTTGAATTTTTACACACCCCGGAACCACCCGACCAAAGGTAGCACCACCTATAATGGTCTAGGCCCTTCCTTATCAATTATCAGTCGAGAAAATTCCCCACACGTTTGCATTTTCTCAATTGAGGTTCTCTTCTCAGAAGACTATAGCGTGTATCAAGTTAATAAAATACAAGCAACACATCTTGGCAGCTTCTTGTCCTCCTCACAAGTCCCTTTCCCATGTCCACGTCATTTTGCTATGTTTAATGTCCCAAACCAGAGGTATCTTGACTGTGCTTCTATGTGTTTGGAGCTATCCAATGGGATGTGGTGGATTCACATACAACTGAAGACCATGACTGTGCTTTAACAGTGCTTTGCCAATAGCCAGTATTTCAGCAAGCAGGGGTAGGGCTCTATGATCCACTCCTCCATCCATGCATTAATATTAATAGGTTCAACATTTGTGATGAGCTAGTACAGACAACTGTAGCTGTTAAGAGTTCATGATTACAGTGGTTGAGAAAAGCCCAGAAGAAATTTGCAGCACTTCTCTATATTTTCCTGGTTTTACATTCTTTGTTACTTCTTTCATAATCTTCCCTGAACTTCAGAAAGGGTGATTTAAGTGTTATCTTTAGGACTGGACACCCTGTCATTCCTTATTATCAATACTTTGCTTGGCTACAAGCCTCTATGTTCACTGCTGTACATTGAAAAGTGAAGCTTTTCTGAGTGAAACTCAGAGCAGCATTTGTCTATGGGTATATGAACAAATATTAAGAAATTAGTTGAATGCATATCAATTTAGCAAAATTACAAAAGTAAGTCATCCTCCCCCAAGATACTTACTGTAAAAATGCATTTTTTAATACACTTTACAGTTCCAGGCATAAATTTCTCCTTGAAACAGCCCTCAAATATAAGCAAAGAATGGCTGGTAACCCTAGTAACAGTTGTAACACTGTTACATCAATGGGTGCTTCTTGTCTATAAGACTTTTACTGTGGCTCAAAGTGTTCACAACTGGGAAAGTCTCCTAATGTTTCCCCTATCACAACAGCATAAATAACTCATTCCAATATGTGTAACTAAAGAAAGCACATTATTATCAGCTGCTAAAGGAATGCAAATGATTCTTAAAGGAACTTTTATAACTCCAGTCTTATCAGGCTATTTTTTAATTATTGGAATGATTCCCTTTTCATTTTTTTCATCTTCCTAGTAGAATTCCTGTATCTTATTTGATTCAATTATTTAAAAATGTTTCCATTATTGTCTCTAGGTTGTTGAAGATACATTTGAATAGCCCCATAAACCAGCCCCTTTTTCTGCAAGCTCTTGTTGCTTCAGACCATCCTAATTTTCTTGCCTGGGTCACTGAAGAAAGAGTATGCTAACTAACCTTTCTTCCTCTGGTATCTTTCTATTTCATACATACCCATAAGTCAACATGATACCTAAGATCTTGATTGTTCCCCCAAAATATTCCCAATGAACTACAGGAGGGCTTATTAGCACAAAAGATACACTATTATGTGTTCCTGCCATTCTCCTTTAGTCCTCTGCATGGGAAACTTACACTGTTCATTCACAGCACATCTGTAAGCTTTTGATTTCATGAAATGAGACATATTCTCTATCTGCTCTCTGTTTTATGAGCTATGTCCCTTTAGTTACAGCTATGTTATCATTATTATCCTTTCTTTCTATAGTGCTTTTGTATTTGTCAGCAGGTTCAATCATCATTACATTAGTGTCCAGTCAATATAATCCTGCAACTGAACACCCCCAATGGAAGACAGCTTTGCCTGTTGAACCAGGCACAGGGGAATTATAGACACAGTATCACCATCTTTGAAATTCAGCTCATATTCTCACTCTCAGAGATAATCTGGCAAATAACTTTCATCAAGTTACAAGATTCAACATTACATATCATTCATGGTAAATGATGCTCATTCTGTGAAACAAAAAATCCTCATCAGTTTGACTGCCAGAACACCCTGGTTAGAACTGTTTACTAGAGCATTACCTTGTATCACCTGTGCAGAGTGTTGAGACTAGGAGAGGATGTCTTTACCTGAGCACAGCCATTGAGCTGAGGCCACGTAAATCTTTGCATCTTTCAAGGAAAAACAGTCTAGTGTAGACCTCTGGCTACCAGCAGCAGATATCCACATCTGAAGATTCCCAGACCCCTTTGAGAAATATGCATAGACCAATAGAGGCTGAGTAAGTAGTAGAACCTGAATTATGTTTTTGGTGTCCTTGTTATCCCACTTATTCCCAAAGAAGGTATGCCTGGTAGTTGTTCTAGCGTCCTAGATAGATTATCCTAAGGACAGAGATCCTGGATCAAACACTACAAATGTGCATAACCAAATGAGTGCAGGATTCAAACAATAACAAAAACCAAACCAAACGACAACAACAGCAGAAAAAAAACCCCAAAACACATAATCATTTGACATCTGAAATGCTGGGCACAGTCTTTTGCATAAGTGATGCTCAATATGTTTTTGAATCTGTAGGTTATTTAATTTGTACATTTGTAAAAATGCAAACCTTACCCAAAAAATATCATGGTTGTATTTCTTCATTTCTGAGTGTAGCATAAGGATTATGGTAAGAAGGCCATTAAAGATCCCTCTGCCAACTGATAGGAGGCACCTGGGCTCCAGAGAATTGTTTTCTACAGTCATTTCTCTGGCCTCACCAATCATGATATAGAAATAAGGTGTTCAAGAGAATCAGAAAGTTGATTGATCTAAATTATAGGGACTTTCATCCTGAACTGAAATGAATCCAAATGATTCATTCCTTTATAAAAACTGCTTCCTCCTCCCAGGCACATGCTATTATGCTCACATTTATATCTCATCTCTCAGATTCATCATAAAATTTTAAGCTTCTTCTGTGTCACACAAAATAACCTATGTTAGTCCTACCTTAGAGCAGCATTGCAAACAGTCTGTCTCTTCATAAACCATTTACTCAGATAAATCAAGTTCATGTTTGAAGATGATTGCTTTGGCAAGCTAGTCATGACTCATCAGCTTTTTGTCTTTGATATGGAAAGTGTATATGATATTGAAGAGGTATAATTTCTACCATTTTTAGCTTGATAAAAAGGCAATTTGTTGTCATCAATTTAAGGATTGTAAGCTACTAGATCCATGTCAGACACAGCCTCTTATCTGTATGCATATATATCTGTCCCGCGCTACCGTCTCGCCAGCAAGAACGATGCAGGACACTCGGATCCTTCTGCAGTAAAGCTTTAATACATCTTGAGAGATAGATGATCAGCTTCTGAGAGGGAGACCCCAAGCTAAGAAACCCAGCCCCTTATATAAGCCTAGGAGCTCCGAGTGAGACGTGTAGAGCCGGGATTGGTGGTTTGCTCATCACCCCAGATGACGGGTGAGGCACAGCTTAAACGGTAAACTCCAACTGACAGCAGATGTCAGCGCCATCTTCTAATGGCGATAGCGATAGTGAGGGCGGCTCCTCACATATATCAATTTAAAATATTTAAAAATAATTTTGTTCTTTGACAACACTGCTTTCTTTTGAGGGGTAAAGTGGGGGGGGTGAGGGAGCACGAGGAGGGGAGGGAAGAGATACTGTGGTTGGTATGTAAAATGAATAGAAAATTTAAAATAAAAAATATCCCTACCATTTCTAATCTATTTTCTTTCAATAGATTAATATTTCTCTGGGTTCCAGAAACTTTCTTTATGATGAGAATTTAAATCATTCATGTAAGCTACATGTTCCCTCATGAATTTTGTACTTAATTCTCAAAACATCCTTGTAAAGTCAGTGCTATTAGCCCTCTCATTACACAACTGGGATAATTAAAGTTTTTAGTAGCCAAGTAATTTGTCCCCCAAATCACAAAATTTTCCAAAGTATAGTGTCAGGGTTTCAGTATGGAAAGCTTGTGGAATGTTTGGAATCTGCAATGTCCCTGCCAGGTCTGTTCTTAGAATTCTTTCTCCACCTGGTGAAACAACTTTGGGAGGCTATATGGAAGAAATAAGTCACTCAAAGTACAACTTTGAAGTCATAGACTGTCCCTGCTCTTGTCACTTTCCTTCTCTACCATATCTTCCTGCTACCATAATGGATTCAAAGAATGATGGACTGGTCTTTGAGCCACATACAGCATTCCCTCTTTATGTTGTTTGTTAGATATTTGCACAGTAGCATGAAAGAAACTAATGCAGATTATTTCCAAGGTTAAAAGCAGTGTCACTGCATATAGCACTCTCTGTGTCCACATTATTTACTAGGTGTAGGAAATACTATGTTGGTAAATAGTAAGTATTACTTTGTCAAGCCTTTTGGGGGTTTAGGCAACCAAATTCCCTTCTAAGTTCATGAAAGATGGGATGTATGTACATCCTTTCCCATCCTTCTACAGAGTGAGCTCATCATTCACTCTGACTCAGTCCTGTCCCAGACTGGTTGTTTAGATGATGTGCTATGTTGATTCATACCTGTTGCTGACTTTATTCCAGGCATGAAATCGGAGATTCTATTTTTTCCCTCTGTTCCTACTGGGACTGAAATTTCCTCAGTGCAATCCAGCAGGGACAGCTCTGAATAACATCTACAGAATCACACTTTGGTTCATTCACACACAGTTTGCTTGAATTTCAGCATATACATATCATATGAGAATCATCTAAGAGAATGATAATATAGTAGATCTGATTAGGACTTATGCTAAATTTTATTATAGTTTAATACTCAGGTTTTAGAGAATGATGATACTAGGTGGAATCCCAGCCATTACTATGCTTTGGATTCTAGTTATGCACTTTGTAATGAGAACAAATTTGATGGTTACTAGTAGAGTAAGCAACAAGATTATTTCTCATGTGTATGTAATATTTGTTACACGAATTAAAATTATTGGCTTTTCAAGTCTGTAGGTCCATCTAGTTTTCAGCATCCAAACTTCCCTATTCTATTTCCTAGCAATAAATCAAGGACTTATATAGTCATTTAAATGATCATGGAAAAACCACAAAGCTTAGAAAGCTTGAAGTTCATAGATCCTCTGCTTCTGATGAAAATTTCTCTTCCTAGATTGTTTTATTGTGACTCATGGCTCCATAACTAAATCCTTGTTAATTAGCAACAAAAGTATAAAAGTGTGACTATGGGCCAGCTACACTACAATAAGCTGACCTACCACTCAGGAATCAATAAAAAATGGAGAGTAAGGTGATATGCAAGCTGTCAAGGGAAGCAAGAAATCAGTAGTCCTATCCAGCCATAAGACTTATGAACCAGCATAGCAAGATATCCTTCAAGGTACAATAGTGGCTTTTAAGTCTTGGCAGTATCCAATATTCATCTAATTGGCCAATATAAAGGTCTGCTTAACAGGAGGACAGCCATGACTGATATTGACCCTAGACAACTACCCATGGTTATTAAGATCATAAATCTTTGAATCGAACCTACTAATGCCATTTTACTACATCAATGTAATTCTCAACCTTCTTGTAAATGTTAACTTGCATATTCAGAGGTAAGTGCTGCTTTACACCTTGTTAAAGAAGCTATAATTTTTTGCAGCAGATTGGGAATATCACTGAAAAGTATAGCTTATCAAATTTCAGGGTACAGCTGACCATGAGGCACACAATTTTTAAACATTTCTATTGATCCTTTGGTAACTCACACCATGCACCACAACCCTGTTCATTTCCCCATCCCTCCATATCTGCCTTCAATCCCATTGCATCTCCCACAAAAGAAAATTTTTTAAAATTATTTAATAACAAAACAAACAAAAACACTTAGCTCCCCTGTCTTTTCTGCCTCTTGAACACCTCTTTGTTTGTCTTAATGGCATTGGGAACTGGAGTCTTCTACCCCAGATATTAATGAAACCTCAACTCTCTGGCTTCTTAAATAAGACCTGAACAAAGACAACACCAAATTACATGCCAATGTGAATGTAGGAAAACTCATAAGGTCCCACTCATAGATGAAGAACTATTGGAAATTAATTAGTGCTGCAAAGGATAATTAGTCTTCCCCAGGGTGAACACCCAAAGTAATCCAATATCAAATGGTCATTCCTGAAATCATACATTCGTAAGCAACACTAAATCAACTCAGCAGGTTGAATTTGTATAGTTATTCACATATATAAACTATACATATATATATATATATATATAAACAACTAAAGAAAAAGTGGGCATAAATTTGAAAGGGGCTCATGTGGATGATATGAGTGTTGTTGGATGGAGGAGAGAAAAACAATGTTATTATGGTTTAATTAAATAAAAATAAAAACCATCGAGTCTGTACTACATAGACAGTCAAGTCAATCCTTAATAATAACTAACATTTCAATTTTCAGTTAACACTTTCATATAATATGAGAGAACCCCCAGAAAACATGTTTGGAATATTACATCAGGTGAGACTAAGACCAACAGAGTGGCTATTATCAAAAGCAAGGGTCAGATAAAGAAATTTGAATTAGTAAAATAAATGTAAGAAATAAATTTAAATTTAAAAAAGTATACACTGAACTGTGAGAAAAAAGAACAAGTCCAAGATTTCCATATCTATGGACTTCTAACCCCTCTTGGGAATAAATGAATGACATATGACCAGTCACCTATCTTTACCGAAAGAAGATGAGATTGGTGTTAGCTTTGTATAATTTGGCATTATTGTTGCTTTTTGGAAAACTTAAGATAAAAATAAAATATGCACAGAAAAACAATGAAGAGTGTAATTGGGAGAAAATGGAAAACACATTTTGATGCTTATACCTCAGCCTCACGAGGATAACTTCTTAACAAACAAAGGGATATGGTAGATTAAAACCTAGCATTAAAATAAAATAATATGGAAAAGAATCTAGGGTTTAGACATGGAAACATACAGGTCCCTCAATTTTAGTTTTTACAGCTGTTTGTTTTTAAAGGATGGAACTCTTTGCTAAAATAGTTATAAACCCAAATTTCCTTAGAAACCAGTGAAGTTTTTCTTCTAAAATGATTCCATTTTCATGGTGAATGATAAAATTATTTGAACACATTCCTACCCTTGAATAAATTTGGTTTGGTTGGATTATCTAATCATATTTTGTCATCTCACCCAATACAAATTTTGGTATTTTCTCATGACTTTAAAAACTTTTTAAGGTCCATAGTATTGTTTATAAAACAAAGGGTGCGCCGGGCAGTGGTGGCGCACGCCTTTAATCCCAGCACTTGGGAGGCAGAGGCAGGCAGATCTCTGTGAGTTCGAGGCCATGCTGGACCGATAGCCTCCGAAACAATACAGAGAAACCCTGTCTCGTAAAAACCAAAAAAATAAAAAATAAAAATAAAACAAAGGGTGAAAGACACTTTCATAATCACAAATCCAAAGATTTGAGGGAAGGCATGCTTTCCTGGAAAGTGGTATAAGTTCAAATCCGGGCAAATACATAGAGAATTTCTGACAAAGGCTGGAAAATCTTCTGGATTTTCCTCTTCTTCTTAGGATATTATAAAAATAATAACAATAAAATGTTTTTGACATGTTTTTCTCTGCAAATTCTATTAAAATCTTGTCATCCAAGGTAATTAATTATAAAAGTAGGTGCAACTTTGGAGATATGATTAGATTGTGAGTACAGGAACCCCAAAAGTGGGATTGATGCTCTTTCAGTTAAGACATAAGAGATTTTTCCCCCTTCTACAATGTGAGTATACAGTGAAAAGATGCCCTGTTTTACCAGAAATAACCCTGTGAGGCCTGTTCTTTTCTGAAGGAAAATGGAGGAGTGAATCTGGAGGAGATGGGTGGGGACTGGGAGGATTGAAAGGAGAGGAAACTGTAGTTAGGATGCTATGTATGCAAGAATAAACATAAAAATTACAAAATAAAACCCCACAGGAGACATTAATCTGCCCATTCTGTGATCTCTAACTGCTCCCATTCATTTCTTTACAGCCTGTCCCATGTATGGCATTATGTTATGGCCATTCAAACAGGAACAGTGAAATTTATTGAATAACAAACAAAAAAATCTAAGTAGCAAAAATGGAAGAACATTATGCTTTAGCTTTATGGCTACATTTGGAGACTGAAACAACTCTATTAAAAGACATAAAAAAGTTGGTAATGGTGTCTCTCCATATGCCTCTAGTTTATTTATAAATAGTAAAAAAGAAAGAGAAAATCTCTTGCATGCTTTTGTAATCAACACACACACAGCATCCTTCAAGAAAAGCATAAACAATATCAGATGATAACAGAATATATTGTCAAATAAACAAATTTGATTCTTTGTTGCTTTTACACTGGCATCAGGGTATCTTACCTCCATCCGTCAAAAACAAGTTGTATAATTCCTTCTTACTTATTCCTGATTTACATTTCAAATATAATCCATAAAACTATGACCAAAATTGGCTAGTAATTTACAGAACTGGACCTTTAAAACTGTAAGTGGATCCATGTGGGGTAGCACACATCTTTAATCCCAACACTTAGGAGGCAACATCTGGCATATCTCTGTGAGTTTGAGTACAGTCTTGATATGATTATCAATTATTCTTTATCAATAAAAAATCAGGAGTCAAATATAGGGGTAAGAACCTGAAGGATCAGAGAAGCAGGGTAGCAGTCAGGGGTAATCTCCTATCTCTTCTATTCCTCTATGCAAACGTGCTGAGATCCTCTATCAGCCCTACCTTTCTACTTCCTGTCTCTTATCTGTCCTCAATTCTCCTAAACCTCTATGGTTAATTTTGGTCAAGTAGTGGCTAGCTCCACCCTATATCTCAAAGCAAACTTTATAGTCAGAATGCAGTAAAAATATCACCCAACAGTTCCCCATTTTTGTCTAAATGAAAGAGGAAGGTTTTAACTGACATAGTAAAACTATATATGATAAGAACAATTACCAGTTAGTAATTACATTCACAATGTTCAGTCCATTTGCTTTTGTTAAATTCAGAGAAAATACTCCATTATCTATCCTATCTTGGTGAGTCTAAAGTTTTGTATTAATTCACTTTCTATCCTAACTTGTATTATGAATCTAAAATTTCATTTTATGTCTATCAATCTTATATATTTTCCACTTCTTTGGTGAGTTTCTTTTCTGAACTTTGTCTCAAGGAAAACTACAAATATCTGATATTCAACTCCATCAGAGACCTGAGAAGGAAATGATATTACCTGAATGAACAGGAAGTATAGTGTAACACTTTCCAAAACTAAGAAATGACAGAAACAGCTGGCTGCATTTGCAGTCACCCAAGTTTCATCTGTAATGTTGGGGAATTCATCTTTTACCTACAAGTCTAGAATTTTCTGACAGACTTTTCTTCTAACTAAGAATTTCAAAGAATAGTCCCACCTTGTCTTGACAAAGTTCAGCAGTCACTTTCCTTTGTGTCCTGCTTGTCCAATTTGAACAACATACTGTCAGCAGTCAAAGCAAGGGCAGTTTATTGTCCAGTGCCTCAATTTGCCACAAAGAAAGCAAACTACATCTGAAGTTTCTTTGATCCCCATATCATCTTCTCTGAAATAGATTGGTGCTGCACCAATAAAAAATCATTGCATTATTAAAATATGATAAGTGCCATATTCTGTAGATCTCTGAAGTGCTTGAATACCACTGTCTGTCTAAAATTTTTAACCTTGAAAACATACCTAACATGAATTCAAGTTTGATTGTAATTGTTGACTAGAATCTGCTAACCTGCATTTCTTTATTATGCTAAATAATAAGGGACTAGAAATTTACATCAGTTTGCTAAATGGGTTGCATAGGTTCATACCTTATGTAAGAATAGAATCATATATACAGTGTGTTCTGCAAAAATAAACTTAAATTTGTATCAATACAAAAATCCATACCAAATGTAAAATATTTAAGACTAGTAGTTCCTTTTTTGATTTAAAAATACATTCAATAATCTACCCTTTTATCCTATCATTTTTATATACCTCCTTTTTCTTTTCATAAAGAGATCCCTGACTCTAATATCCTTTGTTTAGCTTTTTTTCTGACCATTACCAATAACTACCTGTATCCAATGCCCCTAAATGATGACAAATATTCATAACTCACTGAACAACCAAAAAACCACTCACCCCATCTCTCATGAATGTGGACATTTTGTTCTTAAAGTTACTTACTTTTGTCTGAGGCAAGAGTATCTTGAGGGAATCCTGATAAAATTGGGATAATTGTGAAGTCCTGGGAGAGCTAGCTGTATCAATTTTTGTTTAATCTCTGTGCAAGGTGAAATGCAAGGTATATCTCAAGACCTGGATAGCTCTGTTGGTAGAGAATGAGACTCTTAATCTCAGTGTCATGGGTTTAACTTGAGCCCCATTTTGGGCTCCAAGTGATGGATTTATCTAATTATTCTTTTTCAATAACAAATTGGGAGCCAGGTACGGGGCACAAACCTAAAAGATTAGGGAAGCAGCAGAACAACCACCCATGATCTGATCTCCTACCTCTTCTGTTCCTCCATCCAAATGGGCTGAGGTCCTTTCTCAGCCGCACCTTAGTAATCCCTGCCTCCTATCTGTTCTCAGTCCTCTGAAACATACAACACAGTCTGATCTACATAACAAGTTCCAGGACAACCAGTATTATAGAGATTGTATCAGAAATGAATGAAGTTCCTTATGCATAGAAGCAGATTCTAAGTAGTGACTGAAAAATGGTGTGTCCCAATTAAAAAAATATCATTAAAGATCGCAAAGCACATTTGCCTGAAAATTTCGTGAGGTCTTCATTTTTTTGACCAATAAGTACTACACTGTTGTGTAAATGTACCACAGTTTCCTTATCCATTCTTCAGTTTAGGGTCATCTAGGTTGTTTCTTCATTCTGTCTATTATGAATAATGCTGCAATGAACAATGTTGAGCAAATATCCTTGTGATATGAATGAGCGTCATTTGGCTAATGCCATGCTCAGTGTCAGTAGGACCACAATATAATTCCAGTACATGAGCTTGCTTATTGGAGCCCATTTCCTATGGTGGGATGACATGCTCAGTCTTAATGCATGGGAGAGGGGCCAAGCCCTGCCTCACCCTATTGTACCAGACTATGTTGACTCCTCATGGGAACCATTACCTATGAGGAGGAGTAGGCTGGGGGTGGGCTAGGGAAGAGGTAGGGGAGGGCAAGAGGGTAGGAGGGAGAACTGTGGTTGAAATGTAAAATGAAATAAAAAAATGAAAACAACAGATTTCAAAGTACAGCTTCCCATGAAAGGAATGTGCACCTTTAATCTACAACAGCAGCCCTTGGATTAATAACAACTTCTGTGGGACAGGTGTGATGGTGAACTCCTTTAATCCCGGCACTTGGGGTGCAGAGGCGATTTCAGGGCCAGCCCGGTATAAAAAGTGAGTTCCAGGACAGACAGACATATTACACAGAGAAATCCTATCCAAAAAAGAGAGAAAGAAAAAGAAAAGAAACAAAAAACTTTTTGAGTAGCCTAAGTTTTAAAGAGCTAAATAAGTTCCTTATATAGATAGTGAATTCCACAGATCTATAAATTTAAAATAAGTGGATATATATAAACTCATTTTCATAATGATACAAAAATTTCTATAATATAAATGGAAGTTGTTTTTGAAAATATTGTAATGTAATGTATAGTAGAAAGAGAGATCATAAGTTGGATATACATATTTCGCCCTTAAACAAATGCCAAACAACAGCTATACAAAAATTGAATAAGTCTTTCTACTGAAGACTACAGTAGGGTATTTAAAATAATAACATTGTTGATAAATTGGTGTCTATTGTATGTGTGTGAGAGAGTACACACTTTTGCAAGACACCAAATTTCATCTTTAAAACATACACTAAAAAAATGAAATAAACAGGGCTGGAGAGGTGGCTCAACCTTTAACATTGCTGGCTGCTACTCTAGTGTGGTTTGCAACTTTCTGGGCTTCATGCACGCCGCAGACACTTATTCGTGCATACACATAACCACACACACAAATAATAAACAAAGATAAATCTTAAGATAAAATAAGTAATGAAGCAAAATAAAATAAGAAATTTTTATAGTCATATTCAGCCTTGTTGCAGATCACTTGCAAGGGATTATACTTCCTCTTTGTTTCTACTCAAGGGGGACTTTGCGAAGCCTTGTGGCAGACCCAGCCTTCATCCTTCCTTTAGACCCTCTCAGTCACCAATTCTAGCCCATTCCCATATCTTCATGCCAGCCCCCAATACCTAGAAACAAATCTACCCAGACTCCCAGTGGCCACAAATAGTAGGAACCCAAAAGTACTCCATACCAGGAAAGCTACAATCACAACTCTCCTGACATCCAGACAGAGCAATGGAAACCTAGGAAAAGAACATGTACCAAATAAAGACAAGAACAGTTGTAAAGAGAAGCTTTTTCTTTGCTAGCCGCTTTGGTTTATCACCCGCCAGTCGCCTGGGCTCTGCCGCATTGTAGTCCCCAAATAAACACACAGGAGGCTATATTAATTATGAAGCTGTTGGCCTTGCTTGTTTCTTACTGGCTAGCTCTGACTTAAGTAATTACCCCATAATTGTTAATCTACGTATGTCTCTTACCGGAGAATAGTTCCGGGCTCCTACCCCATGGTGTTACATCTCGAACTCTTGTGTTTCTCCTTCCCAGAGTCCTCCTGGACTCCTAGTCCCTCCTATCTAGGTTTCCTATTGGCTCAACAGTACTTTATTGACAAATACACAGGACTTCCCCCAACATCTCCTCTTTTCTGTTTAAACAAAAAGGAAGGTCTTAACTTTAACACAGTCAAATTGTGTATAACAGAACAGTTACCAAATAAGAACATAGTTACAATATTTTAGCAAGATTTAAAGAAAATATCATCCATCCCATCTTTGTGAGTCCAAAGTTCTATATGTAGCTTATCTTTTATCATAACTAAGGAAAACTATGATTATAACTATCTATCTTCAACTCCATCAAAGACCACAGAAGGATACTATATAAACACTAGGATTGACAGAGACATCTTACTGCCTGGACAGTCACCCGAAGTTCCTCTGTAACGTTGGGGCATCCATCTTCAGCCCATAGGCCACAATGTGTCCAGAAGATTTCTCAGCAAAGCAGGAAATTTCAAACTGTCCATCTGCATTGGCAGTCTGTCAGTCATTTCTCTGTCCTGTAGAAAGTCTGGTAGACATTTCCATGAAGCAGGAACCCTGTAAGACTGAGTTTAGCAGTCACTTTTCTGTGGGTCCTACATGTCCAGTTTATACAGCAACAGTCAGTCTAGGCAAGAGCAGTTTCTTGCCCAAATGGCTAATCTTGCCATGTTGAAAGCAAACTCCATATGAGTTTCTTCGATGCCCATCTTCCTCTCAGACATAATTGGTGCTGCCAGGAGCAGACATTTCTCATTGTCAAGAAAACCCTAAACCATTTTAAATGCCATTTTCTGAAGGTCTTTGAAAGGTTTGAAGACTATCTATCTGTCTCAAACACATCTCTATATATCTAGAAAACCTAACTTACCTAACTATAAATTCTGACTATTATAAGTAACTATCTATAGTCTGTATTCAATTATGCATTACGTTTTAAAAGATCAGTATAAGCACAATACTTAATCTAGAGGAGAAATATACATATCACAAAATTGACCTTGAATTTGTATCAATAAATGAAAAACAATACCCATACCATAATTCCCTTTTTTACCATTAAAAGGAGATTGGCTGTGATCATTAGCCAATTATAAACAATCCCATTTAAATGAAAACAACGATTTATAAACAAGATGGGAATTGGGACATCGCTCATTCCAAACTGCTTCCTGCTGGAAGGGGGCGCTGTTCATACCATGGGGATCATGACAAAACTCAGAAGTCCGTATTTTCGGGGTGTGTAAGACTGCATCATCTTAGCTGTTTCAATTGTTGGAACATCTGATCCACTGCTTCCGGGGGTCTTGGTTCGTCAAACCACAGAAGCATAGAAGGAATTCTCAGCTTTTCATTTTCTGTGGAAATATAAGTAAAATCTCCTTTTCCAAGTAACATATCCTTATACTTAAATTTTAAAGTCAAGCCATTTTCAAAAGATAGAAGTTGGATTAATTTAGCAGCATTTATAATCAAGTGTACTTTAGTAGCAGTTCCTTCCTGATCAAGCAAAAAACTGAAAAACACAATAGCGTACAGTATCCAGACTCTCTGTGTATTTTCCATCTTTACGTGGCTTATTTATTTATCTATTATTACTTTATTTATTTTACTTTTATTTATTTTTCTTTGAGACAGGATTTCTCTTTGGAAATCTGCCTGCCTCTGCCTCTGGAGTAAATCCTACCTGCGTGCACCACCACAACACCGGCTTTTGTATTTATATACCCCTTTGCCATTTCATTTTCTCTCTCAATCTCACGTATATTTTTAAACACACTGTAAACCTTTAGAGATTTTCTTCATCCAAGTCTGACTTTACTGTAAATCTTTATGTTTTTCTGGCCACGTGTCTTATCTGTAAAACCGCGGCTGTTTTAAACTGCCATTTCAAGATGGTGGGCGTAAGCGTGATTTCAGCTTACCGCCTCAGTCCATGTTGACATCCACAAAAGCTGTCACTTCCAGTTGTACGTACACACCTTTTAATCGTTAGTAGAGTCTCTTAAAACAACCTTGTTGTTTTTGTTTTTGTTTTTGTTTTTGTTTTTCTTTTTATGCCGAGTCAGGAAGACTCCAGTAAGCGAGCCGTGTGAATCTCGGCTTGTGGCTAGCAAAACAGAGCACACCTGAGAAAAATGTTGCTACCAAAATCTGTGCTTCTCTCCGTTCTTCTGTTTCTAAAATTCCTTGAAAGCTTTTGTTATTTTGCGTGGAAATTCATGATCCCACTCCTGATCACCAATCTGTAAAGAGAAGCTTTTTCTTTGCTAGCCCCTTTGGTTTATCACCCGCCAGTCGCCTGGGCTCTGCCGCATTGTAGTCCCCAAATAAACACACAGGAGGCTATATTAATTATGAAGCTGTTGGCCTTGCTTGTTTCTTACTGGCTAGCTCTGACATAAGTAATTACCCCATAATTGTTAATCTAAGTATGTCTCTTACCGGAGAATAGTTCCGGGCTCCTACCCCATGGTGTTACATCTTGTGGTGTTTCTTGTGAAATTCTGAAGCTTCCACACATTACCTACTAATAAACGATCAATTTCATCATTGCCTTGTGCCAGAGGACCTGGCAGACCTGTATGGGATCTGATGTGTGTTATATATATAGGATGAATCCTGTTTCTGATGATTTCCTGCAATTGTAAAAACAATGAGGTTAATTCTGTATTATCAGGAACAAATTCTGCAGTCTCAATGTGCAAGACAACTCTTTCTGCATACTGAGAATCCGTGACTATATTGAGAGGCTCTGTAAAGTCTTTAAGTACCATGAGAATGGCATATAACTCTGCCTTTTGTACGGAGTTGTAAGGGCTTTGAACTACTTTACTTATATTTCCTGATTTATACCCTGCCTTACCTGATTTGTTTGCATCTGTGTAGAAGGTAAGAACTCCAGAAATAGGTGTTTGCCTCACGATACGTGGAAGAATCCAAATTGTTTTCTTTATGAATTTGATTCTCTCTCTTTTGGGATAGTTATTACTAATACTTCCCAAAAAGTCACTGCAAGCTATTTGCCAATACTCATTATCCTTCCATAAGGAGGAAATTTCCTCATTCGTTATAGGTACAATAATTTCAGCTGGGTCTTTCCCAGTCCCCACATACATATGAAAGTTAAAATATTTCTTTGTTAACATTAATATTTGAGTTTTCCAGAGAACAAGGGATTTCCTGACAGCAATCTTCAACTGCTTCAGAAAGAGAATGAGGATCCACTTCCTTGACTTCACCTGATTCGACTGGAGGCATCTGAACTGCCCCACAACATTGACTCACCTGACAAGCACTATCCTGAAACTGGCTTGAAACTACATCACTCTACACAACTCCAGACCAAGAAACTGAAACAGCACATCTTCTACAATCTGGCCAGAGCTTCAGATGAGAGCTTCAATCAACACTAGAACCCCAGTCAGGAACTTCAATCAAGCATCTCCTGCCATACAGAGACTGTCTGATCTACGGAGATTTTGTTATACTAACATTTTTCTTCTCACTGGTCCCCATGAGATTATCATTATCCCATCTCAGCAGGAAGTAGTTTTGAGAATTCCATGCCCCTCTCCCTACTATTGATATTATAAGATAGTTTACACCTGTTAGTGTTAGTTTTCAATTATTTTAGAGTTGGGATTGGAAGGAGGTGTTCATATTTGGGTGTTTCTTTCAGGTAAGTTTAGGTTTATATAGAATAGATGTTTGATACATTTTGTTCATGGACACAAGTTAGTTGTCCTTTTTTAGACTAAAAGGGGAATTGTAGGAGGAAGTCTGTATGCCGCCATTAAACATGTGACTTACTAGAGGCGCATACAGATGAGGTAATAAAAGGGTGGTTTACCACACTGCTAACCACACCCACTTTAGGCAGGACTAAAGACGTATACATACGTAGGCGGTGAACTTCGTCACTAGCCAGGCCCACTTTTGGGCATGGCTAGGGGGCGTCACGGGGGAAGGCATAAAAGACAGCACACAGGAAGTCTCGGTCTCTTTTCCCGGAGTTCAGCTTCCAGTTCGGCAGTGGAAAACTGCTTGGCTCATCTGGGTTACTTGTTTGGTATCTTGTGAGTAATTTCTACAATAAATACTTAGTTTTACTTTCAGTAATTGTGTGCCGCTTATCGTTACAGCGTCAATTGGAGCTACAACAGTTATCACCTAGAATTACATACAATCATCCCAATCTCAATGTAAAACCATAATCATTAACACTGAAGACAGTATGTCTCCACCAAAATCCATCAATCCTATTGTAGTAGGTCTGACAAATGCAATACAGCTGAAATACAAATGTAAGATTTCAACTGGCTATTTGAATATGTTCAAGGACCTTAACAAGAATATAAATAAATCCCTTGATGAAATCTGTGAAAACATGAACAGTGGTATAAAATGATGAAAACACTCAAGACACAAAGGTAGAAAGAAAACCACTAAAGAAAACCCAAACTGAGGTAAAACTAGAAATGAAAAATTTCAACAGAGCATGAGAGAAGGGAGTGAAAATCTCAAGGACTGGAGATAAGATAGAAGAAACAGATACTTCAGTCAAGAAAAATGTTCAGTTTTTACAAATCCAGGCATAAAACATACAGGAATTTGGGGACATTCTGAAAACACAAAATCTGAGAATAAGAGGAATAAAGGAAGGAGAAGAAACCCGGGTCAAAGGCACTGAAATTATTTTCAATAAAATCATAAAAGAAAATTTCCCTAACATAAAGAAGTGGTGCTTTGCAACATACAAAAGCAGACAAAACACCAAATAGACTGGATCAGATCAGAAAAGAAATTTCCTGTGGTACATAATGATCAAAACACCAAATGTACAGAACAAAGAAAGACTATTAAAAGCTGCAAGGGATAAACACCAAGTAACATACAATAGTAGACCTGTTAGAATTACACCTGCCTTCTCAGTGGGGATTCTAAAAACCAAAAATCAAAGAGACCACATATGCTAGCCTAGACTAATATACTTAGCAAAACTTCTTATCAAAATAGATGGAAAAAGAACACTAAAGCACAAGAAAACAAATTTAAGCACTACCTACAAATGCAGTTCCACAGAAGGCACAGGAAAGAAAAATTTTAACCTGAAGAAATTAACCACATCCAAGTAAAGAGAATGAATATTCCCAGAAAAATAAGTCAAAAGACAGGAAAAATACATGCCACCACAACAACGAAATAATAAGAATACATAAACACTGCTCATTAATAACCCTCACCATCAACGGTTTCAATTACTGAGTAAAAAGACACGACACAAGCCAACAGACTGTATTTACAAATAGGATCCATCCTTCTGCTCATCCAAGAAACATATTAATATCAAAGATAGACATCACCTCAGTGCAAGAGGATAAAAAATAAGATATTTCAAGCAAATGGACCTAAGAAGCAAGCTGGTATAGCCATTTTAATATCTGACAAAATAGACTTCAAACTGAAACTAATCAAAAGAAATAAAGAAGGATACTTATTAGACACTCATCACTGAGAAAATCTACCAAAAGGACACTGCAAATCTTAACATCTATTTACCAAACACAGTGTACCCAAGTTCAAAAAAGGAAAACTACTAAAATTAAATCCCATAGTGTGTGAGTTTACTAACCGACTCATGCCAGCAGACAGATCATTTTGACAAAAGTAATACAGAAAATTCTGGAGTTCAATGGATATCATAAACAAAACTGAACCTAGCAGATATTTACAAACATTTTTGGAGGTTTTGTCTATATTTATTTGTTTGTCTCATGATGCATTGTCTGAACATTTATTCCTCTTTTCCTTACTGAAATTTTGCTTTTCTTATGGATTCCAATTTTTTTCTGTGTGTGAATGTGGTTGTGTCTTCATATGTATCTGTTTCTTGTCCTTTTTGTTTACCTCTTTTTCCCTGTTTCTTTGTTTTCTCCTATTCTAGTTTGTTTGTTTTCCTTTTATATTATTTTTAATTAGCAGTTTGTTTTCTAATGAAAGAGAGGAAGAAAGGGTATGGATTTGGGTGGATGGGGAGGAACTGAAGGAAGTAGGAGATGGGAAACAAAAATTAATTATTGAAAATGTTGAAATACGAAAATGTGTTTTCAATGTGAAAAATGATATCATTTTACTAATAATAATGCCAAGATTAGCATTTTAATTCTTCTCAGTCTTACTATAACAAAAAATTCATTTTGGTATTGGAAATACTTTAACACTTAGGAAATTTTGCACAACCTTACTGTAAACAGAGGCCAAAGCAAGCAGAAAATGCAGGAAGGGTTCGCCAACATTGAGGTTAAATTCCATTAAAAAGAGAACACTGGTGTTGAAAATCCAATGGCTTGAGATTCAATGAGGCATTCAGTTATTTTATTTGATGAATTGTAATTAAATTGAAATTATTAACAAAATATTTTGACTTCCAAACAATCTAATTAGTAATAAAGACCTTGAAATGCCAATCAGTGCAAATAAGATTAGCTGCATGGGAATTGCTTCCAGAAAATGAAAGCGTTCATTGCTTCTCTTCTGTCCAATTTATTTGGTAAAGCCTTGAGATGTTTCAGTCTCTTCAAAGTATCTGCCCATCTTTCAATTACAAAACATGTACAACCACAACCATGTGACTGGGTTTTACACTCATCCCTGAGTCCTGCATATTATAATCCTTCTACTGGAAATGCCATCAAAATAATTCCTTCAAGCTGCAAACACTGGTGTGAGAACCTTTCTTCTCTTCTCTTTACTCTTTCTCCACAACACTACATCTTGGAGTCAATTTCATTCAACAGTTCAGGTTTGCACAGGTGACCGAGAAAACTCATAATTAATCATTTATTAATTATTCTAATCTTTTCACTTGGTTGATCTGCATTTGTGAACCTTGACTGTTCATCAGAATCATCCAAAAGGCTCATTAATAACACTACACCTAACGGTTCTGATTTAGAATTTCTGAGGTTTGATTTGATACCCATTTTTCTCAAGAACTACCCAAGTTATTCTGATGTCCAAACAGAACTGAGAAATACGACTTCACTGGGACTGACTTCACAATAACAAGTTAGGATGTTCTGTGACCTTGAAACATACTAAGACAATGTTTGTCCAACCTGACTCTACCCAATAATAATTTCATCATTCTACCAAAATGTAGCATTTCTGCTCAGAGCCTGAGATTCTCAAATTTGAATCAGTTTGGAAGTTACAATGTTACATTCTATAGACCACAAGTTTTTATGACAAATCTTTTCCCATGACCAAGTTTAGTGCAAAAGGTATTTAATAAATGAAACTACTACAGAGGTGATCAACCAACATCTAGTGACTTATAATAATGAAAAATTAGAGGGCATGGTATTCAGCTTCACAGTGTGTTTCCAGTTTTTATAAACAATCTTATTTTACAGACCAACCCTAGTTCCCTCTCCCTCCAGCACTCCCACTACCCCCATCATCTTCCCATCCCACCTCCCATCTGCTCCTCAGAGAGGGTGAGGCATCCCATGGGAAATCATCATAGTCTCTCACAACTGCGAGGGAAGGACCAAGTCCATTCCTGCTGTATCTGGGCTGAGCAAGGAATCCCTCAATAGGGAATGGGCTCCAAAAAGTCAGTTCATGCATTAGGAATAATTATTGGCACCACTGAGTGGGGTGAGGAGAAGGGGAGAGGGAAGGAGAACATGAGGGAGCAGGAAGATCTAGTTTACAGGGTTTATAACTACATAGGAAGTCAAAACATACCAATAAATGATAAATTATAACATTTTAGTTTTATAAGATTATGATAACTACATAGTAATATCACAATAACACCAAATTAGGTTGAATTAGATTGGAAAAGGTGATCTAGTATGATTAATGCTGTTATGTTAAATTTTCTTGATCTTAAATGTGTTTTCTTTATGATACATTCTGAGTTTTATATCATTAATATGTTTTGCCTTTATAAAATGGGGAAAATCTACTAAAAATATATCATATATTCCTTTCTGAAATTTATATTAGGGAATATTCATGTAATTTGTTCACATTAGTATTATCTCTATATATGTATACTTGTATGTATATGTACATATATAATAGAATATTTTATCTCTTTGAAATATCCAAAAGGAAATATCAAAAGATAATTAATATTGATAATCAAGCCACTAACAAATTCACCTTTGAGAACCACAGTTTTTTCTCCAGATATCATAAAATTATCATAACTAAAAACAGATACATGTGTAAAACCACAAGGAAAATATGTAAATGTGTGAAAACATATCTATATACGTTTATATATATGCATATATATATGTATATATATTCACACATTCATGCATCATGATGTGAAGCAAGTCAATTAATTATTTTTAAATGCATCATTTAATTGTGTGAATTATAATGAAATAAAACATAATAAGGTATATTCTCCCACACCATAACAAATTATTTATAAAATTTTAAAATGTTCTAATCCAACTTTGTACTTATTACTGTCAATGTCTCCTCAAAAATCTTTGTCCTGTCCACTAAGGTTTCATTCAGTGAGACAGAAAACACACTATCTGGGAGATCGACCTTAGAGAAACACACCTACCACATTTATTTTCTGTCTTCCTTCTCCCTGAAGATGCATACAAGGACAAGTCAGCATCTGGAATAAGGAAATACTGCTTCCTTATAAGAACTAAGTACCTGTGGCTCTTAAAATCTTTCCTCTCCTTTTCCATGTTGATCTATGAGACATGGAGGTAAGGTGTGATGTGCATGTCCCACTTAGGGAGGAGCATTCAGTAGTCTCTTACTTTATGAACAACTGTGGGTCTCTGTTTTAATTGCTATTTACTACAACAAGAAGCTTCTCTGATGAAGGATAAGAGATGCAGTATTCATTGGAGATAGTGATAAATCCTCAGGAGTCAGTTTAATACTTTATCCATTTGGTAGGATAGTGGTAGTAGGTTTTTTCCTACTACAATACAACCACAGGTTCTTTACCCTAGTAACTGTGTTAGGTATGGATTCCATCTAGTAGACTAGGTCTAAAGTCCAATCATAATGTATTAGTTACTCGCATAACATTTGTGCCACGACTGCCACAAAGGTCATATCTTGCCATGGAGGCTAGTTGTTATGATAGTTTGTAGAGTTTACAGCTTGGTAAGATTGGTGATTTCTTTTCTCCCCCAGTACTGTGAACATAGTATTCCCACAAGTGTGAAAGCTAGGCAGTAAGAATGAGGTGTCTAGAGCAAGTTTGTTTTTTCTGTGTTCTGTGACTCAATTATGTAGTATCTTCATAAATGTGGTCTTACCACATTCAGGATGGTAACTAAGGGCAGCAGCAATGGCATATAATTTTTTCCAGATACAACATGACAGTTGCACATATAAACTCTCAGTGGTGATAGAGCATGCATAATATTGGTACAAGCTCAAATCAGCAATGTCCCAAATGGAGGGTGATAGGCATGAAGTCTCACTCTCAGATGATGAGCTATTAGCAACTGATAGCTTATTGAAGAGGGAGACTCAGTTTTGTTTAAAGGTGTGTCACCAGATAACTTGATCACTTTCCAGGCTCAACTTCATACCCAAGAGTATCTAGGCAACATAAGTTAGACTTGATGGTTTAAAAAATAGATAGTGAACACAAAGTTAGGTTGTTAAGGAGATGGGGATGGATCTAGGAGGAGATTGGAGGGGGTGGATATGGACAAAATACATTGTACAAAGTATTAGAAAATTAATAAGGATATTATTTTTTAAAAAACATGTGAACTGATGAGAACTTAGCAAGCTCTAATTTCTTTCACTAGAAAAATGTCTTTCAGAGCACATGTAGAGGGGCATAAATGTTTTCCTCTCAGTAATGGGCTACTGGGTATGTCTATACCTTTTAAAGAAGAAAGACTTCCTCTGAAGCTCAGGAAACACTATAGATGAGAGATGTAATGAATATAAAAGCCAAAAGAAAAGGAAAAATACTGTAAAATGCTCCTCTAGGCATGACACTAACATGACCATTATTATCTGATAGTACCTGCACAAACTGCATAGCATCTGCCCAAGATTGAGCTTCCGGATGACAATCATGGATCCAGGATAGACTTACAAAATGCTACTTACAAAATGCTACCTCTCTTTGGTGAGCTATTAGCTCTTAAAGTTTTCTGGGGAAAGAACAATAATTATCTTCTCTTATGTACCTTTGGCAAGCCCATGAAATTCCAATGGATAGTTTCAAACCCATGGTCTCCCAGAGAGTCATGGTCAAGCTCATTGGTCAAAAACCAGGATAAAAAGTCATAAATGTGGGAAAAGGGGTTATAGGAAGGAGGTGGGTGATGACAGGGTTCAGAAGAAGGTAAGAGAGTGGGGATGTATTATATTCATGGATGAAGTTAGAGAACATATTTTGATAATAGTTACAAAAAAGATTTAAAAAGACAAGTATCTTAATGTACTTGCCTGGATTATACCTCAACTCGGTCTTTCTTAGACTTTTGACACCACCAAACAATTTCTTTTTATCCTGCTGGCCAAAATATTCCATCCATGGGTGTAGTAAACTAATGCACATTATGATTGCTCATAAAAGTCACTTGATTATGTTTTGAAAATACTTAGACCATCATTGAAAGCCTGATTTCAGTCTCCAGAGGCAGAACCTGGAAGTAGATACTTTTTCAACTCTCCAGGGAACTCTAATGGTAAGGAAAAGTTGAGTTCCCAGGAATATCATATTGTCTTAGCTTACTCAGGCTTTGAACAAAATAAAAGGAGCCTTAGGGAACTGCCATCTTAAAAATGAGCAACAAAGTAAGGCAAAAATAATAACGATTCAGACATTAACTATGGAGAAAATAGAAGAAAGGTAAATATAAGTAAAATAACAACATGATTACAAGGAAACAGAAGCATCACCCACAAGTCTGAGAATTCAAGCATAGTAAATATCAATCTTATTTTTACTAATTTGTGTCCTGGGATGCTTTATTCATTTTTCCCACTCTTGATAATTATATAAATTTTCCAGATACAGATTCTGGCTAAGAAGAAAGTATCTATAATCCAATCTGAGCTATAGGGGCTGGGTTCATAATATTTGCAATGCATACTGTCTGAATCTCAATAACACAAAAATAATGATCAGTTTGCTAACATGAACATTTTATCCCTTCATGGATTTGGCACTTTCTCCTTGTCAAATGCAACCAAGTAATGCCACATTCTTCAACTTTGTGACCCAAAGCAATTTCCCTTGTGTGTAAATTTGCCCTTTCACAAAACTATAACTTAATGTCTTCAGATCTACTTTATACTTGAACAAATGAGCTTCCCAGATAAAATCAAGGGCTTTCAGCTATATTTAAATTTCAAAAAGAGAATAAATTCTTATCTGGTATTTACATTTAACAGGGCATATTTTTTTGTTTTAGTCTTGTTCCTTTGTCTTTTCTTTTTTGTTTAGTTTTGCTATTTCTGGAAATCACATACTAAATATATCGCTAAAATACAACAAAGCATTTGGAAAATTTGTTTGGCATCAGAATAAGGGAGATGAAAACCATGGTTAGATCAGAAGCTAAATCTAAAATCAAACCAAAGAAATGTAAATCTCAATGTCTAAGATTTTCATTAAAGACTTGTGGAGAAAATAGGTAATCAAGCAATCTTGATTAAAATCAGCCCGTGTCAGCATTTAAAAGATCAAACTTAAAAAATGGGCTTAGAAAATGTAATAATCAGCATGACATTTCTTTGTAAAGGTTCCTGTAAATTACTTTTCCATTTAGCTAAAAAATCTTGGATTATATGCAAAAGTCAAATTAATCAGTGAGATTTACTTTTAAGGTTAAAACAAAAGGAAAATAAGATTATGAAAATAACAGTCTGCATGGTCATTTTGCCATCTCTGTCCTCTATCTTTGATTGAAAATTCACTATTTACCCAAAGATGATCTCTTGTCTCTACCTTTCCTAAATGCTGATATGACAGACAGGCACTACCCCACCCAGTATATTTGATTCTAGGGATTGTACCTACATCTTTATGCATCCGAGGCAAACATTCTAACAGCTTACTTTCATCCAAGTCCCTCAGTTTCTTTTCTATTTGTATGGAGAACCCAAAGATGGACCTTCAGTCATTTTGAATCCATCAGTTTTAGTTATTATATTAAATAATTTGGCTAACTCTTACATGTTTAGTCCTAAAGCTGAATCTAGTTTTGCAATTTTCCCATATTTCAGATGTCTACTTCTGGGAAACAGGAATTCCTCACCTAAGAAGACCTAAAGTTATATGATGCATATAGTCAAGTCATTCACTTCCTTCCATCTCATGTCGTTGTGGGAATATTTATATAGTGACCTTTTAAGAGATCAGACAAAAGAACCCAAATGAAAATACTAGTTGTCATTAACAGTAGAATACATTAAAATTTATAGATCATATATTAAAATAATTGGTGGTTTATGCATTTAATAGCATATCATAACATTGACCAAATTTGAGCATATACATAGTATAATTCCTACTTATAAAACTCACAAGTATGCAAAATGAAACAGCGTATGCTTTAAGTTTACAAATAATTTAATTAAACTAAGAAAATTAATACTGAAAAATACAAAAATCCTAGTAGCCATAAGCTCCGAGTATAAAACATGATGGAGTTTGAGAAGGGAGCAGTGAGCTGCATATATTGGCAGTGATCTCATCAGTACGTTGGAGCCATCCCTGTCACTATTTTATGTCTCCTACATATTTTATAAATAATTTGACCTTTGAACCAATGTTCATTATAGACAGCTATAAATGTAAATTGATATTCTCATGGGAATTTCTTTCATTTTTAATGTGTGTATGTGTGTGTGTGTGTATTATGTATGTGTGTCTGTGTGAATTCCCAACCTCAGTGAGCTAGAATTTTAAAATTTAGTTCAGTGGACATGTCTAAATCCTTTTATCTTGTTCCATTTATATTGTCTTCAACCATATCATAAGAGAAACAGAGCATGTTTAAAATCAAGGATCATTTATCATTTTTTATCTTTGAAAAAATGAAAATAAAAGATAGGGATAAGAATCATTACTATATCCCTAGGCTGAAATAAATTGAGTATGGTTCCTGAGGAGGGAAGGAGGATCTCCCACTCTTGAACAAACTGACAAAATGAGAACATGTAACATTAAGTCTGTAGAAAGTGAGACCAGGTGTGTTCACAGTGGAAACCCACCAGGCACCAAAGCAAAGGTTAAGAACTATGAAATCTTGGTAGAGTCAATGAAATAAAGAGTACAGAGGTGTTGATGTCAAGTGTGATAATCTTGATTACTGACTTGTTATGTTGAGATGCTTATAGGAGGTTTGTAAAGCACACCTTGGAATCTTTGGGAGGTCCATTCCAGGGGCAACTAGAACCTAGAATAGCAATTGGTCAGGAAAGAGGTAGCTTAATCTGACAGCACAGATCAGCAGTATGAATGCCTGGATGGTACACAGGCAGAAAGAAGATGCCTTCCAGCGATACTCACTGTCTCACTCTCTTGGACCCATAGTTGCCAAAAGATGAGCTGCTTTGTTTACAAAAGTTTCCTGGCCATGGTGTTCTGCTTCACCATGGGGTCATAAGTAACAGATCCAGCTGACCATGGACTAAAACTGCAAATTTAAATAAATATGTCCCCCTTTGACTGTTATAGTGATAATATTCTAACACGTTTATTAAACATGAAAACATGAAAGAAATAAGAAGTGAGTTTTACAGGTACAAGTCATCATGGATTATCACATCACTGTTATGGAAAATTAGGAAGGCTCTTATGAGTTACAAAGAAGAATTTGAATAATGGACTGGGGTTATATCATGATGAAGGTGTATTTGAGAGAGGATCAATCATATTACATGTGTGCTGTCTGGAGAAATATTAAGGGAAATAGGTATTAAAATGAATAAAATGAGTGAAATTAAGGTATAGAAGTAAAGAGGAATAAGTTCAGAATCTAGAAGGTACAGTATCAGGAAGTATGCACAGAGGACATGTCTGCTCATGTTTGTGAAGCTTCTTATGCTTGTGCCAGGCCTGAAGTGGACTAGGGAGTAAGTAGCCAAAACCAATTAGTAGCTAAGTTTATTGACACTATAAGGCAAAGAAAAGTGAGTGAAATGTCTCACATTGAGAGTTGGGGTAGTCCTTCATATATTTTTTTAAAGTAAGTTTAATGGAAACATCATTGTGCCTTACTCTGACCTATCATTAAGTGTGGGCCACTGCCAGCCAGAAAGCAGGGATAACATTGTGGAAAGCAGGAACTTTGGACTAAGGAAATTCCCATATACCTCTTCGTGGAGAAGCACAGAAGCAACACTCCCTGCAGCTTCATAAATGCCTTTAATGGTGCTTAACTGGCATGTGCGTGTGCTGCACAGCCTGCTTCTCATAACCCTCATCTAGCACAGCACCACTTAACTTCTGGCTTGTTCCTTTCTGACAAAATTTACATGAGGTTCAAGAATGAGCTATAGAACTCCAGCACTGAAACAGGACTCGAGCACAGCTGTGCATCCTCTTCTTCCTCTCTTAACCATTCCAGATTCCTCTCATCCCAGCTTCACACGTGTGGGTATAGGAGGATTTCTTAGTGGTATCACCTAAAACCTCACCCCCAGTGACCTAGATCTCTTCTCATTTACCTTTCTTTCCTCTCCATATATCAGAAAAACACTGGAATGGGAAGAAAGTCAATACTGAATCATCTAGGTGCTAGGCATACTGTGGGTGACCAGGGACAACTTCTTTTGATAAAATAATGGCTTCTCTTCTTACCTGCTTCCTTACAGCATCCTGATGTACTGAGGCAGCAACTATGTTTTCAAATGTAAAGGGACTACTACTTTGCCATTTGGTCCAAGCATTCTCCATGGAAAATGAGAGATCTGAACTCCTAGGTATGAAGGATTTCCAAGGACATCACTGGAAAGGAACTAAATGGGCTTGCTTGTTGGCTCTTTGACCATGTATTTTATTACACATCAGAAAATGGCCTCGGTTTGTGTTACATATTGCTTCCTGGAACATGGTATCCCATCTTTCCAAGGTATTATCTTCAACTAGCCACCTCAGTTGTACCCTCAAAAAGATGATACATTGATTGATACAGCTTATCAACATCTTCTTGAAAGTGTTTATGGGATAAAATACAAAAGACTTACAGTTGTGTACTTACTATAACATCTCCTCCCCTCCCACACATTTTGGTCCGACTTGATGATGTACAAAAATTGCAAATAAAAATCAGTTACGTATTTTTGGTCTGAGGTAGTGTTATAAAACACATTTTATTGAAAAGGATGTAAAATCCTTTTTACAATAACAATGGCTGTGAGGATAGCTTGGAAAAAGGTTTAAATCTAGAATATGTGCTAATAGAATATAGAATCTGTTCTCTCCAGGATACTTTAATAAGGGACTGAGCATTTGGCCTAATTCTGGAAGGCAGGATGTTGACTAGTAAGGTACACAGATCAGTCTTAGTTGATCTGGGTGTGTTGGGCACATGTACAGTTTCACACTCTCCATTGTGATTAATGTGCACTTGAACTTATTGAGCCAGGAATAAATTTTGCAAAGATGATGTTGACTGAGCATCATCTAAGAGCTGAATCATCTGTCTCCTTGGTCACTGCTTGCCTGTGCCTGTTTTTAAGTGGATGTTTCCTTATGCCTATGTAACAAAATAATCTTATTTTATGCAAATTCCTGTTGGCCAGTCTCTTTTGCTTTAGTAAGTAAATTCAGGCTGGTACTGCAAAATACAGTAACAAGATGGATTATAAACAACAGGAATTAAATTTTTAGTCTGAATACTGGCAAGCCAGAGATCCAAGTGCCAGCAAATTTGCTGTCTGGTAAAAATATGTTCCAGGTTCACATATCACCATCTTCTTAATGTGTCTCCACATAGCAGAAGAGGTAGAAGTTCTCTACAGAGTCTCTTTTGAAAGGATGCCGATCTAATTCACGGTGATTATCCCTCCATGACCTACTCATGTTCAGAGGCCTTTCTTCATAGAAATGTCACACCAAGGGTTGAGATTTTAATACATGAATGTGAGGTGTTAGGTACACTAATTTTATGACATAATTGCAAATACAGATGCTGATGTTCAGGTATGGAGAGCCCAAGAGATGGACAGGCATTTGCCATTGAAAAGATATTCAGTTTCCAAGAGAGGGAGTTGTAAGATGCTATGGAGGCCCACACAAGTAAGTGCTGACATCAGTCAAGAGAAAGGAAGAAAGGTGGAAAATATGGCACAATCTATTAATGTGATTTCCACGTAACAGGATAGGTAAGGCAAGATTAGCAAGTTAGACTTTAGCTTAGCAGAATGATTCTGCTGTGTTTTACCATATAGGGGCTATTCCTAGTTGCCTGGTACAAACCAACTGTCTATTATCCACTGTAGGTTGTGGAAAACAATGAATTACTCATCCCCAGTATAAGAAGAATCTAAGAGCTTCATAAAAGTTGTAGGTCCAGCATGGAATCTTGGTAGGTCAGCTTACATGTGATAACTTTACAAGTAAGTCCCTTGTCATGTCTTAGATTTAGAATCTTCATAGAGAATCCTCCTTTTAGGGCAGCAAGCCCTCTGTGTATAAAAATTTAAAATACAAATCAGATATGATTGGTGTGCCTCCATGTGTTTTTCCCCTGTGCTACCTAGCCCCTTATTTTCCAAAGGCTATTTTTCCAGGATCCTAAAAATAGCCAAGCTGTTCACCAAAGCCAGTGAATAAATGTATGCTTTTATCATATGCTGCCTATACCAGAAAATAGATGGCTAATTCAGGTCAAAAAGAGAAGAGTAAAATTCTCAGTTTATCTTCTACTTTTGATATATCAAAAGTCTCTGGCCAAATGCTTTCTTATTGCTTGCTCATCAGATTACACTCATTTTAATCAGTAGAATGGAACCTGTTTGAAATATATGGGTGCAAGTCCTTTTAGGTTGTCCCCTGATGGTGTCAAAAATTAGAGTAGCCCTCACCAAGTAAGAAAAGGGAAGATCACGGCTGTCCTTCATGAATTCAAGTGGTTTCCTTTCCTGTCTCTTCATCTCATCAGATCGTTGTACCTAACGCAGTGCCAACCTGCTTAGAAAAAAATACCATACCTAACATAGCAGTTGCAAATGCTCAAATTTGCCACCTACACATGCGTTCCTTACATCAGCTTTGTTTAGAATAGGCTGGGATATCAAATAAGGGTATGGTGGAAATATCTGTACTGGAATCATTGGCATTTTTACTATAGTGACACCTTAAATTACCTCCTCCCTTTCATTTCTTTCTCCAAATAACACCCAGAAGGAACCAGATAACTTTACATTCCTTATATTAAATTCTTCAAGCTTCTGATTTCAAAAATATTACTTTCCAAATATGGGTTTAAATAAATGCTTAAATTTCATACAAAAATGATCATATAACTAAGCTCATTTCCACTCATCTTCATTATACATATTTCTAATAAGCTCTGTTGAAACATTTCTCTGCTTTCTACTAGGAAACCTCAAGTGTTAGAGGTACAAAATAATGATGAAGCAACTCTTTGGGGAAAAGAAAGGACTGCAGATAACACATAAACCCATACACATGCACACACACATGTACACACAACTTGTTTCCAAATGAATATATTTATTTATGCATTCAGCTTCAACTTAAAATCCTATTTGAGGTCAAAGGTCATTGAAAGCCACTTTTACCCAAGTCCTCAACATTTTGGCTAAGGAGGAGACTGAATCTCATGAAAAGTAATTGGGCTTCTGTGTAGCTGAGAGAGGGCTATACCATCAGGCTGAAATGGCAGAACAGATGTTCTTCTCCACTCAGGTGTTTCAAGATGATTTCTTATATTTTATTGTTTAGTTAGAAAACAGTTCAAGAATATTCAAATGTAAGACGTTCAGGGTCTTTCTATTTCTTGAATAAAGTATGTTCCTTTGATGAAAAACTATTTTCTTTCTGGCTAGCCTGGAACCTGCAATGTAAACCATGCTGCCCTTAGACTCAGACAGACAGAGCTGTGTCTGCCTCTCAAATGGTGTAATTAAAGATGTGCACCACCACACCTGGCAAGATGTCTTTAAATAAGCTCTTTCTTACTAATCATCTCTCTAGTCTTGTCTTCATGGTGATGACTCCAGTTCTCAGGGCACACTTATTCTGAATGGAAGGTCTGCTCTCATGTAAACAATCTTGGCCTTTGAGTGCTATCCACTGGGATTCACATTTTCTTTCTGTGTCTCTCATTTATTATTTTATTTTATTATTATTATTTTCTTCTAGGATTTCTGTGTAGGTTTGGAGACTGTCCTAGAATTCTTTTTCTTTCTCTCTTAAATATTGGATTGCTAATGTTCTCTGAACAGTGGCCAGTACATAATTTACCACATCGTGATTTTCTGATTGATCGGTTTGAGGAACTTCAGCTTGCCCATTCAGTGGATGGATATTTTCAGCACAGAAAATGCCTTTGTTATTCAAGTTTTACATATTTTAGCAATTGTTTCCAGTTCAGGGACTTGTGCCTTAAGACAATTTCAAGACAGTCTAATTTTAAACATCTAAAGAGGATCATAATAGATAATTAAAATTTGAACCTCAACCTCAGGAATAATAGCAGTTTTTTTTACTCTAAAAGCAATTGTTAGTCTTCATCTCATTCAACATATTATGTCATAGGATTTATACATAATTTTTGTGAACCTTCTGATACCAATTAATTTGTATTCTTCCTTCCATTTAATCCATTCATGAACAAATATTTAGGTGGACTAAGGATGCTTTTCTTCCATTTGTTGACTACAGAAATGGAATTTTAAATGGGTGAGTGTCACAGGATTAAGTCACGAGTGCTAAATGACTGTTGAAGCCTCTTTCTAGGAATCAAGTTTTAATCAAGAGGACTTAATGCCTTTCATGGTCCAGAATTTCCTGCAGTTAAGCTTCAAGTTAATTAGTGTCTTCCTATGCACTAAATAATATTTCAAGTTACAGAGATTTTTATTTACTTAGCATTCACAGAGGAATGCTTAAAGGCTTAGCATACTAAATACATTTTAATATAGATTAAAAGTAGTTGGTCCCTAATTTTTTAATATTCACTAATTCTTTGGACATGAAACTTAAATTGGAGAATCATAAAAATTACAAAATTTTAGACTCCCTCAACCATTTTCTGCAAATGTCTTGATTTCACTTTTGTTTTAAAAGCTAAATAAAAATTCACTGTGTGAATGTAACACATTTTCTTCAGCTATAGATCTGTTAATGGATAGCTAGGTTTGGCTTTATTTCCTAACTCTTGTGAATAGTAAAGCAATAAACACACATGGCTAAAAATGCTTAGACAAATAGCATATACTAAGAAAAATACTGCATATTTTCTCTCATGTATATGTTACATATTAATTATTAGTTATATGGAAAGTATGGGTATAGATCACAAACTAGCCAAAGAGGAGTTGCAAAAGTGTCCTAATGTAGGGGATAGGATATTAGATATATGTGACATGAACTTGGAAAGGGGCACTAGGGAGATGATTCTCACTAAAGTGCAATCATAGGCTGTAAGATCAGAGCCATGGTCCTCCCCAACCTAAAGAAAGAGGCCAGGCGTTGTCCATCAGTTTTGTAACCTCAATGCTCTACAGGATTGGTAGTAGATTTCTGGAGCTCATTTCCCCAGCTTAAGCAACCAGCGAACTCTGCGTTCAGTGAGAAAAATCTATTTCAAAATGTAAGGTGGTGAGAGATTGAGGAAGGTACCCAGTGTTGAATTCTGGGGCATGCATGAGCACACACACACACACACACACACACACACACACACACACACACACACACACAAAAGCATGGTGTGGGACACCTAAGGTGAGAATGGGAGCAGCAAGTGTGGCCGGCAGGAAGAGGGTTGGAGGATGGGAGTTAAAGGGAGGAGAATCAAAACCATGATGTATAAAGCAACAGTATATAAATAAAAACAATGTTTATATGCCATAATGAAACCATTTATTATTATTCATACTAATTTCCAAAAAACAAATAAAAAATTTTAAAGCACTTCAATAATCTTGAAGACAGAACTTTATCTATAAAATACAACATATACAAAATTTTTAAATGTAAGCTTGAACCATTCAATCCATCAAAATCGCAATCAAGTTTGGTGGGTTTGTGTCTTTTCAGAAACCATATTCCAGTTCTGTTCATGTATATGCTGTCCTTTCATAGTTACAAAGTAGCAGAACTTACTTAAAATAATTATCCTCCTTTGGTTTTGGTTTTTCAAGGCAGGGCTTCTTTGCATGGACTTCACTGTCCTGGAACCAGCTCTGTAGATCACGCTGGCCTAGAACTTCACAGAGATCTGCCTCTGCCTCCCAGGTGGCATTTAAGATACAACACCACTATCTGACTTAAAATAAATGTATGCTTGAACCAATCTAATGATGCATTTTTCACTGGGACATGTATAATATCAATGCTACAGATAATTCATTAAACTCACTAACAGATGAATGTTACTTTTGTGAAATAATTATGCTTTGATCTTATTATGAATTTAAAAGGTTGAAGTACAGGATGTTAATATTATTAATGTAAGTTAGAGAGAATGAAAATTATTTCAAGTCCAGTTGCAAATACTGTATTTGACAACATCATCATATGAAATTTTATTTGACTAACTTTGCATTTTGATGCTATTTGGCAAAGATTTTGAACACTTACTCAATTTATATCACTATAAGGTACTTTTTGTGGGTTGATGAATCGTATTGTTTTGTGTCCAATCTGTACACTTACCCATAGGAAGCTGAATTCTTTAAAACTTACCAGAGAAGACAGTCGAGATCAAAACAGTAATTCACACTAACATAAAGCATGCCATTAAGCTCCAATAACCTGATTGTTAAGATTGCCACTGATTCCAACACAGTTCTGTTTCTACTGTGCAAATACTTACTGGATGTGCTACCTTTATTGAGAATTTGAAGTTTTGAGACATGGATGTGATTGACCCAGATCACTCTTCCATGCCCATAGCATAGGGCTGGCCACCAAGTGTTCCACAGAAGACTGAAAAGTCATAATAGACTCCGGTAGGCATCAGAATGTCCCTAACAATTGATATTCCAAGGTCAAGCATACAACTATTTCAGAAGTTTTGGATACTTCACATAAGTTTATGATAGGACCTGAATTATTATTTTTCTTGTTGTTCTTGTTGCTGTCAGTGTGTGGGTACATGATGGGAATGTGGACACTTACATGCCACAGCATTTTTGTGGAAGTCGGAGGACAACTTTGTAGATTTGGCTTTTGTAGATGGAGGTTGTCTTGTCCCACAGCTGCTCTCAAATAAACATACTGAGGCTTATATTAAACTGTAAATTCTTTGCCAATAGTTCAGGCTTGTTACTAGCTAACTCTTACACTTAAGTTAATCCATATTTCTAAATATGCTTTGCCACATGGATCATGACTTGTTACCTCATTCTCTACATGTCCTGCATGCTTGGTGGCTGGCTGGAAACTTCTATGACTTTGCTGACTCCATCCTCCGTCCTCCCATCATTCTTTCTGTGTCCGGCTGTGTTACCCAATCTCTTCTTGCCCTAGTGGGGCTCAAGCATATTCCAGAAGAGATTATGACAACATTTTGCCAATATCTATTACTTCTCCTTTATGAATATTAAAATGCTTAATGAACTAATATCTTCAATTTTTCATCCTTGATAAATTAACTATCCAGGGAAAGTTAAAAATTAAAACATATTCTTTTTTTACAGCAGCCCAAATATATTTTATTTACTCAATGCAGAAAGAAGATTGTGAAGTTCTTCTATTCCTTTCACAGAGACCCTTTGAGCTTTCGGGAAAGCATTTGTCAAAAGGCACAAAATGAGTAGTTCTTCTGCTCCCAGAAAATGTAATCACCTAAAACATCTGTGCAAAACAGATATTCTAAAATCTCAAAAATAACAATTTCAGGCATTAGCAACTGAAAGCATTTATGAGAATTAGAAAGTAGAAACAGAAAGCAGCAAAGAGAGAAAGAAGAGAGCATAGTGTTCCTTTATTTGTTTTTCTGGTGGTTGAGATGGTAGCTTGGAAAGTCACTCAAAATTTAAAATGCTATCAGAAAGTATTTCTGAAGTTATACTACTTAGGTTCAAATGATAACATTGATACACTTATCTAGATAGCATAAAACAGCTGTCTAAAGCAACCAGGAAACTAACTTGTTTGTGACATAATTTCAAATCCTCAAAAAGGTTAGAATGACTATTTTTTAATTGTTACTTGAGGAATTACTAAAATTACATGAAATCCTCTCAATTTATTTCTGGAACCTAAATAAGTATACATCTCCAGAGGGCATTTATTGTATTATAGTATTTAATAAAGGCAGGAAAAGAGTCAAACCAGTGGTGACCTGACAGGCTGTCTGAGTACAAGAAGGTAAAATAATCTTCCTCAGAGTCAGAAAACAACAAGGACATCTGCAGTCCATTTTAGAGTCTGGAGTGGTCCAAGACCATAACACAAGCATCAGTCACCCATTTCAACTTTGTGTTTTATTGTGCACCAGTGAAACATGCCCATTTACTTTCCCAGTACACTCAATGACAGAATAACCTCTGGATAAAAAAGGTGTTCAAAGAGTCAAGACATGCTGCAATTTTACCTTGACATTAAAATCTCCTTATGGCTGGTATTACAAGTCTACAATCTAAGACTCCCTAGGTTCCTTACCTTGCATGTAGGTTGGCAGGGTTTTGAACTATGGATGATGAATGAAAGCATTGTCACGTAGATTGACAAAATTCTGATTTCATGATTACGTTTTGGCTGAATGAGTTTAATTCTATTTGTTTGATAATGTAAATGAGGTAACTAGAGGTACTTCAAATCAACAATGTGTTGACACATACATTTTGCAATCAGAATGTCAACTCTTCCTCTGTCAAAATTTTTCCTGTGTCTCATTTTCATGGTTAGTCCCACCTCCAACACTTCCTGACTCATTTGGAAGAGTAGACTAGTTGTATATTAGGAAACAAGAAGTTGATGTCTAGGGATTAACACTAAGTTTTGGAGGATACACAAGACTAATAATATGTGATTAATTTTAATGATAACCTATGCCAGGCATTTGTGGCACACTACCTTTAATCCCAGCACTGGGGAGGCAGAAGCAGGAAGATCTCTGTGAGTTTGAGACCAGTCTGTTCTACAAAATGAGTTCCAGGACAAGCTCCAAAGCAAAACATAGAAACCCCATCTCTAAAAAACACAAAACAAATAAAAAGAAAAGAAAACCTAAGATAGTGGGATTATTGAAACCATCTTACAAATTTAAAACCAAAACAAAAATGAAGTTAAGAAATCATACATAATGTGTCAGAACAAAATATCCAATAATCAATCAGTACATGGTGATATTTCTAACTCCTCTGAAATTTCTCTTACAGTGATCATAGCAGAACTCTCTACAGTAATGACATCAGTAAGAAAATATCTGCCTTAATCTTTAGCTTATTGAACATTGTAGAAAGAACTACTCCCTTGGTTGGTTCTAAATAAATCTCGGCTAATAAATTCAGAATTTTCTGGACTCAGCTGCTCACTGGGTCCCACATTACCCACACATTCATCAGGACCATCTTGACTTTCAGAGCAGCCAGATGAGGAAAGAACATAATAGTTAATAGTGTTGGTTTGGACAAATGTGAACTCAAGTTCTGGCACCAGTACTATGGAGTACGTAACTAACTTGGGTCTAATTACTTAACATCTCTCCATGAGGTTGTGCACGTAAAGCTCTAACTGGGCCTGTGAAGTGATGAAAAATAAGTGTTCAGTAAACACTAAGTATAGTGGGGTACTAATTTGTAATTACCTCCTATCATTATTGTGTTTCTCCAGTGTACCTTCCTAATCCTGTGTTTTTAACTGGTGTCAAGTAAGGAGAAGGGCAAATAAAAGTTAGGTAAGCAACATTAAAAGCTTAAGACCAGAAACAATAGTTCTTTCTTTTCTTCATAATTCTCATTAGAACTGCTTGTCAAGAGAGGAAAAAGTAGAGATATAGTAAACCCCAGTTCCTTCCTATGTATTCAAGTCATCTATTACAGCTATTAAGTCCTGTAAACTGAGGAAGAGCAAATGGTTAATAGGCTTAAATGCAGAAGTTACTTGAAACCAGATTAATGAATAGAGTCAGAATTTACTAAAGAAATACAGAAATATCTCCTTTGAATTATTTCGTAATAATTACATCAGAATAATTTTAGCCACAGTGTCAAAGGCACTTGCACTCGTGATTATTAGGTAGAGCAGTCCAAAATCATTTTTAGAAATCCAGTATGTATTTACTTAGTGACTATGTGTAAAACTCAGACTATGCTTTTCAGAGTGCTGCAGCTTGGTCATTGTCATCTACAAAGCCAATGCCTAGTTAGCTAGTGAATTGTGTGTCCAAACAAACACAAACAATAAAACAAACCTGATGAATGTGTCTGAGCAAAAGTCAGTTGAACTGTGTTCCCCTTATTTCAGTGTTTGTGACCTGAGGTAGACTGCATGCTGTATCTGGCCTCCTTTCTTATCCATCAAACAAGAATTCTAATAGTATCATTTATGAGGTTTTGTGGTTAACAAATCACTGTCCCATTTCATATACCAGTGTTCTTCTAGCCTACTCCCATTGGTTGCTGTGGAGATAAACACATTAAAAGGTACAAAAGCTGTTGTGGAGTTAGAGGCCATTGAAACTCATGTAGCAATAATGCTTTGACAATATAATTAGAAAATACTACACAGAAAAACCATGTTCCCAATGCTTAATGGGAGTGTTCTCAAACCATTAACACAGAACTCTGCTGGATATTTATGAACATTTAATTTGCTCTGATGAATTCATCATCAAGCCAGCCAGCCAGCCAATTTTCTGTAACAGGGAGATGAGGACCTTCAATGGAGAAGATCCCTGCTAGCTACCCTCTCCATGGTAGTCCTGGCTCATTCTGAAAATAACAATCTGGCACTTCCTTCCTCAGAAGCCACGCAGTGCGAAATTGCTTTTGGTTTTACCCTTCCCACTGGTATAGTAAATGTGAATTCTTTTCCAACCATTCATAAAACATTATGCCACACACATTTAGGACTTATTTTGAGATTAACTGTGATGTGTGCAGTCATTATAACAGCTTGGTAATTTTCAATTCTCACCTTTTCTCTCTAAGTTCATGATTTAAAAATATTTACATAGTTAATAGCATATAATTGTGAGCAGTTTTCTCTAAAAAATTCAGAAAAATACAGTTCAAGATGTCCTAGACTTGGAAAGGAAACAGTCTACTTTATCCTATTTTAAAAACTTACTAGTCTGAAAACCAATTATCATAATCACCATCCTTGTCATTATTATTTTAGCATACATGGCTGCAGTTTTAAGTAGTCAATGACATTTGGAATTGGTAAGTAATGAATTAAAGACTTGCTCTCTGTTATTGCCATTTTTACGTTTTAAAATCATTTTTGTGTTTGTATGTATACATGTATATGTGCATGTGTGAATGAACATAGAATAAACCCATCTATGTTTTTAAATGTTCCTGCATGTTTCTATGTGTACATGTGTGTATGTGTGTGTGCAGGCTGGAAGACAGTCCTATAACACATATCCATGATAATCAATGACTCTTGTTCCTATAACTCTACCCAATAAAAGCATTAGCCTTCAAGTTGGAGCTTGACAAAATCATGGTTTTGATTTATCATTACTCCCCATGTCTGGGTTAAATAGAAATAGTCTCTCCAGTAAAAGTCATGCATTATCATAGCACCCAGGTCAACTGTTGAAAATATCTTAAAAGGATTCAAACCCAAAATGCTGAAGAAATTATCATACTCCTATTTTCATTATGGGATTATTCATGACAGCTAGGATGTTTAAGCAAATTAAATAACCACATAGATTAATGGAGTAAACAAATGTAGTACATAAATAAAAATAATACTATCAGTGATGGGTGATGTCCTTCTGTATATGTGTTTTTATTATTGGTTGATGAATAAAACACTGTATGGCCCATGGATGTAGGAAGATGGGTGGGAATAGGAGCCAAGGAGAATTCTGGGAAAGGTAGGCAAGGAGATGCTGGAAAGAGATGCCATGTAGCCATCAAAGGGGTAACATGTCTGGGCATTCTCTGGTAAACAAAGACCATGTGGAAATAAATAAATTTATAGAAATGGGTTAATAATTAAGACAGAGCTATCCAATAAGAAGCCCTAGCCATCAGACAACAGTTCAATACCTAAGTCTGTGTGTGCTTATTTGGGGCTAAAATGGCAGTGGTACCAGGCAGGAATGAAAACTCCAGCAACACGATCAGTTTTAAACTATTCATAAACTGTTGCCCATTTTTTGATTAATCTAGTGTATACTGTGCTCAATGAAATAAGGTAGACACAGAAAGACAAATATGTCATAAACTCACTTACATGTGGAATCTAAAGTACTCAAACTCATAGAAATAGAATCAAGAACTATGCTTTCACAGAGGCTAGATGTGGACAGAGGACAGGAAGACTTGATCCAAAAAAACTTAAGCAAGAATAATAAATCTAGCATTTATTTAATAATAAGGTATTCTGCATTTTTAAATCCTGGAAGTGTGATTGTTACATGTTCTAATCTCAAAGAAATAGCAATTTTGCCTGAACTGTTCATGCATAATATGTAGTTGTAAAAGACATCTCATGGTAGCTCCTAAATGTATGCACATATATGTGAATTAAAAGTAAAATAAAATGCTTATATCTCATTCAATTATTCAGGACAGATTGGATACTAAATCCATTTTTTATGAAAGGTGAGCCTTGCTGGGAGTTGGTGGTACATGCCTTTAATCCCAGCACTCGGGTGGCAGAGGCAGGCCAATCTCTGAGTTCGAGACCAGCCTGGTCCACAGAGTGAGTTCCAGGACAGCCTCCAAAACAATACAGAGAAACCCTGTCTCAAAAAACAAAAACAAACAAACAAACAAAAAAAGGTGAGCCTTGGAGAGAAAGTGTTTCTCTCTACAGTAAGAAGAGAGAAAAATGTGCGGCAGAGTGTGGTTTCAGGGCCAGTATGAATAGAAGGAACAGGGAAGTTTTTTGTTTGTGTGTTTATGTTTGTTTTTATCAAAAAGCTTCTCTTTTGCAGACACTAGGTGTGAGAGTCGAAGAGAAATAGTAGATTGTTGAAGAATGAATGCTTGCAGTTGCTGGTACATGGCAGGAGAGGAAGCTGACAAGTGAATCTTAGACACTGAATCGGCTCAAGTTGAGATCATTGGTTTCTATAAGACCAGTTTGGGAAATTATGTAATTTCACTAGTATTTATCAGACTGTATTTGGGTGAAGAAAAAAGATACTAAGAAATAATAATCATGGGCTGTGATTCTTTTAGAAGGGGTGTGGTAGAAGGGAAATAAGGCAAGGATGCTAAAGATGATAAAAATTTCAACTTGCAGAAAGTACAGACATTGGCAATTTTTTTTCCTCTGAGCAAATAGTGAGAAATGGTCTGAATGTAGTTTATGGCTTATACACTACCTCATTACTGTGAGGAGCCGCCCTCACTATCGCTATCGCCATTAGAAGATGGCGCTGACATCTGCTGTCAGTTGGAGTTTACCGTTTAAGCTGTGCCTCACCCGTCATCTGGGGTGATGAGCAAACCACCAATCCCGGCTCTACACGTCTCACTCGGAGCTCCTAGGCTTATATAAGGGGCTGGGTTTCTTAGCTTGGGGTCTCCCTCTCAGAAGCTGATCATCTGTCTCTCAAGATGTATTAAAGCTTTACTGCAGAAGGATCCGAGTGTCCTGCGTCGTTCTTGCTGGCGAGACGGTAGCGCGGGACATCTGGTGCCGAAACCCGGGAACTCTTCAACATCGCCGGCGCCGCGGGAGACCCCTCGGAAGATGGGGCGGATTCAGAACTGCAGGGACGTAAGTTCAGAGAGGTATGCTTTATCCTGAACACCCCTTTTCTCGACTTTGGCCTTAGTTTGTCATCACCGTGGGACGGGTCAGTGGAGGCTTTGGTGCTAGTCCTGTTTGTCCTTCTTCATCGTGGCTGGTACTGACAGAACGGTGCTGTCAGTCTGGTAAGTCGAGCGCCGTTTTTTAGATAAGCCGCTAGCGCGATGGGGTTGTCACAGTCAGTGGTTACTGCCCTACAGACTGTGCTAAAACAAAGAGATCTCAAAATTGCACCACGAACACTTCAAAATTTTGTGAAGGAGGTAGATAGAGTGGCACCATGGTATGCTTGTTCCGGGTCCCTCACTGTGGCCTCATGGAACAAGCTAGGTAAAGAACTAGACAGGAAGCATGCAGAAGGAGATCTCCACTTAGGTACCAAAGCCATTTGGAAGCTAGTTAAAAACTGCTTGGAGGATGAGGCCTGTCACCCTGCTATAGTAGAAAGTCAGGGAACCTTAGAGGAAGTTCAGGATAGCATGTCAGAAACTGAACGGAGTGAGAGAATGGGAGCTCGCAAAAGGAAAGACATGTCTAAGAAAAAAGGCCCTCCCCAAGAAGTTAAGAAAGGGGAGAGAAAGAAGGGAGTGATCATTCACCCCCTAACAAATCTAAGAAAAAGAAAAGCCAGAATCTAGGCTATACCCTACGGTAGAGCTAGAAGCCTTGGAGCTAGATAATTCCGATTCTGACACTCTGGATTCTAGCGAAGAAGGTGGTCTAGAGGAGGAGGTGGCACGGTATGAGGAAGAAAGATATCACCCTGATAGACACCGGCCGCTGAAAACAAAAATGAATGTGAGGCCACCACCTATAAATCCGGCGGGCTCACGCCCCTCGGCGCCTCCGCAGTATGAGCTTCGGCTGAATACTGGTACTGACTCCTTTTTACCTTTAGAGGAACGGAGAAAAATACAAATGGCTTTTCCAGTATTCGAGAATGTGGAAGGCGGAAGAGTACATACTCCCGTAGATTACAATCAAATCAAAGAATTGGCCGAATCCGTTCGTAATTATGGGGTCAATGCTAACTTTACCACAATACAGGTAGAAAGGCTTGCTAATTTTGCCATGACTCCCACTGACTGGCAGACGACAGTGAAAGCAGTGCTTCCCAACATGGGACAATACATGGAATGGAAGGCTCTCTGGTATGATGCAGCCCAGGCGCAAGCTAGAGTTAATGCCACAGCTGAAGATGAGAATCAGAGGCAGTGGACATTTGAAATGCTGACAGGTCAGGGTCAACATGCCCTTAATCAAACCAACTACATCTGGGGCGTCTATGGTCAGGTGTCGGCCGCCGCTATTAAAGCATGGAAGGCCCTCACAAAAAGGGGAGAATCCAGTGGACACCTTACAAAGATTGTCCAAGGACCCCAAGAGCCATTTTCAGACTTTGTGGCCAGAATGACCGAGGCCGCCGGTCGCATCTTTGGTGATTCAGAACAAGCTATGCCCCTGATTGAGCAACTTGTCTATGAACAAGCAACCCAGGAATGTCGAGCGGCTATCGCCCTCGCAAAAGCAAAGGTTTACAAGATTGGCTCAGAGTGTGCAGGGAGCTGGGGGGACCCCTAACCAATGCAGGACTAGCTGCCGCCATTTTACAAACGCACAGGCGTAGAGATTTATCTAGTCGAAAAGCTTGTTTTAATTGTGGGAAAATGGGGCACCTTAAGAAAGATTGTCAATCCCCTGAAAGAACAAGAGAACTGAAGCTTTGCCATCGTTGTGGTAAAGGTTATCATAGGGCTAGTGAGTGCAGGTCAGTCCAGGATATGAAAGGGAGGCTTCTGCCCCTATTGAAGAACCCAAGGTACCCCAATCAAAAAACGGGTCACGGGGCCCATGGTCCCAGGGCCCTCAGAAATATGGGAACCGATTTCAGAAAAGCAATCAAGAGGAAGTAGAGGCTTCCGAGGAACCCCCGGAATGGACTTGCGTGCCGCTTCCGACTTCTTACTCATGCCCCAAATGAATGTTCAACCGGTCCCAGTCCATTCCCCTGGACCTTTGCCCCCTGCCACCATTGGGCTTATTCTGGGCCGTGGCTCCTTAACTTTACAGGGACTCATTATATATCCTGGGATTGTTGACCCGTATCATAAAGAGGAGATTCAAGTTCTCTGTTCTAGCCCTCGGGGTGTATTTTCTATAAAGCAGGGAGATAGAATTGCACAACTGGTGTTGCTGCCCTCCCTCGGGGATGGAGAAACCTACACTTTACAAAAAAGGGCTATGGGATCTTCTGGAAGTGATTCAGCCTATCTGGCTATACCCCTAAATGAGAGACCTACAATAAAATTGTTAATTAATGGAAAAGAATTTGAAGGGATAATGGATACGGGAGCAGACAAAAGCATTATTTCACTCCATTGGTGGCCGAAGTCTTGGCCCACTGTTGTTTCATCTCATTCTCTACAAGGTCTTGGATACCAGTCCTCTCCTGCCATCAGTGCCTCAGCCTTAACCTGGCAGAACGCTGAGGGCAAACAGGGATGTTTTACCCCCTATGTGTTGCCACTCCCTGTAAATTTATGGGGACAGGATGTGTTACAAGCCATGGGCATGACCCTAACTAATGAATACTCCCCCAGGCATCAGCCATTATGGCAAAGATGGGGTATACAAAGGGTAGAGGCTTGGGTAGGCAAGAACAAGGCAGAATAAAACCCATTACACAACATGGAAATCGGGGTAGAAAAGGACTGGGTTTTATTTAGGGGCCGTTGAGGCTTCACGACCCATACCGTGGAAAACAGAGGAGCCGTTATGGGTCTCTCAATGGCCTCTATCCTCTGAAAAATTAGAGGCTGTCACAAGATTAGTGCAAGAACAGGAACGGCTGGGGCATCTAGAGCCTTCTACCTCCCCATGGAATACACCAATTTTTGTTATTAAGAAGAAATCTGGGAAGTGGAGATTACTCCATGACCTGCGGGCCATTAACAATCAGATGCATCTTTTTGGCCCTGTTCAAAGAGGACTTCCTTTGCTTTCTGCACTCCCTCAAGATTGGAAGCTTATTATTATAGATATTAAGGATTGTTTCTTCTCTATTCCACTTTACCCACGGGATAGACCAAGGTTTGCCTTCACTATCCCTTCTCTTAATCATATGGGACCAGACAAGAGATTTCAGTGGAAGGTACTGCCGCAAGGCATGGCCAATAGCCCAACAATATGTCAGCTGTATGTGCAGGAGGCTTTGGAGCCAATTAGGAAGCAATTTACATCTTTAATCATGATCCATTATATGGACGATATTCTTATTTGTCACAAAGAGTTAGATGTTTTACAAAAGGCTTTTCCCATGCTGGTGGCTGAATTAAAACAGTGGGGATTAGAGATTGCCTCAGAAAAGGTTCAAATTGCAGATACAGGGCTCTTTTTGGGCTCAATGATTACTCCCAAAAATATAGTTCCTCAGAAAATAGAAATTCGCAAAGACCACTTACAAACATTAAATGATTTTCAGAAACTTCTGGGAGATATAAATTGGTTGAGGCCCTTTTTAAAAATTCCATCTGCTGATCTAAAACCCCTCTTCGATCTCCTGGAGGGTGAGCCTCATATCTCCTCACCCAGAAAATTTACCCCTGCTGCCCACCGAGCCTTACAGATGGTGGAAGAGGCCTTACAGGAAGCACAATTACAACGTATTGAGGAGTCACTACCTTTTAATCTGTGTGTTTTTAAGACAGCTCAATTGCCAACTGCAGTCCTGTGGCAACATGGACCATTACTTTGGATTCATCCAAATGCTTCCCCTGCTAAGATTATTGACTGGTACCCTGATGCTGTTGCACAGCTCGCGCTTCGCGGAATAAAAGCAGCTGTTACGCATTTTGGCAGGGATCCTGATTCCTTGATTGTGCCTTATACTGCTGCACAAGTTCAGACCTTGGCAGCCACATCTAGTGATTGGGCAGTTTTAGTTACTTCCTTTTCAGGACAAATTGATAATCATTTTCCAAGGCATCCAATTTTACAGTTTGCCCTAAACCAGGCTATAGTGTTTCCACAAGTGACAGCTAAAGACCCACTCCCAGATGGGACTGTGGTGTACACTGATGGATCAAAAACTGGTATGGGAGCTTATGTGGTCAAGGATAGGGTTATATCTAAACAATATAATGAAACTTCACCTCAAGTTGTAGAATGTCTGATAGTACTGGAGGTTCTTGAGGCTTTTCCAGGACCCCTCAATATTGTATCAGATTCCTCTTATGTGGTTAATGCAGTTAATCTCCTTGAGATAGCTGGAATAATAAGATCCTCCAGCAGAGTTGCTAACATCTTTCAGAAGATACAAGCTGCCTTGTTAAATAGGAGATTTCCTGTTTTCATTACCCATGTCCGAGCACATTCTGGACTCCCAGGTCCCATGTCCTTAGGGAATGACTTAGCGGACAAGGCTACAAAGCTGGTGGCCGCTGCCTTGCCTACCCACACACAAGCAGCAAAAGAATTCCATCAGCGCTTTCATGTGACGGCTGAGACCTTGCGCCGTCGTTTTGCTCTATCCAGGAAAGAGGCTAGGGAAATTGTTACTCAATGCCAGAATTGCTGCTAATTCTTACCTGCTCCCCACATGGGAATAAACCCACGTGGCATTAGACCATTGCAGATGTGGCAGATGGATGTTACTCATATTCCCTCTTTTGGAAGGCTTCAATATGTTCATGTTTCTGTTGACACCTGTTCTGGCGTAATGTTTGCCACACTCCTAACAGAGGAAAAGGCCTCATATGTGATTCAACATTGCCTTGAGGCCTGGAGTGCTTGGGGAAAACCCAGAATTTTAAAAACAGACAATGGACCAGCATATACCTCTCAAAAATTCCGACAGTTTTGTCGGCAAATGGATGTTACCCATCTAACTGGCCTACCTTATAACCCTCAAGGACAGGGCATTGTGGAACGTGCCCATCGTACACTCAAATCATATCTGATTAAACAAAAGGGGAGTATTGAGGATGTTCTACCCTCGGTACCAAGAGTTGCTGTGTCCATGGCACTTTTTACCCTTAATTTCTTGAACTCTGATGCCCAAGGCCACACTGCGGCCGATCGCCACAGTTTAGAGCCTGATAGGACAAAAGAAATGGTAAAATGGAAAGATGTCTTGACTGATCTCTGGAAAGGCCCGGATCCTATTCTTATAAGATCCAGGGGAGCTGTGTGTGTTTTTCCACAGGAGGAAGAAAACCCCGTGTGGATCCCTGAAAGACTCACTCGAAGAGCTCCTTCACAACTCCAGAATAAGAAGGATGGAGGCCAAGTGGGTGATGAAGACTCTCCTACTCGGGATGATGGTTCCTAGTATGATGGGAGAGTTACGGTGGGCCATCATGTCTACCTTCCCCTACCGATGCCAGTGATGCATAATGCCCAGGAGTTCCCTAGATTTTTCACAACTAATAGAGAGTTGGGGCTTGCCTTTTTGCCTTTAGATCCTCAGATACAGAGTTTTCAGGATGAGAGAACCTTGTCATTGGTAGGAAGCTTGTGCTTTACTGTGATTTCTTCATTAAAGGATAATTTTATTCATATGGATCCAGAAAGATCTAATGCTAATCCTTTTGAATTAATGGAAGCTGTACTGATCTTTCTCCTATGGCAATGATTGCTGGAGGATATAGTGAGAAGGGACAGATTACTTTTGATTGGAAAGGGGCATTAGGCAACAGTCTGAGTGAGGGACAGAGCTCTGGATCATCTGATTGGTCCTCCTCCAATGTTAAGTATACCCTTTTTAAGAGAAGTAATTATTCAGCTGCTCCAATTTGTGTTTGGCTGCCCTTTATTTGGGTTGTGAGTAATGATACCTTAGGTAAGAATCAGAAAGAAATAAATTGCTCTGCTTAGAATTGTTTTTATGCATTATGCTGGGATGCTATTAAGCACCCTTTTGCTTTGGTAATGCGCATGCCTCGATTTGTTCCAGTTCCTGTTGAGGTGCCAAGTAGTTTGAGTTTGTTTAGGGAAAAGCGAGATTTTTGGGATCTCTGCTATTATTGTGGGCCTGATAGCTGCCGCCGCGGTTACTGCTTCGGTTACCGCCTCGGCCCTTGCACTTTCCGCCACTGTGCAGAAAACTCAAACCATTAATGAACTATCAGCCACTGTGACCATGGCCCTAGATAAACAGGCCACTGCCAATTCTCAAATACAAGGAGGCCTGATGTTGGTAAACCAACAGATTAATTTGGTTCAGGAACAATTGGATATATTGTGGCAGATGGCCCAATTGGGATGTGAACAAAAGTTGCCTGGCCTTTGTGTCACTTCAGTACAATATGAGAATTTTACAAGAGCAGCTAACCTGTCAAAAGCTCTGTCTCAACATTTATTACAGAATTGGACTTTTGAGTTTGAGCAGACACTCCGTGAGTTGAGAGTGGCGATCCTGCAAGTGAATTCCACGCGTCTGGATCTTTCTCTGATGGAAGGCCTCTCCTCCTGGATTTCATCTGCATTTTCTTATTTTAAGGAATGGGTGGGGGTGGGATCATTTAGCCTAGTTCTCTGCTGTGGAATAGTGTTGATGCTTTGGATGGTGTGTAAGCTCAGAGCCCAAACAAAAGAGACAAAGTGATGGTGGCACAAGCACTTGCTGCCTTAGAACACGGAGCCTCCCCTGACATTTGGTTAACCATGTTAAAGCAATAGGTCGCTGGCCTCCCGGCTCTTGCACCCCACGAGGCTAGTCTCATTGCACGGGATAGAGTGGGTAGGCTTCAGCAGCCCAAGGAGTTGCAAGGCTAAGCACTGCACAGGAGAGGTCTGCAGTATAACGACTTTCTCCTGGGAGATAAGTCATCTTGCATGAAGGTTCTATGTCATGATCTCCTTCCCCCAGAAAAACGACATCGGGACTGGTCAGGGATCCCTCTGGGGATAAGAACCTGGAGAGGAGCTTTGTACATGTTCCAAATTTGCACATGGGGATTTGACCTCTATCTCCACTCCAAAGTTGTGGGTGTCCTATGGCTTCAAAAATAAATGAATAGGGGGAGATGTGAGGAGCCGCCCTCACTATCGCTATCGCCATTAGAAGATGGCGCTGACATCTGCTGTCAGTTGGAGTTTACCGTTTAAGCTGTGCCTCACCCGTCATCTGGGGTGATGTGCAAACCACCAATCCCGGCTCTACACGTCTCACTCGGAGCTCCTAGGCTTATATAAGGGGCTGGGTTTCTTAGCTTGGGGTCTCCCTCTCAGAAGCTGATCATCTATCTCTCAAGATGTATTAAAGCTTTACTGCAGAAGGATCCGAGTGTCCTGCGGCGTTCTTGCTGGCGAGACGGTAGCGCGGGACACATTACAACTAGTCTTCATACATCAGTTTCTCTATCATCAACAACAAATCTGTTTGTCATAATATTATATTCATTTGTTTTAAAGTTGGGGCTCTCAGAGTGAAATGGATGGATACCAAATACAATATAGCTAGGACGGATTATAACTAGGACACAAACAAGATGACTATTTGAGTTTAGGAAAACCAGAGGGCAAGTGAAATTAAAGAACCTCATTGAAAGTAATCAGTAAGAAATAATATCCCTTTAAATGTCTATCTCCATAGAACATTCACATACTTCTGAAGATGTAAAGAATTCAAATGACAAAAAAATAGATCAGGATTAAGGTCATTCATTCCAAATGTGCTATTGTCAAATAGTAATATTTAACAGCTGTGCAAGCCTGTAGTGAATCCAAAGAAGTTTTATAAATGTTATCTCAATAACCAGAACAATTACATGAAGTAGATAGTTGGTCATTTGTGCTTTCCTGTTTCCAAAAGTGAAGGGGTTTGCAGAGTTTTCTAACTAATAGGTTTTGCCTTTTGTTTTTCATTTCTGAAATCCCATGAAAGCTTGCACTAGTGACAAATATATGTATAGCAAGTTTATATATGAATAACCACCTGAAATGGTAGGCCCATTGTTAATATTGTTACTACTTTCACTATTTTATTATTGAAGCCATCAGGACAACATGTTCAATGTTGAAATTATTTTTTCTTTATTTTCAGAAAAAAAATATCTGCTGCCTTCATTTAAATCACTTGGAATGACACTGGAAAAAAATTCAACTTCTTTCTAATGTGAGATTTTGCTCCCTTTCATTCTCTTACCCTGTAGTGGTCACAACTTGATTCTTGAAGAGTCCCATTTCTCTCTGAATCTTTTTAACGATCAAATACAGATACATGAATAATGACAAAATACAGATATACAGATGCAGCACCATCAATAAAGACCAACGGCAGATATTGGGGTTCAAGCTTTGAACTGAAGACCAGAGAAGCAAAGCAGCCAAGCCAGCAGATCTTACCTGTACCAAGCTGAAATGGCACACGAAAGTAAGAAAAAATAGGGAAAAGGTAAATTTAGTCATGCTTGTCTATGGAATAGGATATAAGAAGACTATAAAATGTAAACTGAGGAAGAAAAACTATAAAGACAGCCAAGAAAACATAGGCCGGTGTTACCCCTTTCCTCCACAGGCTTTGGCTTTGGCAAAGATAATAATCAAGGCAGATTATTGTAATATCTTCCATTCCTTACCATTAAGATATTTTGACATGTATAACCTCTCAATGAGGTTGAAAGTTTTAAACAGATATTTAAAATTAATTTAATATTTTTATTAATTAAATTTTAGTATCAATTCTATCAAAAATCTCACTATTAATATAGTTTTTGTCTTAAAATAGAATTTTAGAGCTTTAGAAAGAAATAAATTAATGTATCTGAAAATATCTTACAATAGGGCTCTGAGAGACAACCAAAAAAGGCAAAAAAATACAGTAAAACAAGGAATGAGCCTTCATATTAAAGCTGGACAAGGACACCAAACAGGAAGAAGAGAGTCTCAGGAAAAGGCAAAAGATTTAAAGACACACCTGCTTCCACTGTTAGGAGTCCCACAAAAACACTAAGCTAACAGTCTCAGCATATACTTAAAGGACTGATGCAGACCCCTGCAGGCCCTGTGCTTGACACATCTGTGTCTGTGAGTTCATGTGATCCCTGAGTAGTTTATTCAGTGGGCCATGTTCTCCTCTTGTCATGCATCCTCTGTGTCTCCTATAATCTTTCCTCCCCATCTTTGGAGGTGTTTTTCTGAGAGATCCAAGGTGAAGGACCATGTGGGACATCCAATTTAAAAATCTCAGCATGGCTGGCTGTTGGTCTCAGCATCTGCTTCCATCTGCAGGAAGAAGTATCTCTTATGATGATTGGACAAGGTATCAATTCATATAGCAGAATACCTTTGGGGGTGGAGGAAGTATAGCAGTTGTGTTTTATTCTAACCTAGGTATCTGGGTCTCTGAACTATCCACACTTTGATGCCTGGCTATTCAGGCAGTGCCAGCAATGGACTCCTTCTCAAGGAGTGGGCTTCAAGTTAAATCAGACATCAGTCAGTCACTCCCCCAAGTTCTGTGTCTCCATTGCCCCAGCATATCTTGCTGGCAGGACAGAAATTGAGGTCAAAGGTTCTGCGGTTGGGTTGGTGTCCAGGTTTCTCTTTTGGTAGCCTTCAGAGTACATTCCCGAACCAAAGAAACTAGGACATAAGGGTGAAAATTCTGCTGCAGTCACCATTACAGTCTCTCTACATTCAATTAGCTGTGTGGATATTGTCCTCGGCAATGGGGCAACATTCTACCCCAGCTTCACCCTGGGTTGTTTGATGATTTCTGTGGGACCACCTCAGCCAACAACTCAAATAAATACAATGCAATACTTCCACTGGAAGCTTCACCTGGCTACAAGTAGATGGTCAGTTAAGACTCCATATATGAGCAAAGGGGTCAAGATCACAACGGGAATACTCACAGACAGCTGAGCAGAGCTAGTAGGAAATCATGAACTCTGAATTGACATCTGGGTAGCCTGCATGAAACCAAATTAGGCACTCTTAATGTGGGTGAAAATTGTGTGGCATTTATCTCTGGTGCATGAAGCCCATTCCCTGTGGTGGGATAACTTGTTCAGCCTTAATACAAAGGGGAGTGTCTTGGTCCTGTTTCAGTTTGATATGCTAGGCTTAGATGAGTCCCCTTTGGAGGCTTTACTTTCTCTGAGGAGTGCATGGGTATAGGGAGGAGAGGAAGGGTGCAGGAGGAGGAGAGGGAAGGTAAACTGTGCTTGGTAGGTAAAACAAATACAAAATTTAAAAAGAAAGAATATAAATACCAAAGAACCTAGCAATTGCACTTTTGGACATAAATCCAGAGACCTCTATATTCTGTTATAGAAATGTCTGTACCCTCATGCTTATTGCTGACATATATATGATAGCACGAAATTAGAGTGAAAGTAGTTGTTTGGCAACAATTGAATGGATAATGAAAATGTGCTGTATAAATACATATAAAAATAGAATAGTACTCTACTCTCAAGAAAAAATGAAATTACAGCATTTGTAGGAAAATGGATGGACTTAGAAAGTAAAATAGTAGGTTACACCACACAGTTCTGAGAGAAAAAGTTACATGCTATCCTTCATTTGCAGACTATAGTCAATAACATGTATATATCTGTAAACAAATGCATATGTGGGTACAGTATAACAGGTAGAAAAGAGAAATATTATGGAATGAGGAAGGAATGAATTCTTGTAATGGACAAGAGATATAAAAGAGGTTATAAATGTAAATGTTTTGTCACTTCTAACTGTGCTGTAGATGTTTTCACTTTTGGTGAATGAGTACAGAAAAATGTATTTGATAGTGAAAGTGTAAAATTAAATGTGATGTTCCGCAGCTTCAGAAATGTTATTCTAACTGGAAAGAAGTTCATTGAAATGTATATTTGTATCTGGCTAATTTTGATGTGTGGTGTTCATTTTTCTTGCAAAGATTTTTATAATAAAATTTACAATGCTAGCAATTAAACAAGAAGCAACAATGAAAATTATTTTAGCCTAACTTAGCTCTGGGGGAGGGGATGGAATGACAGAATTACTACACAATTGAACCTCACACAGGAAATAATGAGCCCTATACTAAACCTACACCAGCCCTCTCTGTAGCATTCTTTGTGTGTATGCATGTACCATTTCTATTTATCCATTAGTGTGTGTAAACCATATTAATTGTGTATTTTGACTCTTGTAAATAATGCCAAGCACCCACTTTCACAGGACATCACTTATCATCATATTACAAGAAGTGTGATTGGTGAATGCTGTGACACTTCTATCCTAAATACTGTCTATAACTTATATTCATCTCTATAGTGTATCAGGTTATGTCAGGGTTTCCTTTGGCACAAGTTTTCTTCCTTTCCTTGGGTTACCTTTCACTGTACTCTTTATTTACTTTGAGGTGTAGAAGCTACTTGACTAATTTTGTTTTGGTAGTATATGCCTGTACTTTCACAATAATGCAGAGATTGCCCAGATAAAACTTTGGAAGCTTTCTCCCTGTTTTCTGAGCATTATAGACATTCTGTACTTTGCTTTAGACATTGATCCATTTTTAATAGAGTTTGTTTCAAAGTGTGAGATAAGATTCTAAATCATCCTTTGACCTGTGAATATACAATCTAAACATAACCATTGGTTGATATAACAAGAGTTTGTTCACTGCATTTTTTGTAAATATTGTCAAAGGTTAATTTTCCATGTTTGTATGTATTTGTCTGTGCATTCCACTCACTTAAACTGACCAACGTTTTGTGGGAGATAAGTAAGAGACTGAAGAAATTCACATAGAATTAAGTAATAAGAAAAAAGAAACTCTATATGCATTGCTACTTTTATATCTGTGGTACTGACTCAACCTGACAAAGTATTCATACACACTAGGAATCATGAGAATTAAAAAAGAGGAGGAAAATTATCTTTATCTACCAAGTAATAAGCTATACAACACAATATAAAGCATCAAGGGAAAGAATAACAATACAATATATTGCCAAATAATAGGTGGACAGATACTCCTATCGGATATTCCTTGTCACCAAATGAAGCTTCTATTACCAGGTGTGGGCTACATAAAATCAAATTGTAAGCCAATGAATTCTAATAGAAATTCCTAAACAAGACTGTAAGTATTCGACTAACTGAATACAAGGCCCCATTGCTGAAGGCAACAACCAACAAAACATTGAACATGGAGCAATTGAGACGGTCCCTATCCCTATATAGAGTCTTCACCGCTACTGCCTAGTGTTCATGGTACTGGAAAGTACTCTGAACAATACCAAAACAGAATGGTAAACACCAATCAGCTACAAATCCTTTGAACTATGGTGGTGATCTGCCTGCAATATGCTACTGCAATTGAGGCACAAAGCTTGTGGGAGTAACCAAAAAAATGTGATTTTTTAAATTTAAATTAGAAACAACCTTGTTTTACATATCAATCCTACTTCCCTCTCCCATCCATCCTCCCATTCCCCTGACTGTCCCCCCCAATCCCATCCCCTTTTTGCTCTCAAGGGAGGATAAGGACTTCCATGGGGCATCTCCAAAGACTGTCACATCATTTGGAGCAGGGCCTAGGCTCTCCCCCTTGTGTCTAGGCTGAGAGAGTATCCCTCTATGTGGAAAGAGCTCCTATATTCCATTTGTACACTAGGGATGAATACTGATCCACTACCAGAAGCTCCATAGATTGTCCAGGCCTCCTAACTGACACACAAGGATGACCCCAACAAAATCTGATTGTTTTAATGATCATTCCATGAGATGGGACCCATACTGACACTGCTTAGGTGGCCAAGAACTTGAGACTAGATAGGCCCTGCACCTAGGAGAAAAATCAAAGATTAACCATTCTGCTGAAGCAACATAACCAAAAATTGACTCTGAATTACATTCTGCTATACTTATAGATCAGTGTCTCTCTTGCTCAGTCATCAGCAGAGACACCTCTTCTTGCAGCAGATGGGAACAAGCACAGAGACCCACAGCCAGACATTACACAGAATATGAGAGACCTTGGCACACTCAGTCATAAGTGGGATGCATCCATTGCCCTTGGAATCAGGGATGAAGGCATGGGTGTAAAGATTTCACTAGACCAAAGATAAATGATAAATGGGTATTTATTGGTGAACACATACACAGATAAAATAAAGAACCGCAGGAGTGCTTCTCTGCCCTTCCCATCAGATGGGCTGACTCAAGAGAAAGACCGTGGAAAAGGAAACCATGCCTCAAGCTTCCCTCTTTCCATTTTTGTCTGCCTGAAGCCATGCCCAAAGGGGTGTGGCCACTGTTACAGGTTCATCAGCAAGACACCTACACAGGGAACTCTTTAGAATAAGAGAAAGAAATTGTGTAAGTGTATAAGAAAGAGTTTAAGAGCCAAAGGACACCAAAGAAACAAGGCCTCTACACATGACATGATTGATGCACATATGAACTCATAGAGATTTTGGTGGCATGCACTGGGCTTCCATGGGTTTGTACCAGATGGGGTTCTAGAGCTGAGATGAGAAGTGGACAGAGAGCTCCCATTCCTACTCTGGAAGCTAGCTTCAACAAATAACCACTTTCAAATGAAAAATTAGATTCCCCCATAGGAATCCCATTGGGAAAACAAGCCACCTTCAAGATCAGGATGTGTGCTACAATTCCCTACCTCCTTAACCCCTATCCTCCCACGTCCCCCCACACCCCACCCCATGCCCCCAGGAGATGGCCAATACAAGATCAAATCAATGGCATAGTTGGGGGCTCTTTGTTTCTAAATGTTGTATCAGGAGTATCTGTTGTTGTGTTTGCTTTCTTTTGTTTGTTTTTAATCTTGTGGGTCCATTTCATATATATTATAGCTTTTGGTTTTGTGTTTTATAGGATTCCTGTGTGTGCGAACGTGTATGTGTCTGCATCCATATGTGATTCTCTTGATTTTAATTGGGATATTTTTCTTCTGCTTGTTTTCTCCTATTCTGATCTGTTTGGTTTTGTTTTAGATTGTTGTATTTTATTATTATTGAGATGCCTGTCTCTTTTTGCTAAAGAGAGCCAGAAATGGTGTGGATCTGGATACAAGGAGAGATGGGGAGGAACTGGGAGGAGGTAGTGGAAGGGGAAATAATGATCAGAATACATAGTTTGAAAAAAAGAATTCTTATACAATAAAAGAAAAAGTAATTCAGGGCTGGTTAGATAACTTAGTTGATAAAGACCTTGTTCTGAGAGCATGAAGATCTGAGTTTAACCTGAAGAAAAAGGTTAAAACCAAAATGAAGCATTATATGCCTACAACTCAAGCCCTTAGGAGAAAGTGACAAGAGAATTACTAGACAGCTGGTCCAGCCAAATCAATGAGCTCCATGTATATCAAAAAAACTCATTTAAAAAATAAGTTGGGAGCCAGGCGGTGGTGGCTCATGCCTTTAATCCCAGCACTCGAGAGGCAGAGGCAGGCAGATCTCTGTGAGTTCGAGGCCAGGCTGGACAGACAGCCTCCAAAACAATACAGAGAAACCCTGTCTCATAAAAACCAAAAAACAAAAAAAAAAAAAAGTTGGGAAGCAACTGAGGAAGATCACCATGAATTCCAGTCTCCAGAAATATCACCACAGGAGAGTGTACTCCCATTCATTTGCTCACATACATGCATTACATACATACATACATACATACATACATACATACATGCATACACACACACACACACACACACACCAATAAAATAATTAAAATTGGAAAGCACAATGAAGCACAGCCTTTACTGCTAACTTTTAGCTTATGCTGCCAGCTACAACGTTCCCCTCTTCTTAGGTTATCTGCATTATCTGTTGTGATTTTTTGTAAAATTTCCATGTGTTTCTGTAAGAACTACAGACTTTATAAAAGGAGAGTTCCACTTTGTAACTTGACTCCCTGTCTCTATAAAGGTTCTTCCTCTATGTGCTTAAACTCTGGGATGAGATTCATCTTAACTAATTTGATCATATCTCTCTGTAACTCAAGCATGGACCAGAAGTTTGGTATGTCATGCAAATTCAAAATTTTCAGGTTGTTTTGTGGATATCTCCTCGTTGCTCAATATCTCGTTCATTTCAATTTCTTGACCTTCTCCTCACTGATTTCCACCCCTTGCTTAGTGCTCCTCAGGAGCAGTTCCACTTTGTACCCGCGATGGCAGCCTCTGAATTCTGCTCTTCCATCTCAGTGGCATCACAGGTCCTTATCCGCCAAGCATTCCTCTCTCCTCACCCTCTTCTCTTCCTTCATTGAAAAGGCGTTAATCAAAACTTTCTTATTGTCAACTACTCAATGAAAACTCTCATTATATTTTAATTTGTTACTTAATGTCCTCTATACTCTACCAGCATAATTTTTCATTTAATTTAATTCCAATTCTAACTCTCCAGATCAGTATGTACTAGTCTTTCAAGTAGAGCTTTCTCTTGCCAAGAATTAATTCGTATGAGTACCTCACTAGCACCATGTCTCTAAGGGCCAAAGAGACTTATAACACCCGCAGACATTCTACTCTGAAGAGGTAAGAGGCATGTCTAGGCATTAATTAGCTGAGGGAATTCAGCTAACTTTTTTCTAGTTCTTCTGGGAAAGACTGCCTAATAATCATGAATTCATTTGTGCATCAAAGACTCTATTAAAATACATCATGCAATTAATAAACAATGTATTTGCATGTGAATAGGAACACCATGACCCAGAAGACAAGAACAGAGTGAATATTTTAAAGAAGGTCACTTAGCCCATGCCAAAACAATGTGACTTAAATCCAACAGTGACATGATTCAGAGGCAGGACAACAGCCTGAAAACACAGTTTCCTGGCCAGGCTAAGTTTGTATCACACTTTCAGCAGACACTTATAATAATATGCACTCAAAAATAGGGCATTTTCCAAATGTTTCCCCAGACACACATGCTTTGACATCAAACACACTTTCTGACAGATTTTCCTGAGAAGAGCATCACTCTACCAACATCTGATTTCTACAGTTCTGTATTTTCCATGCAACGGTTAGAATTTGCCAAGAAGAAATAAACAACAAAGAACAAAGGAAAAAAAATCTTCAATTAAAGATGGAGGTGAGAACAGAACATCTAACAGTTGGTAAAGCAATATTGCTCTGATAGTGTTATGGTATAAAGGCCAGTCAACATGGATAACAATGACATCCAGACCAAAAAAATCATGTGTATGTTGAAGTTCCATTTCTTTAACCATAAGGATTGAAATAAATAACTTTCAGATCTAAAGCTTTATGTAAAAACACTTATGCAAGAATACAAATAGGAAGGGAATCTGAATTTTAAGGGGTTTTCTTCTCTGTCAGTGCAAAGACAAAAGATTGTGTTCTTTTTTGATACAAAAGTTGTATAAGGTCCTCTTACATTTTTACCTTGATTATTTAACTTTAACTTGGGCAAAATAAGCATTCATAGTTATCAATAGTATATTCCATTCTCAATAATTAGAGATTTTTAAAGCTCAAAACTTTTTGAAAAACAATATCAAAATTAATCTTAAGGGACAAATATTATTACAAACACATAAACATTTACTAAGGGCCTTGAATGAAAGGACTACCCTTCTATTTTATAAATATAGCATCAAAATGAAGAGCTTTTCACACACACATCCATTAGTTTATAGGTGAGGGATCATAATATGTAAGTATATATGTGTATGTAAACAAATAAGCTCATAGCCCACTTAAACTTTCCTCATCCATCATTCCAAAATGTTTCCCCATCACACTCACACACATTGACAATTTCTTCATAAGTGTTCACTGGGCCAACCTTGAAAATATTTCTATGTCAATTTTCTTCTAAGTAAAGAAATAATTTATCATAAATATATGTAAATAAAATGTATTCTAAGTAATCCTTTAAATTCTACAAATACTGTGTGCCATTATTTAATTGAGAGTATATTATTTTCTTTGTGATTTTCCTGGGACTCACAGGTTAGAGACTGTCTTGAGTCTCATAACAAATTTGGGCATTTGGGTGATGTTAGAACTGGGAGATTTATAGGGGCTTTTGAAGTTGAACTTATTGTATTTTGAATTAGGAGATGTTCATGCCTATGGTGTCAATAAGAGGAATGCTTCAGTTTGGATATGAACTTCATCCAGATACTTGTGTGTTTGCATACTTGGTTCATAGCTGGTGATGTTATCTACGGAGTTTACAAAAACTTTTGGATATGGAGTCTAGCTGGTAATACCATAGGGATGGGATTTGAGGTTTATATGCTATCCCTGTTTCCCATCTAGTTTTTACTTCATGCTTGTGTGATGAAATCATTAGCCACTCACTCACCACAAGATACTCCCCCACTTTAGCCTCTATGCTTTTCTTGCCATGAGATAGACAATATCCAAAATAAATCTTTCCACCCATAAGATACTCCTGCTAAGTATTAACTACTACATTATTCTTTATTGAGTTTGATATATTTGCAAAATTGGTAATAGAAGTTCTAATGAAAATAATTTGCAGAAGGAATACACTATCATTTTCTAACAATATGTCACCTAAACCGGATGTTTGTGGCGCAAGCCTTTAATCCCAGCACTCAGGAGGCAGAGGCAGGCAGATCTTTGTGAGTTCGAGACCAGCCCGGTCTACCAGAGCTAGTTCCAGAACAGCATCCAAAGCCACAGAGAAATCCTGTCTCAAAAAAACAAAACAAACAAAAAAAATGTGTCACCTATAAGTTTGACTGTAAAGTACAAACTTATTTAGATGCTTAATAATGTTGCAAATTCCACTCTAAAGCCAGCAAGTCAAATGGAATACATGTAAGATGGAACTTTGTAATGGCTTTTTTATTCACCCCATGCTAATTTCATCTGCTCCCCAGCTGTTTAGCTCCCCCTGACACCCATTTTAGAATCCATTAGTAGGAAACCTGTTTCTTTTCATGTCTTAACAAGCCATTTTATACTGACTACATCTCCTCACCCACAACTAATACTCAAAATGTTACCCATTTTATAAGTATTTCTACTAAATATCCTTTAAAGCACTGCTGTCTTTAATCCTTTGTCTATTTGTAGTTCAACCAATTCTCTTAATACAATTATATAGTTGCTAAAATTTCTTCAGACTCAAGCCATTTATAGGATCAAATTTCCTGATAATGAAGCTCACATATGATGTTAATTTTCACAACTATGAAAGGAGGAAGCACAATTGAAAATTGGATTTATTCACTATTCTCTTCATTCTCACTCTTCTGAGCTTCATAATTTTCTAATAATTCTAATCTTTTTTCTGACATTTATACAAAGCTTCTCAAATGCCTGGACTTCAGCCCCTGCTCTCTTGCTATGCTGCGTGCTGGCTTTCAGATGCTGCCCTGTTATATGGGATGGAGACCAGGAACTCTGCCAGTTTGAACTGAATATGGTCATGCTGCTTCTCCAGTAAGTTCTTCTGAAGGCCCTCTGTTGTCTTATTGCTCCTCCAGTCAGCTAAGTATAAATATCTTGGAGATAAACCTTCTCCTTTTATGACCACTCACTTGCTTATTACTGAATATTAAGTCACACCATATCCCTTATGTCAATGGCTCAATTCTGTGTCTTTACAAGACAAAGCCTAACTAGACTCCTAACTCTACCTCAACCCCTTTTAAGCAGTCACTAACTACTACTATGTTAATCTTCTCGGAACACAAAATCAAGGGCATGCGTTCTTCCTCCTATTATACAGAAATATTAAAATTCTTCAGCTGAGACCAGTAGCGTTTCAAGCTACAATTCAAACCTCCATTTCCAGTCCTAAGAAACGGCATTGCCATCCATCTGTTCAAATGCCCACTTCTGAAAATGATACAATTGTTAAATATGTAAAGTGCTTTGCCACATGTCACATGTCCTAGTTATTAATGTGACCTACTCTCCATCCTAACTTTAAAGTCCTTACTCTCAAATTAAACTCATTCATTAGGAAATAGTCTTAATATATTCACTAAAACATATATTTTAATCTGCAGATCATATCCTCATTTATTCTATAGTACATTAACAATGTACCAACTTAAAGTTCAATTTAAAAATGAAAGAAGTAATGAACATGAATAAAGAGAAAAGAACACTAGAAATCAGGATTGAGAGAAGTGAGAAAATTATGTGTTGTTAAATACAAAACAATTCTGATTATCTGCCATATATGTAAATAATGTTTTTTTTCTTTTTAGATCTTTTATATGATTTTCCATGATGTCTTGCACATAGGAAGAGATTAATAAGTGTTTTCTAACTATGTTAATTGCCTTTAATCATTTCAAAAGGAATAACCCAAAAGTCTTATTTATATTTTTGCTCCTAGTAAATTAACTTTCTTTCTTAGAAAAATCAACTTTATTTCTAAATATTAACACACATGAGTATGTCTGGGTATTAAAACGAATAGAATTATAAGCAAGTCATATTCAGGCAGATTTTTAGAAATATGAAAACTAGTATACTGGAAATGCTCCAAGTAACTAGATGTGACATGATGGAAACTCATGTTTGCTTTATGAAGCCAATTCCTAGCACATAACACCTGAGATCTTTGGAATCCCCCAAGTGCTAAGTGTTTTGTGAAATGAGCAGGATGCTTTAGAACCCCATGACGACCTACAGATAGGGGCCTGGTTGCCAAGGAATATAGCCATGCAGTTAAGGAATTGGAACTTTAATCCCCTTACCTCCAAGGAAAAGATCAGGCTGAGGCCAATGATCAACAATTTAATTAAGTATAGCAACATAATGAAGCCTCTAAGGAAGCATTCATAAAGTCCTCTTCATAATTGAAACGTCAATGCCATTACAATAGTACATCCCAGCTGCATCGTGACAGAGGCTCCTGGACTTCTGTAGCCTTTACTTTAGCAATTCATTAGAAGTCTTTCAAGTATCAGTCTATACTACACTGGTAGCAAGCTGCATAATTTCTCAAGTTCTGTGAGTCATCCTCACGCTAAGAAAGGGACTGTAGGAATCCCTGATGTATAGTTAGTTAATCAGAAGTACCCAATTCCTGAATTTGAAGTGGACATATCTGTAATACTCAGCCTGTCCACTGTGGGATCTGATTCTAAATCCAGGTAGACATTGCTGTATTTGAATTTAATTACTGAACAGTCACTTCCCCAGATGTTGGATAACTGACCAGTGTGGGAAAGAACCCACACAACTGCAGTCACAGAAGTTTCACACATTGAGTGTAGTAGTAAGGGACAAAATACTTTCTTCCCCTGATACGCTGGCTTTTCATGCTGAAGTGTACAATTATTTCATCTCCCAACAAACATATTCAAGGCCTAATGCTCAGGGGAAAGTGTATGCTATCATTTTTTCAAGACAAATGGAGCCTTATTTTGAGTAATCTATTTATTTTTAAAAATAATAGCCAGTTGAGCTGGACATGGGGGCACATGCCTTTAATGGCACCACACAGGGAGCAATGGCAGATGGATCTCTGTGAGTTTCAGGACAGCCTTGTTTTCAAAGATAGTTCCAGTAGAGTTAAGGCTGCTACACAGAGAAACCCTGTCTCTAAAAGCCTAAATAAAATACAATGGAATGGAATAGAATAGAATAGAATAGATAGAATAGAATAGGATAATAGTCAGTACGAAGAAAGGTAGTTTAAAAACAGCTTGAGTGCAATGCTATTTCCTTGGTCAAGCATTCTAAAACTCCTCATCTTCTTCACTAACTTCATTTTGACTCTTCTTTGAACAGGCCTTTTCTGTGGCAAGATCAATCTGTCTTTTCTACTTCATATTTCCAGTTCACAAAGAAAGCTCACATAAGAGCAAAGTGGGTTTTATTCATGTACAAAATAACTGGACAGGTTTAGTGATGTACATCCAGCTGGACAACAAACAAGCATCCTTGGCAAGAAAGGGTGGATTTTCAATAGGAAAAGGCTGATCACAAGAAGGCAGCGAAGTGAAGTAACTTATTTGAACAACTTGCATTTACCCCATTGCACAACTTGTTTTGAACGAATTGGTATTGGCACTGGGAACTTGTTTATACATTAAGCTATATGTGATTGACTGCTAGCATTGCTTCATAAACTTTTCAGTGAGGAATGCCTTACCGAGGCAGTCATATGCCAGTTGAAGTTCTGTGGTTACAAACTGATAAAATCTGTCATAGGGTCAACACTGTCTTTCCAGTCACCATACTTACCTGGAAGTTAAAGATTGAAGGACCCTTATCTGTAAAGCAAACAGCAGCCTGTCACACATGATCCCTGAGGTTCACAGGTAAACTGTTCTTTCTCTTGGTTGAGCTCCAACTGTCTTCAATCTTAACTCTGTTCCTTTCACCACAAAGCAATGTTTTAATACCTTTACTGTTAAAGAAAACGAGCAAAAGCATTTTACTTTTCCTCAATATTTTTCAATTAATTATTTAGGTTAGTTGAAAGTTTTTTCTTCAAATCATTTTTCTACATTCTTGCTTCCATTCACCCTTTCACCATTATCTTGAGTCTATCTCAGTCAGACAACCAGAAGCAAGCTAGCCCTATCGGGGATTAATGAGTATTTTGTGTTAGCCACCTTTAAGTCATTATGGCAAAATGCCTTGGATAAAATAATTTTTAAAAGAATAAAAGTTAATTTTAATCCATAGCTCAGAGGATTTAATCCATGGTCATGCCTTTGGGCATTTTGCAAGGCATTACATAATTGTAGGATTACATGGTAGGGAAAGTATTCCCCACAAAGTCATCAGGAAGCAAAGACATAGACACCGGGGACAGGTTTCTAATATCCTCTCAAAAGCATGCCCTCAGTGACCTCATTTCTTTCCACGAGTCCCCACCTCCTGAAGGATCTGCCATTTCCCAATAATGCCACAGAGTGATGTTCAAACTTTCAACACATGGAGACTGGGCAAATTCTAACCCAAGCCATATAATTTTTCTTTGTCCATGTTGAAAACATGTCTTTCTGTTTGTATATCCTGCTAGATAGTTTTAGCACAGGCTAAAGTTATCTGAGAGGAGGGAACCTCAATTAAGATAATGCCTCCATAGGATTGGGCTGTAGACAAGCCTGTAGAACATCTCTTAATTATTGATTGCTGGGAGAGAGCATAGATAACTGTGGATGGGGCCACCCCTGGGCTGTTGGTTCTGGGCTTTATAAGAAGGCAGGCTGAGCAAGCTCTGAGAGAACAAGCCATTAAGCAGCACCCCTCCCCCTCCAGGCATCTGTATCAGCTCCTGCCTCCAGGCTCCTGCCCTGCTTGAGTTCCTATCCTGACTTCCTTCAATGATGGACTGTCATGTAAATGTATAAACCAAAGGAACTTTCTTCCCCAATTTGCTCTTTGATCATGGTGTTTCATTGTAGCAATAGGAACCCTAACTAAGACATATACATATCAATAAACATCATCTACATCCTAAGTGCTTCTGCTATACTCTCATTCTCTAAATATTTTCATATTCCCTAAAGACAATTCCTTCTTTCTATGCCTTGACTAAAAATTACAATGTAGGAGCTTCATTAAGCTTATGAGATGATGCTATGAAACTATGAGGAGAAAAACACACAAGAAAGAAAGAACCATGACATTGCTCTTGGAAATAATGTTTAGGAACTGACCCTAAAAGTACTCATAATAAAGTCAAATTATGTTACCCAAAAATGCTTTTGTAAAGCAAGAGAAGTAATTAAAAAGGAGAAATAGGAGTTGACTGAATGTGATCAAGGACATTTCTATACAATTGTGGAAATATAATGATAAGTTACTTTGTATTGCTAATGTGTAATAATAAAAAATTTAAAAACAAAATCTAAGTATTTCTAAACCATACCTAAGAGAAATGATGTCCAAATTGATAGCAAAAAGGAAAAGAGAGAGAGGGGAGGGTGGAAGGAAAAGTAAGAGCATAAGAAATGGGAAAAGAACTTGTAGAGACATCTTTCTAAATGTGTCATCCTAATGACCAACAGATGGATTCAAAATACTGCACACCAATAGTCAATAGGAAATGCAAATTGAAATCATAATGACACATCACCTCACACATGATAAATAGCATGGCTGTCACCAGTAAGGAGAACAGAAAAGGCCGCTAAAGATATAGAGAAAGGAAACAAAGAGTATACTGATGATCAGAATGTAAATTAGTAAAGTCATGATGCATTACAATTAAAAACTGAAAGTGGACTTACCATTTGGCTCAGCAATCCGTCTCCTACAAATCTATCTAAAATAAGAAACTCAATATAGCAATGACATGTCTACAGCCTCATGTTTACTACAGAATTACTCAGGACTTTCAGACCAATGGTAGATGAGGAGAGTAAAGCTGAACGGGACACATATGTACTGTGTAGAACCATTTAAACAAGAAATGAAGAGAGAAAGAAAGAAAGAAATTAAGGAAGAAAGAAAAAGAGACGGAGAGAAGGAGGGACGAAGGGGGAGGGAGGGAGAGAGGTGGGAGACAGGGGGGAATGAGGAAGGAAAAAAGGGAAAAATGGTTGGATCCAAGTACAGTCTCAGCACTAGACTCAGGAAGTAGAGGACAGAGTATCAGAATTTGAAGGCCAGTTATTACTGGTTAGTTTTTGTCAATTTGACACTAACCTCTTCATCTGGGAAGAGAAAACCTCAACTGAGAAAATGCCTACATAAAACTGACCTGTAGAGTAGTCCATGGGCAGTTTTTCTTAATTAATGTTGATGGCAGAGGTTTCAGCAGTTCTATTCCTGGGAAAGTGGTATTGGGTTGTAGGAAGAAGCAATCTGAGCAAGCCATGGAGAGCAAACCACTAAGCAGTGGCTTTAGTTTCATTTTCTGCCTCCAGGTCCCTGTCCTCAGTTCCTTTCCTTTATGATGAAGTGCTACTTTTGGCCATTGTCTTTATCACAAAAGGAAAACAAACAAACAAAAAGTGAACTAGGGCAGTAGTCTATGTGGGATCCTGTCTCAAAAGATTGACCATGGAAAAGAGAATAGGTTTTGTATATTAACACCACAAAACAATCACATGGGAAGCTTCAACTTGTATATTCTGTGGCATATACATGTTTGAAAACATTATGTGCCACACATAATTGCAGTATTATATTTGGTAACTGATAATAATGATGAAGGGAAAAATGTGGGCAGTAGAGAGAATTGTCCATTTGTGATTATGGTTTTACCTAGGACAGTTTATTGTAGAAATAGAGAAAATCAGATATTTCTTGTATCTGGGAAGGAGAAGTAGCAGGATTCCCTGACTGAAGATGAGTAGAACAAGGTGCATGGAGCTCAGCCATCCTTTTTCACTCAACACTCTTCTCTGTTACTGACAGTATTCATTTGAAATGTTAACTAACCAAATATTCATTGTTTGCCAATACTTCTCCAATAAACTCAAGACCTGTGTCTCTGATTATATGAAGTTTATCTCAAACTGAACATATACCAGAATACACTTGTATTCTCATCCTTAGCTCTCTCTCTATTCCTCCCTGGGGCTCAGTGGTTCAAGCCCGCTAACCAAAGATATCTCCATGTCATATTCTCTCCACAATCAATCAGCAAATGATGTCTGTGTTTTGTCTTCTTTACTCAACTGTCCTAGGTCAAACCATCCTCACAGGTATATTCCTCTCCATTGCCTCTGAACTCACTGTTGGTTTTTGTTTCTTCCTCCCATTTCTCTGCAATCTATGTTTCAGACAATAGCTAGATGGACAAAGTACTCCTCCCCTCATCGACTCTCAAACATCTTGTGTGTCCTGCAGGGGCTCTATGCTCTTGGCCTACCTATTCTTCCCATTCAAACTGGCCTCTTTGAGTTCCTCAAATGCATCTAGATCTTCCATATTTTACTGGTGTCCTTTCTTCACAGAATGGTCTTTGTGTACCTCTACAAGGCTAGAATTCTGCTGGGTTTGACTTTTAGTGTTAACTGAGAGGTATATTTGCAGGTTCTGCCAGCAGTTCTTTGCTTCATCTTCTAGTACATTTTTCTCTCTCCCTCCCCCCCTCTCTATCCCTCTGTCTCTCTGTCTCTCTCTTTGTCTCTCTGTCTCTGTCTCTGTCTCTCTCTCACGTTCCATGCATGAAGCACACTTTTTCACTCAACTTTGTCAGGATCATCTTTCACAATATCTGGCACACACTAAGAAAATAAACTTTTAAGGCTGGAGATATGCCTCAGCAGTGAAGAGCACTGACTGCTCTTCCAGAAGATGCAGATTGAATTCCTAGCACCCACATAGCAGCTCACAACTGTCTGTAACTACAGTTTCAGGGAATCTAACATCCTCACACAGACATTTATGCAATAAAACACTAATGTACATGAAATAAAATTTTATTCTGTTATACTTGTAGATTTGAGTCTATCATAATCATCAGCTAATAGGAGCACATGGAGAGACTCACAGACAAACCTTATGTGGAGCTTGGGAACCCCCACAGATGAGAGGGATGAAGGATGGTAGGAGCCAGAGGAGTTGAAGACATAACAACAAAACACAGCCCACAGAATCACCTAAGCAGGGCTCCCGGGGACTCACAGAGATTGAATGAACATTCAGGGAGCCTGTGTGGGTCTGAGTTAGGTACCCTGTATATGTTATGATTGTGTAGCTTGGTATTCTTATGGGACTACTAACAGTGGGAGTGGGAATATCTTTGCTTGCTTTGCTTCCTTCCACTGGGTTGCTACTTCCAGTCATGATATGTGCCTAGTCTTATGATAACTTGTTATGCCACGTTTGTTTGATTTACATGGGAAGACTGCAGTTTTCTGAAGGGAACCAGAAGAGAAGTGAATTTACAGGAAAAGGGAGGTGGAGGAGGAACTTGGAGGAGTTAAGGGAGGGGAAAGTCTATATATTGAGAGAAGAATACGTGAAAAATTAAATTGATTATTTTGAAAATACTCGTAAGGATAACATTTAAAAATTCATCAATTTTATGTAATTATAAAGTCCTTAAAATGATAAACTGATGAGGTGACAGTAGTCCACTGAATTCTTAAGTCAGCAGTTGCATACCTAAGGGGGGAAAGAAAACAAGATTAGTAGAATTAGCATCTATTTCATTGGAGACCAGAAAGTCAGGAATCAGTCATTGAACATTGCCAGACCTGGTGCATCAGCCTGGGAAAATACATGTTCTTTTTGTTTGTCTGTTTGATGAAAAGGTTGGGATTATGGTGATAAAATATGGTAAAACTAGGGTAGACTACAAAATAAATTATCCCAATAATTCACTAAAAATCCACCTCTAACCTATACCTTATTTTACAAAGTGGTGGTGATTGTGAGAACTGGGGCAAAGAGCCACCTATTAATAGTAAAGCTCCCGAATGAGTCTGATGCCAGGACTTCACCATCAGCTGCAAAACACATGCTTATTTGTAACTCATAGACTGAGTTCTGCATTTGAGCAGGGACCTAGTGGCCTTTGGTTCCTAACAGGTGCTAAAAACTGAGCTGTGGCTACCAAGGCTCATTGATTTTAACAGTAGAACAGAATGTGAAAATTCTAAAATTTCCAAAGGCTCCATCCTGCATTCCAGAAGACATTTGTTCTAAGAATTAAATGAAACTATCTGTTCTTAGTATTAAAACTTAGCGCACAAATATCTTTCAAAACATTTTAGAATAATTTCATCTTTTAAAAATTTTTCCCAATCAATATTTGGCTACCTTGAGGAATCTGGCAATCTTGCATTATTTGTCATGATGAGGATAGAACCATTCATTCTCCTTCTGTTTTTGAAACTAAATCTCAGGAATATTCCTATTCATTGTTTTTTCCATTTCCAAAAACCATCTGGCATAGTCTATTCCCCTTCCCAATTGGGTTGAAAATTGGTATAATCATGTAACAAGACAATCATATTACTAAAAAAGCCCATGCAATTCTAAGCGTAATGTAAGTGGAATAGTATAGTAAGATGGCTAAAATGTAAACTGAATCAAAGATTCTTGGACATGTAGTCAAGGCACACATATGGTAGCTGATGGCTTGTAGCACAAGTTTTAATTGGTCTTAATAATAAAATCCTAAGCCAGGTGTTGGTGGCTCACGCCTTTAATCCCAGCAGAGGCAGGTGGATCTCCATGAGTTTCAGGCCAGCCTGGTCTACAGAGTGAGTTCTAGAACAGCCTCCAAAACAATACAGAGAGACCCTGTCTTGAAAAACCAATAATAGCAATAGTAAATAATCATCATAATAATAAAATACTAGAGTCAGGTATAGGGGAAATTGCTGAAAGGTCAGAGAGACAAAGGAACAAGCCACAGCCACCTTTACCTTGTTAAATCCTAGCTGAAAAGGTACTGAGCTCCTGTCTCCTCCAGCCTTTCTCTGCCCAGCTATATCACTGCCTGTCTGTCTATACAGACCTCCAAACCTCTATGGTTAACTAGTATCTAGCTCTGTCCTCTGATCTTCAGGCAAGCTTTATTTGTTGTAGTATAAACAAGATATCACTACATTCCCCCTTCGTTGTCTAAATAAAGGTTATAACTAATATAAGAGAAACTACATATAATAACTATATACAATATTTACAGGCAGTAAATACACCAACAGTGGCTACTTGTCTTTCTAAAGGTTCCAGTATTATACTATGGTAATAAAGCAAAGCGGTGGTAACACGTTGCTTCTATAAGAAGTTCATAGATGAAACAGTTATATGCTGTGATAAACAGTTAATGCAAAAGTTCTGGTTAGAGAGAATAAAGAAAAGATTCCAACCTTCAAAACAGTGGAAGCTGAGACATTTATTAAAATCATATGCATATCTGAGATATAAAATTACTGTTTATGTCCTAGAGAATTTCCTGTTACTTTCTGAAATTCAACTGTTTCCATTAGATGACAGTTGAGTCTGTATAATTAGAATTAACTAGTTTAGTCCTGTGAATGACACTCCAAGTTATTTGGTTAGAGATTTGAATGATCAAAACAGATTAAGAAGGAAAGTAAACAGAAATCATCCGCAGATACAATTTGCAAGAGCATTCCACTAAAAAAAGTACATCTAATCATGCAGTTGTAAAGGTAGCATGTAGAATCAGTCACTTCCATAGCTTATCATTTATATCCCATGAATTACACGTTCTCTCAAGCCAAGGCCAGATTCTGTATACCAAGTGAACATGTCATGTTGTGCTCACAGGAAGTTTACAAATTTATGGGTAAAGAGATAATTGAGACAGGAAAAAATGATACTATAAGGACATGTAATTGCTAGAAGACATCCTAGATTGGACATTGTCCATACAGAGATTAGTGAAAGACTGCCCAGACTTGATTATAGCTAACTACCTAGATGAAAACACCAAGAGTGGATATTTGAATTAGCTTTCAAATGGGGTGATAGATATCTTCCTTGTGTCAGTCTCTTTGGTGTGGTCATAGCTTCATTATTAACCTGGTACTGATGGGGCTTGTCATTTACTTAGAGAGGAGTCAGAATTTGTTTATTTTATTTAACTTTTACACATGTTACTCCCACCTCCCTCTTCCTACCCTCCTCCCCTACCCTCCACCAACTCCCCAACCACTCACTCCATCCCTCCTGGGCTTTCCTGGGAGGGTGAGACCTTCCATGGGGGATTTTCAAAGTCTGTCATATCATCCTGGGCAGGGCCTAGGCCCTCCCCAATGTGTCCAGCCTGAGAGAGCATCCCTGCATGTGGAATGGGCTCCCAAAGTCCATTTGTATGCCAGGGATAAGAATCTTAAACTAAGAAGGAAGGTAGTCCTTTCTTATGTGATTTTCCCAATGCAGTTTTTAGCCCAACACTAGAGAGCAAACCTCTGAGCATACGACCCCTCAGGGGCTTTTAACTGTTTCAAAAACAAGTCACAACCTCCTCCAAGAATTTGAACTGTCATACTGCAGTGCTATGTCCTCTTGCTTTCAAGAAGATATGAATGGATGTGTTCCCTGTTCTGGGTGTTCTCTGCATGCTTCAACCCCTGTTTCTCTGGGAGTTAGTAGAGGAAAACTGCCAAGCACTTTTCCTTTTCTTTAGTACATTTGTCTCTTCAGATGCTGATGAATGGCTCTACTACTGGAAAATTTCAGACTCCTTGGAAAAACAACAAATGACATAAATCCAGAATATATTAGTAGGTAGAAGATTTACACTCTCCTTCCTTTACTTTGGCAAATTTGGGTAAAACATCGAGACACTGTAAAGTCTAAGAAAATGGAAATCTTAGTTTGAAATAACTATCTCTCTCTCTTAAGAACCCAGTCCTGTTTTCTTCTAGTGACTTTCCAACAGCCACAGTAGGGAGCACCATTCAGTCTCTCTGAGCTTGCAAATGATGCCATACTATGAGCACACTCATGCATTTCTTTTTCTTTAACATGTGTTTCAGTGGTTTGAGCAATAGAATCAAGTGAGACTTGGTTCTTGCTGTCCCAGGTGTACTAGTATAAACTGGACAGTAGAGACACAAACACATATGTAGACATTTAGACAGCTGTGCAAATGGTGCAAATGCAGAGCAATGAATAATGCAAAACATTTCAAAAGGTTGGTAAATATGGGTGTTGTGGGGAAAATGAAATTAAAAGTGAACTGGAAAGACTTTGGGCCAGTAGAGGTATAAGTGGCTTGGAGACCATCAATACTGGTGGCATCCTTGCATTCAGAAAGGCAATTGAAACAAAAGTCAGCAGAGGACCAGGAAACCATAGTGCATCTGCCTGTTGGTAGAAGAGGTCATATTCCCTGTTATAAAAGGTTGAATTTCTTCAGTGCTCTAAGTGTAAGGGTTAGACTCTGTCTTTCAAAACATTAGACAGATTAAAAACTTCATGTGATGACTAAGAAAAAGAAGAAATGTAGAGGAGTTGGAGAACTGTTAAGGATACTTGTTGCCCTTCAAGAGGAGCCAGCTTCAATTTCTACCACCCACAACAGAGAGCTCACAATTCTCCTTCCAAGCAGTCTTTTGCCTTCTTCTGGTCTCTATAGGGACCTTCATGCACCTGATGCACATTTATACATGTGGATATATACATATACATAAAATAAAAAATAAATCTTAAGACATTTAAAGTGACATCTCCCCAAACCACCCTACTTTCTATTCCCCAAAAGCTTGCCAAATCAAGAGGTTAATTAAAAGCAGACATAGACCAGAATTCAAGATAAAGAATATCTGAAGGGCCATGCACTCCTTCTCACGTATACTATGAATCTGGATAAACTAGTGTTATATTAAAGACAATCTGCTTCCTGCATAGACACCCAAGCATATATACATTCCTTCAAGTACTGATCATCTAAGAATAAGGCAAGCTGAGCTACTCATGTCACTTCTTATTTCATCTAACCTTTAAAACCTCCTCCATGCAGTAAAGAGGTACAGTAAAGATCACCACTAAACAAAGTGCCATTGATCTAGTATAAGCCACTGGATCTTTACTGTGAATGTGGAATCTAATCCAAGTCTTGGTATGCTTTTCTATCCAGCTCATTTCCAGTCTAACCCACAATCTCTCTACTGTTACATTAACTGCCCTGGCTATTTCTGGGTATTTGTTTTTTTAATTTATTTTTCATTTTACATGCCAATTCCAGTTCCCCTTCCTTCCTCCCTTTTCACCCCACCACTCCTCAGAGACAGTAAGGCCTCCCTTGGGGATTCAACAAAGTCTAGCATACCAAGTTGAGGCAGGATCAAGCCCCTGCTCCCTGTGTCAAGGCTGAGCAAGGTAATCCACCATAGGGAATGGTATCCAAAAAGCCAGTTCATGCACCCAGGGTAGGTCCTGGTTCCACTAATAGCTCCTCTCCACCAGATCCATCCACATAATTGTCACTCACATTCAGAAAGCCTAGTCCAGTCCCTTACAGGTTCCCAGGTTCCCCAGCTGTCAGTCCATAGTCCATGAGCTACCTAGCTCAGTTCAGCTGTCTCTGTGGTCTTTCCCCATCATGCTTTTGACCCCCTTGTTCATGATTCCTCCTCTCTCTTCAGCTGAACTCCGGGAGCTCGGCCCAGTGCTTGGATCTGCTACCATCAGTTACTGGATGTAAGTTCAGTTTTGACAGTTAGTATAGTCACTAACATGATTAAAGGTGAAGGTCTGTTCAGACACCCTCTCCACTATTGCTAGGAGTCTTATGCATGAAAGGATATGGAGTAAGGGGAATGAATATTCCTCCAGTGCTGGTGGGAGTGCAAACTTATACAGCCACTTTGGAAATAAATATTGTGGTTTTTCAGAAAACTGGGAATCAATTTACCTTAAGACACAGCAACATCACTCTTGGGCATTCAAGCTCTCAAGGCTTCTGTCTCTTGTTTTCATCCCATCTTAGGAGCATGGGATTGAAGATACATGCAGTGGTGTCAGGCATACAGAAGCTCCAAGGGAGGATTGGAACTCCCATTGTCATGTTGCACAGTGAGTACTTTACCCAGTAACCATCTCTCAGTCTCACCCCTTCTTTTTAAGTGATCAAAGCCAATTTAATACCACCATAGATAAAGACCATGATCCTCAATTTTAACAAGTAAAATTCAATGTATCTCAGTACAGAAGACCACAAAAACCTATTTTATTCTACACACACACATACACAAACACACCACACACACACACATAAACACACACATACACACACAAACACACACGCATATATATATATATATATATTATTTTAAAATTACTTTTACCTGACGCAAATGCAAATTAAAATTTTAAGCTATAGCACAATTTTCTAAGTAGTAGGATAAAAAGAATTTGAAAGGAAGTTGTAGCAGGAAAATGTGGAAAGAGGTCCCATTTTGGAAACACTGTCATTCATATACTACTCAAGGTTCATCAGCATGAGTAGTGACAACACCATGCCTAAAATAGCCAGCAAGGAGTCCTGCAGCACATCATGCTCTGTCAAGCTTGCTCACCCACTACCTGACTCACAGATCATGGCTTTGTGTCATCATCAGTCTAAAGCATTGTCCTCTAAAAATAATTTGTGGTGATCCATGTATCCCGAGAATGAAAAGGCACAGCATACTGCTTCAGAATCTATCACCTTGCTTTCCCTTTTAAACATTCAAGTGGCAAATGAAGCCACCATAATTGTCAGTAAAGTCCCAAGTCATCCTTCTTATGAGGTGCACCCTCTATAGCTCAGCTTACCATTTCTCTGTAGGCATGAATAGAGAAATATTTCATTCTCTTATGAGGTCTTACTTGATCGTATTCTCCATAAATACCATCATTTTATCTAAACAACCAAATCATTAAAATTATGGCCAAAAGTTTTTGCTGTCATATAAAGGCTGGAGGTGGGGGGGTACATAACATTATTTTCATTTAGTTTTCTGAAAAATACACAATCTACTGTTTTTTCTATTTTGATGAGAAGCTAAATATATTTATCTGCTTAGTCACATTCAATGATCTGTGACCTGCAGGGAGTTTGAGGTCTCTCTCTCAAGAGAATGTGCTTAGAACAGATAAAACACTGGTAATAAAATGGAAAAGAGATCTTAAACAAGACCCAAAGAGGGGAAAAACTTGGGTTAACTGAAATGTGTAAATGAAGAGCTTACCACAGCTAGGGTCTTTAACTTTGAACTTTTATTGTATTTATTTATCTAGAATCAAGATGTCACTGTGTCCTGAAGACTGTCTGTTGCAGAGTTTCCCAAAGCCATTTGGCCCCAAATAAACACACATAGACTTATATTATGTTAATTATGAAACTTTTGGCCGATGACTAGGGCTTCTTATTGGTTAACTATGTCTTAATTATTAACCAGTTTCTATTAATCTATGTATTTCCACATGGTCTTATCTTACTGGATTATGATCCAGACCTCTTACTCCTTTGCTGGCTTACAGGGTGACTCCATTTGCCTATGTTTCTCAGAATTCTCTTCATCTCCTAGCCCTGCCTATCTTCCTGCCTGGCCAGTAAGTATTTTATTTATTAACCAATAAGAGAAACATATATACAAAGGGCAACTCCCATCAGGCTGTCTTCAAACATGCTGTGTATCTCAGGTTAGCCTCAAATTATGATTATCTTGCCTCAGTCTCCTGAATGCGTGAATCCTATGCATGTATTCCCTACCATGCCTGCCTGTCTCTGATTTTCTAATATTTAAACTTCTATTATTGTATCAAGTCTCCATGGTGGGATGCCATGATCAGTTTTAATGCATGGGAGAGTGGCCTGGTCCTGCCCCAACCTATTGTGTCAGTTTATGTTGACTCCTTATGGGTACCCTTACCTGTGAAGAGGAATGGACTGGCAGTGGGCTGGGGGAAGTGAGGGAAGTAGAAGAATGCAAGAGTGTAGCAGGAAGAACTGTGGTTGGAATGTAAAATGAAATCAAGAAGGAAAGCAAGAAAAAGGAAGGAAGGAAGGAAGGAAGGAAGGAAAGGATAAAGAGCTCTGTTACCTCCATAAAGAACCTCCTGAGTCTCTATGATTAGTAGTTACTTCCGTTTCAAAGTGCTAGTAGTGTAGCTCAGGGGTAAGAGTACTTGTGTAGCAAGCTCAGAGCTCTAGCAACCATGTTCTACTAAGGGGGTAATTCTGCATGAGCACTGCCTAGCTAACTGCACAGGGCTCTAGTAGCAATTTAATCTAAACCAGTCTTTATCTGGTTTGTTACAATGTTTTGCTTCCAGAATATTTTTCCTCAAACCTCACAGTCAAGAACCACTGTCTTCTTTAGTTATTATTGTTAAATCATTAATTAGTATTCTTCTAGGTTGTTTTCATTTTGTTCTGGAAATATTTACAACTCCCTGATTTTCTTTGAGTTCCAAATTTTACCAGTAGTGTGAATTTATAAATCCCAAACTTGGATTTGGCTTTCTTTGATTAATAAAAGTTTTCATTGTTTAAATATTAAATAAGTTCTATGTTTTCTTATATCCACAGTCTTTCAAAAACTATAAAAAATAAGAGTTACTGATTTGGCTTTTGAGTTAATTGTCACATCAAACTTTTTTTTATCAAATTCTTATTCTATGCTTATGAGTTTATCTATTTTATATTTAATAAAACATCATTAATTTTGTATATAAACTTTCTATTGCTTATCATATTGTATTTTTTTCAGAAGAAGTGTTTACTGTCAAAAAAGATTACTTGGTTTTGATAGTTGTCTTTAAGGTTGTTTTTGATTGTTTGTGTGTTTTTACTTCAATTTTAAAGTAACTGATGTGCATCTTAATCTCTCTGAGAATGTGACCAATGCATATTTTTACTTTTAGCTTGTTTAGTGTCTTTGTTTTGACTTTGTCTTTTTATTTGTTCCTTGAGAATTTTGTCCAATGTATTTTGATAGTGTTTGTACACCATTCCCACTCCTCCCATATCTATTCCCCTTCTCTACCCAATTTTGTGTCTTTTTCTTTTTAAACGTATTAACTACAATTTCAAATCTGTCAGGTGCTGGCCATATACACTTAGATATGTCACCTTCACTGAAGCATCATCAACCTACTAGGAACCCAATCTGTAAAGAAAACTCCCTCTCTAGAACCTACCAATTGCTAATAGCTCCTTAGACAGGGGTGGGACTTCGTGCCTGCTTCTTCCCTCTATCCTGGGATTTTGTCTGTCTTCAGTTTATGCAGCTCTTGTGTATGCTATCAGAACCACATATACTTTCTTGTGGTAATCTACTGTCTATGGCCCCTATAGTCTTTCTTCTCCCTCTTTCACAATGATCTCTGAGTCTTGGCAGGCAGGATTGATAGAGATGACCTCTTTCAGACTAAGCATTCTACAGTCTCTAATTCTCTTCACTTTAGCAATTCCATAGTCTCTGAGGATTCTATTCAACCCCAGTACAAGAGATACAGAGACTGCTGTATCAGTGTCTTTCCAGTTTGGGGGGGGGGGATGCTGGGGTTGACTCTTGTACACAGGATAGACAAGATAATGCTAGTCAAGGAACAGGGTTGTAATTAAGGGATGGAAATTTACTAATGGAAGAGCAGTGGGAAGGCAAGAAGGTAAATGATTTCTGGCTAAACTAACCTAACAAGAATCTTGCTGAAAATACCTGTGGGTGACTATATAACACCTGAAGGTGACCAGAGTGTAAGAACTCTTATTAGATGTCTTTATTAGTCAGACATAAAGAGCAGGAGACTGTGGTTAAACTATTGGTACACTTTGGATTTTACAAGGAAAGGCACAGATGGGTCTGTAAGAAGGTTCAGCACCAACTAAAGTTTGCAAGCAATTAATCTTTGTCAGGAAATAAGCAAGATTTGCCAACTGCTAGGAATCATTTAAGATGCATGGCAAGAGAGAAAGTGGGTAGATTGCTCAAAGGTCAACACAAGACTATTACTCGAGAAATTGATGTAGTTTTTCCACATGAGGTTTTCCTCATTTGAGGGTTATTTATTTATGTGCCCTAGTATAAGAATAAAGCCCTGACCAGCCTGGAAGAAAGAGCTCTCTCAAGTGACTAATGTCACACAGAATGTGCTAGCCCAACTTGTGTCCTCTACTTAATAACTTTACAAAGAGGTTCTCTGTTTTGAGCAAGGGACTAAATGCCTTTGCTGTCATTCACAAAGGAGAGTTCAAGGCAGCCACAGACCAAGTCAAGTCAAGATTCTGATTGCCATTGTACAAATTTCCTCTCTGCCTGTCTCCCTTTTCTCCTTTTCAGAAGCTGGAGACTCCCATCAACATTATCAAGTCTCCTTTGAACCCTTCCTGGCTTACTCCAATCTGGATTACCTATCATCAAAGTTTTGTCCTCCATCAATAATTCAAAACTTAAATTTCACTTGCTCATTTGCTATTTGCAATGGAACAATTTTCTCACAAAAGCTGTGTGCCTTGGGTTCTTAGCTAGAATTTCAATTTAACTCTTCCCTTGAACTGTGGACCTGCAAAGCATTTGTTATCTACTGTATATTTAAATATTTATTTAAATTGTTTACCCTGCTCTAGAGACCCTGAAATGTCTAATTATTAATCTTTAAACACCTTCAACTCTTACTGAGACATTTAGAGAAGCCAGATACATAGAGATTGCCTTTTGTGCACTGTAAGAATTTTCAGAGACATGAAAGTCAGTTAAATTCAGGTTCTGGGCAGAATCTGATACTGGTATCTTGGAATTTAATACAGCTATTAAGGTTGAAGGGGGAAATTCCATTAATACATATCTTTTAGAAATACTAACAAGTAAGCTTTGAAAATGTTCTTAAAATCTTCTGATTAATTTTAAAAGTACAACTAAAGTCCAATAAAATCTGAACAAATTGAGGGCACATAGCATATAATATAGTTAGGACAGATTATGTATAATTGTATTAAGAATCATACGTGGTTTTCTCCTAAAACCCTTTCTACCTTTCATAAAATGTCCTTCTAAGAAAACGGCCTCTCAGTGTTTCTTTGAAAAGACAGTTGCTCCAGCTTCTCTCTCTTATCTGTTATTTAGGTTTCATTTTATTAATAATGTGAAATTAAAACACTGTTGTTTTGTTTTGCATTAGGAAAGGTGGGAAATTTCTTTTGTTTGCTAAACATAGCAAAGCAAAGCACTGCTCAGAACTCTTATCATTTTCTGTTCCTAACACACATTAACTGTCCTTTCACATGCAGAGAAGATATTGTATTTAATATCTAAGCACAGATTCCCTGTGAAATTAACTCCAGTTTCCATGATCAGTCAGCAAAAATGAAACAAATGTGAGACAATATTCTTTGATTTCCTAATGAAAAGAGTAATTTATAAGAGTTGAATAATATAAATTTAATAGATCATAAGCAATCCATTAACCAAATAAATTAAATTAAGCTTAGACTGAATACCTGAACTAATACTATATATGAAAGCTTTTGAATGTGAGATACGGAATAGATTTAGTGCATTGAGGTAAGCCGAGACATACCTAATACCAGCACTGAGGAAAAGATGTCCTTTTTAATATCTCACTTATAATTTTGTTCACTTGAGGACTTGGTACTATTTTTAATTTTTAAAATCTTTGAGTAATCAAGTTAAAATGGATAGTTTATATTCATCACAATTGGGGTACTGTGGATAAATTCTGTGAATGTCCAACCTAATCATTTGTTCTGAGAAACAAAAAGGGAAAAAATGTTTTCAAATAGATGACAGTGTTCCTACAAATGGTTGTCTTGTTCTTTTCCCAGGAGGACTAGAAAGTCAAATGTTTGAAGAGAATTCAGATTAAAATACTAGGATAATTTCCATACCTCCTTAAAAGTACATATAACTATTGGATACTTAGTTACTGAAATAATAAACTTACTAAATCATTAACCAGTGGTGATATCAAATTGTAATTATTACATAGCTATTTTAACTATCAGATTAGATTGTCACTCTCAAGAGAACTAAACTATGTTAACAATGGTTTTCTTATTAGTTTATATGATTTCTTCTACTAGTCTATGGTATTGCTAAAGGCAAGAAATTTGTGTTATATATTTCTACATTATCAGTGTCTAGTATAGTTCAGGCATTATTAGATGATTAGTAATTTTTATGTGAATTTAAACGGAATGTACTGGCTTGAAAAAAGAATTTAATTATGAAGTTTAGGTAAATCCCTGAATCCTTAGGCTCCTAAACATTGTATTTCCTGGGAAAGGTGTTTAGAAATATTAATTTCACAAAACCTGCCATTTTTAGAGGACAAATTCCCTAAAAATTGCAGCCCAACAACTGAGATTTCTATAGTCTTATGTTCCCTTAGGATCTGATTCAGTATTTTAGAATTGTTAAATTTGAATTTTTCCCTCCCTTAAATTTTTCACCCAGACCTTTCTGTCATCACTTTGATACTTCTGTATATGTGACATGACATCTCTAATGTATGCCATCCACCCACTGGGTAAAATTACTTTCTCTCTCCACAGTCAATGTTTCCATCTAAGCCAAGATTCCAAACACTATACATGTTCAACTAGCGCCAACTTAACTCAGAGTCCAGTCAAAAAAGTGACTGGGTAAGTCCCAGTCACTGTTTGTCATCCAGTTCGTGATGTACTCACTACTGGCCTTGGCAGTGGTCCTAGTACTTAGACAGCAAAACACAAAATGTTGCTAACTGAGCATGCCATTTGTGCACATGTGCAAATCCACTCCCAGCCTGTTTCTCACTTCTCTGGAACAAAATCCCCAGTGGGTAAAATTCATCAATCACTATTTACAGAATCAGTTATTGGGTGAACTGACCTTTAGTAACAGATAAGCATGTGCTCTGATGTGGACGTAGGGGCATTGTCTGCTCCCGGATGAGCCTTTCACTTGAACTAATCTTCTTTTGTGTTTTCAGCACCTGTTCCCCAAAGGTGGGAAAACCAAATGGGTGCCCTTTCTTTTTTTCAGATTACAGCTACAATAGACTTGCTGTCAAATATTTGGGTAATTGTTTTTTTTTTTTTTGTTCTTTGAAAATGGAGCTAAAAGTGACTTTGCTTTGGCTTGACAGCCAAACTAAGTAGAAGAGTCTTTTGATTGCCACTATACTTAAAGGACTGGGCAGCTGGAAAGGTGAAGTCTGGGCAAACTGAATCCTAAGGAAGAGGAAACCTTTCACTGGGGAGAAGAGGCACAGCTTCTCCCATTTTTGGAACAGTGGAAGGGGGAAGAATCTGACACCAAAACAAATAAACTAAATAAAACTTCAAGAACACTCCAATAGCCATGGGCAGACTAAGAGAAGAAATTATAGGTTCAGGGAAACCCAGCCAAACAGACATACCCTCTCCTTATTTTCCCTGTTTCTTAAGTCTCCACATACGGTACAATAAATGCTTCAAGTATAGTTCAAAGTGTCCATTCTGAGATGTGAAAAGAAGGGACATCTCTACGTGTCATCTCCAACCTTCATTGGGTGTAGTATGGCTACACTCTCAAGGTTAAGTGGAAGTAGGGTAGACAGAACATCTGTAAAGCAAAATGTCATCAATGTTTCAGGGAGCCTGCCGCTGAGCTATAGTACAAAATAGAATTGCTATCACTTTAAAAGTTGTGACTTGGCTATAAAACACAAAGATATCTCTGGAATCATGCTGTGTTGCAAATATTAGGCTTATCAGAGAGGCATTACAAACAATTGCAAAAAATATGATATAATCTAGTAGAAAAGTTGCAACAGGTGTGGAGAGAAATTTTGAGAAGTGCTAACTGTGATGAAAAACTAAAAGGAAATGATAGAAATGTAAAATAAAGAATCCATTATTTAGTCTTAACAACTATGTACAGGAGCAGATCAGTTCACTCATGCCATGACAATGGAATATAACAAAAGCAGTACCAAAAATAGGGGTAGTTGGAAAGAAAGGAAGGAGGGTACTGGAGACATAGATTAACTGGTAGCTTGCCTGCTATGCAAGAAGCATCAATTTCAACCCAAATTACTTCATAAAACTAGATGCAGTGACACAAATATGTAATCCCAGGACAGGGGATGTACAGGCAAGAAGATTCAGACGTTCAAGGTAATCTTCATATACAAAGCAAGTCCATGGCCAGCCTGAACAGAGAAACCCTGTCTTAGAACAGAAAGAGAAGAGAGTAGGGGGAGGTGAGAGGGAGCTAATATCTGCAGATCAGTAGCAAATTGCATGTAATAGTAGCTGTGGAGTAAAAGAAAAGAGAAAAAATTAAGTATTTTGAAAAATAATATATCAAAACTTTCCCAAATTTAATAAAGCATGAGTCCAAGAGCTATCAGAGGATAACTGAAAGCAAGAAAGAATAAATAGAAAGATAAACTATTCCTGTATATTTCCTATATAAAAATTCTGAAATTCAAAGATAAAGTACAGATCTTTAAAGCACTCTGACAGGGTTGTAGAAGGGGCAGAGCACTTGAGAAGCAAGCTGTAGGTCCTGGATTCAGTCTCCAGCATTACAAATGTTGAAATGAAATTAAACAGTCTGTATAAAGATGTATTATACCAGCAAGAGCCTCAACAAAAGTGAGATTGACTATCTTCTGATAGGAAGAAAATATCTAGGAAAAGTATAGAAAATTAAATCTTCAATACACTGAAAGAAAAAATTAACACAGTGTCCTGTATTCAGCAAAAGAGTATCTCTAATAGTAAACAACAACTGGTTTCGAGATAAGAAGTATTGTTATTAAATATAAAACAATAAAAAGGGGGAAATATTAAATACCTCTTAGACCATCTTGTTCTGTTTCTGCCTATCTTTGAGAATCTCACTGTATAAAGCAAGAGTATCTGTACATATCTGACAATTATAATATATGTGCAAATGAAATATGACTAAAAGCACAAAAGTAATATTCTCAAAAGATTGTAAAAGTAAATAACAATTATTTGCAATAATTTAAATATATAGTGTGATAAATTAATTACTCTCTGATTTATAGTAGCCACTTACCAATACATATGCGGATAAAAAAATTAATGGTGGAAATAAAACAAAATATTGAATTGAATAAATAAAAAGTTACCCAATCCAACTGATAAAAGAAAAGCCAGAATGAAGAAATCTTTAAAACTGAATAAATAGAATAAAGCACTTGTGTATATTTAGATCACGTAATGTCAATAAGCACATTAAATATAAATAGGATAAAATGGTAATTAGTAGGTGGAGTATTGTTCTGTCAGACTGGGTTAAAAAACAAAGAAAAAGAAAAAAAAAAGCAAAACAACACCCAGTGAATATTAGTGACATGAAGCACATGAGAAACAAGGACAGTGGATTGATAATAGCAGGATTTGAAAGGACACACTTACAAATACTTAGTATAGTAAATTTTTTTTAGTATAGTAAATCTTATGTGGCTTTACTATTGATGGGCTAAGAAAGAATGTTTTAAGATAATGAATGCTAAAAGAATATAAAGGTAATCAGGTGAACCGGGCAGTGGTGGTGCATGTCTTTAATCCCAGCACTCAGGAGGCAGAGACAATTATAAATAATTATAAATAATGTATTATTTATAGTAAGTCTTACAAAGACCAATCAACTACATCTCAGATATAAAAAGAAAATTTAAAGCTGTAGATAATATATTCTTCAGGCAATTGCTGAAGTTGAAATGCATAATCACAAATTGTGTATTCCTGAAAATTCCAAACCATTTGAAAGTGCTATTTGAAAAGAAAGCTGCTAGAGACAGAGAAAATTATGTAACCTAGAAGGATAATGCTTTGAGTGAAAAAAACAAAATATCCTGAGTGTAAAAGCAGTGTTTAGAGAAAGAGTTATAGCTTTGGTTATAATCATAACTGAAAAGTGAAAGGATGGGAGGCTTGGCAGTGAGAAAGAATATGTTCACAAGTCTATGAAAAGAACTCTACAGCAGTAAAAGAATGGGAAGTATAAAAAGTTTCAAATTCAGAGAAAAACATATGAATTATGAATAACCTGTAAACTTTAATTGCTGTATTTAAGGATATAGAGTCCTATGATGGTAATGGAAATCCCATTTAACATTAAATGTATGTTCATGTTAGAAACACAGGAGTTTATGTACACCCTGGCTTCATCTTACTAATATATTCTTATATACTAATATATCATGTATATATTGAAAAACTCATTGACATAGGAAGCAAAAAACCAATGATTACTTTCTGAAAAGTCTAATGAAGTGACTAACATCAGGATTTAATAAAATTGCAGATAAGATAAATTATTTTAGAAAAGCAAGGATTAAGACTAGTAGATCCATTTGACACCTTACATGCTATTTGACACACTAGATAATATTTACATGTCTCTTTAAAACCACAGATTATCACTCTTGACAAAAAATTCTTAAAACTAAGTAAATCTATTATTTGTTAATAAAATTAAAATTTAACTAGAAACATTTCACATTGAATATATTCTTTCAGAAACTTCCTTGATGAACTGTATCATCTATTTCATAAAGAAATAATCTAAATAGTACCTGAAACTAGACACAAATAGTAAAGAGAGGATAAAGTAAAACTTTTTGGTAGGGCATTGGTACTATTCAGATACAAAATGTAGGCAAAGTTACCAAAAGGATAATAAACTACAAGCTACCTCTCATAAACACCTATGCAAAACCCTTAACAAAACAATTGTATATCAAATGTAGCAAAAATATTAAGCAACAGTAAAAGACATCAAATAAGGAATAGCAATGTTTCTACTGTATGAAAATTCAAGCTACATAATTTCCAATTTACATAAAATAAAGATGAAAATGCAGCTTATGGTTATTTTCAAAGTTACAGAAAAGTCACATGGCAAAAATGTCTCACTTATTTGTGACTGATACCTTTAAAGACATATTCCTTTTCATTTTTGTGTATTTGCACATGCCTGTTTGAGAAGATATATACACGTGTGTGCAGGAGTCCACAGAGGCCTGAAGAGGACACCACACTATAGAAACTGTAGTCACAGGTGGTTGTGAGTTGCCATGTGAGTACTGAGGAGAGAACTCAGTTCCTAAAAGGGTGCAGTGAGGACACTTATCTTCTGATCCATGGCTTCAGACCCTGTGATTAACACATTTAACAAACTGAATATGGAAAGATCTCCCATACTCTTAGATAGGATGGATCAACATAGCAAAAATAGCAATTGTACCAAAATCAATCTACATATTCAATGCAAACCCCATCAAAATACCAGCACAATTCTTTGTAGACCTTGAAACAACAATACTCAACATTATATGGAAAAACAAAAAAACTCAGGATAGCCAAAACAACTGTGTACAATAAAGGAATTTCTGGAGGCATCACTATCCCTGACTTCAAGCTCTATTGTAGAGCTATAGTGCAGAAAACGGCTTGGTATTAACACAAAAATAGACAGGTAGGACCAATGGAATCAAGCTTATAACCCTGATATTAACCCACATACCTACAAATACCTGATTTTGCAAAGAAGCTAAAATTATACAATAGAAAAAAGAAAACATATTTAACAAAATGTGCTGGCATAACTGGATGCTGGCATGTAGAAGATGGCAGATAGATCCATATCTATCACCATGCACAAAAGTTAAATCCAAATGGTTTAAAGACCTCAACATAAATCCAGCCACACTGAACCGCTTAGAAGATAAAGTGGGAGGTGTCCTTGAATGAATTAGTACAGGAGATTGCTTCCTGAACATAACACCACTAGCACAGACAGTGAGATCAACAATTAATAAATAGGACCTGCTGAAGTTGAGAAGCTTCAGCAAGACAAGGACACAGTCAACAAGACAAAAAGGCAGCCCACAGAATGAGAAAAAGATATTCACCAAGCCCATATTTGGCACAGGGATGATCTCCAAAATATTCAAAGAACCCAAGAATCTAGTCACAAAAATACCAAATAATCCAATTAAAAAGTGGGGTAGACTTCTCAATAGAGGAATCTAAATTAGTTGAAAGAAACTTAAGAAATTTCTCAACATCCTTAGCCAGCAGGGAAATGCAAACTGAAACAACTCTGAGATACCTTCTTACTCCTGTCAGCATGGCTAAAATCAGAAACACTAATGACAGTATGGCAGTTACTCAGGAAAATGGGAATTAGTTTACCTCAAGGTTCAGCAATCCCACACTTAGGCATATACTCAAAGAATACACATTCATATAACAAGGAATTATGTTCATCTTTGCTCATAACATTATTATCTGTATTATCCAGAACATGGAAACAACCCAGGTGACCCTAAATTAAAGAATGAATAAAGAAAATGTAATACATTTAAACAATGGAGTATTACTAAGTGGAAAAAAATGGAATCTTGAAATTTGAAAGCAAATGGATGGAACTAAAAGGAACCATCCTGAGTGAGGTAATTCAGTCATAAAAAGACAAACATGGTATGTACTCACTCATATATGGATATTAGACATAGAGTAAAATTACCAGCCTACAATCCACACTGCCAGAGAAGGTAGGAAACAAAGAGGAACCTAAGAGAGAAGTACATAGTTACCCGGAGAAGGGGAAATGGACAAGATCTCCTGAGGAAATTGGGATCACAGGCAGCGGGGGGGGGGGGGGAATAAGTTAGTAGATAGAGAATGGAAGAATATGAGGGGGCAGGTGACCTGAGGGACCAGAAAGGTTGAGTCAGGGGAAGAATAGAGGAGAGCAAGAAAAGAGATACTTTAATAGAGGGAACCATTAAAGTTTTTTTTTCTTTTTGGTTTTATGAGACAGGGTTTCTCTGTATTGTTTTGGAGGCTGTCGGTCCAGCCTGGCCTCGAACTCACAGAGATCCACCTGCCCCTGCCTCCCTGGGAATAAAGGTGTGCGCCACCACCGCCCGGCCCACCATTAAAGGTTTAAAGAGAAATCTGGAACTAGGGAAAGGTCCAGAGATGTACAAAGATGACTCCAACTAAGAATCTAAGCAATAGTAGAGAGGCTACCTTAAATTCCCTTCCCCTATAGATTGATGAGTACTTTATATGCCATCCTAGAGCCTTCATCCAGCCTTCATCCAGTAGCTGATAGAAGCAGAAGCAGACACCACAGCTAAGCACTGAGCCAAACTCCTGGAATCCAGTTGTAGAGAGAAAGGAATGATGATCAAAGCGGTCAAGACCAGGCTAGAGAAACTCACAGAAACAGCTGACCTGAGAAAGGTGGAGCTCATGGACCCCAGCCTGACAGCTGAGAAACCAGCATAGGACTGAACCAGGTTCCCTGAATGTGGGTGCCAGTTAGGAGCCCTGGACAGTCGATGGGGCCTCTGGTAGCAGAACAGTATTTATCCCTAGTGTACAAATGAACTTTGGGAGCCTATTCCACATAAAGGGATACTCTCTTAGCCTAGACACAGGGGGAGGGACTAGGTCCTGCCCCAAATGATGTGAGAGACTTTGATGATCCCCCATGGAAGGCCTCACCCTCCCTCGGGAGCAGAAGGGTTATGGGATGGAGAGCCTGTGGGGACCATGGGAGGATGGAAGGGAGAGGAAACTGGGATTAATATGTAAAATACTATTGATTATCATTGAAATAAAAAATCCATCTGTCTCTACATTTTCTTAATTGGTGATTGATATAGTAGGTCTCAGCCCACTCTTGGTGATTCTATCTCTGGACTGGTGGTCCACTATTCTATAAGAAAACTAGCTGAGTAAGCCATTGGGAGCAAACAAACAGCATGCCTCCATGGCCTCTACATCAGTTCCTACCTCCAGGATTCAGCCCTCACTGAGTTCCTGTCTTGACTTCCTTCAGGGATGGAATAGGATGTGGAACTGTAAGGCAAATAAACCCTTTCCTCCACAACTTGTTTTTGTTTCAACACAGCAATAGTAATCCTAACTTGGGCAATATCAAATCTCTCAAATATTGAAGATTACATCTAACAAAGTATAAGATTTCATATTCAAGATCTCACAAAGTGGCCAGTTTGCCCTGAAGGATAATCAAAGAAACCCAGCATTTGCTGGAAGAGCCAGTTCCTGTTACTAAAGAGCAGAAACAGTTGAGAGCTACACCCATCAGTTGTCAGTCACTTCTGGCCCTCAGAATTCCCCCTTGGATGGAGAGTCCTTTAATATTTAACTATTCCTTTCAGAAGAACACCCAATGGCAGCATGTAGAGTGTAGTTTTTTTCTTGTCTGTCGCTTTGGTGTTTTCCCCCAGCCAGCTGTCTGGTCTCTGCCACAGTTGCAGTCCTCAAATAACACACAGGACGCTATATTAATTATAAGCTGTTGGCCGTTTGCTTGGTTTCTTACACGATAGCTGTGACTTAAGTATTTTACCCATAACTGTTATTCTTGGTATTTCTCTTACCGGAGAAAAGGGTCCAGAATTCTTACTCCTCTGGCAGGATACATTGTCTCTGACTCTGCCTCTCTTTCCCAGAATCCTCCTTGACTCCTAGTGCCACCTATCTTGCTTTCCATATTGGCCAACATGCTTTGTTCAACAACCAATAAGAGATACATTTACAGAATGGCATCTCCCATCAGCAGCACATGGAGCACATTCATGATAAAGTGTTGTCATCCTATGTAGAAAAGCTGAGAAGGATAAGTTTGGGCACTTTGAAAGATATATGGTCTTCAGCACTGCAGAACTGCATCCAAGCTTTTTTTTATGTTCCTAAACCACAGAAGCCACTGGCAAAGGACTAGTCAAGCAGTGGCAGTAGACTAAGGTAGGACAAGCCTCAGAAACAGATACAATACAGATTAGCCTATATGCCATGAATAGTACTGAAGCTGACCAGACCATCAAGTGTCCATCATGTCTCCTATTCCATCAAGACTTCTTCCTTTTTTGCTTGCATCTAAAAGATTCAGTTTCAGGAAGATCAAAAAATCAAAGCCCTGGCATCTTTGTTTTTTAGTGACTGAATGCAGATTAGCAAATTGATGTCTTGTCCTGATTCACTGTTGTAAAGCATGAGCAGAGGCTGGGTGTACCATCAGGATTGTTGTGAACTGTTTAAAAGTAGTAGCTCTTTGATTAGTTTTCTCATCCTGGTTTAAGTATAAAGTGCCATGAATGAAGGTAGTTGTCAGGGTTAGCTGCCAAGGCTATGGGCGTGTCTATCTTATATAGTAGGGTGGAAAGTAATTTTGTTTTAATTTTGTCTTCTCCTCTCCCCCATCCCCCTTTATTGGATCTAATTATAGTGGTCAAATGCAGCTAAGCAATTCTTTCGAATGTGCCCTTTAGCCAAGTCTGGCATTAGACACTTGATGGGCAGGCTTGATTGTCTGAACCAAAATGGAAACATTAAATAAACATCACAGTCCTCACTAATAACATTGTGACTTGGCTGTCAAGTATAGATTCTCTGGCTCCACCCACCCACCCCCAAAGAAAATAAAAAGAGCTTTTGACTATTTTGTATAGCTTGTCTGGGAACTTTTATACATCTTGCATTTTGGTAAAATATATTTTGTTACTCTAAAAAAGAAATAAAAACAAAAAATAAAAGATAATGAACTTAATAAAGAAGCATGGGTCAATGGAATAGAAGAATAATTACTCACCTAAGTATATGTATGTTCAATTGATTTTTCAGACAGTGTGAAACAAACAGAATGAGGGGAAAATATCTACCATTTTAATCAGTGTTGCTGTAACAACCACGTGTTGTGGGGTAAGAAAATAAACATTCTTTTCAGATTCCATCTTAAAAATTCAAAGTGGGTCATGCTGCAAGTCAACATAGAACCACTACAAACAAGGAAAATCTGTTTAAGACAAAGCACGACTTCTACTGCCCAACATGAACCAAGAGACTAGTTTTGCTCTACTCACTGAACCAGAAGCCACAGAATACGTGTGAGAGAACAATTTTGAAGACATTGAAAACTGGAAAAGAACAGCAATTACTGCCCTAAGGGAAGGCAGGATCCCCTTCAGAACATGCAAAGCCCCCTCATCAAGGGGACTTTAGAAGGCAGAGCTCAGAGTGCAGACCTCCAGGGATGCAGGAACCGGAGGAAGGTAGATTAGAAGAGCTACAAAGCTTCCTTACTGAAGCTTATTAGCAAAATCTAGTTACTTGTTCTTCTAGACCTCTTCCACAGGCTCAAATCAGGTAGGTTGAAATGGTTAGTGTGGTAAGATAGTACAAGTCGTTCTTTACGTCCTGATGCCAGTGAGTGAAGAAATGGCCTTCAGAAACACACATGGTGGCTGTGCTTCCCCTGTGGGTTGCTCAGCTTTCCTATATCTCAGTTCAGTTCCTTTCATGTTCCTTCCTCAAGCACAAAGACAGCAGAGTTACTTGGTGCCAGCTGCTGCTCTGTTTCATGCTCAGACTGACAGCTGAAATTCAGCAATGGATGAAATCACTTTTGCTGGCAAAAATGAAGAAGGATCCCAGAGCTCTACACTACTTGGGCTGGAAACTTTATAAGGCATATGACATATATCCACCCATCATTTCCAAACCACTTGTAAATTAAACAATGTCACATCTGCTCGGAGTTAAAATGGTTCTTTCCACGGCTTTCCCGTTTCATCTTTGTGTTTCCCCATTCTTATAAATAATGTACATGTAACCAACTAAATTGCAATTTAGATAATTATAATCCTACCACTGTTTTTTTAAATAAAACAATGTATGTCCTACATATATCATTCCAGATAATATGTAGAAAGTACTCTATATGATATGGGAAATGACTGTGTCTTATAAAACCTCACTCACACTCTTCATGGCTTCAACAATAGATAGTGAATTTGCATCAAGAAGACATTTTATGATCTAGTAGAGAACAGAGAACTTCATGTCAGTCTTTCTCAAATACATACTATTATTTTAAATGTAAGTTCAATCGATTTGCAAGTAAAGATATTGATAAACAAAGGAAGCCTAGAAGAGAAAGGAAAGTGTAACATAAAATGAAGACCTCAGTGTAGCCACAGAGATACATTGGTGGCCATAGGGAAAGGAACCACATGTTCAAAAGGAGACCACTGCTCAATTGGGGTTGGACACATGAATGAGACTTCAGTGGAGCCATCAAAACCTCAGTGAGAAGGTAGTCTAAAGATGCTTCCTGTTTGCTCCAAACTATAAATATTTCTCTGAAGTTTGTACATATTTTCTGAGCACAGAGTGGAGCTCCCAAAAGCTATCGAAGATTTTTTTCTTTACAAACTTTGTCTACAAATTTACAGAATCAATGTGTGCTTGTCTCAGTACTTAGGAATTGTAAAGCCTTTTTCTTTCTCCACAGTGGCTTATCACAGTTACTTCCATCTGTATGAACCTGGGGAATTAGGATTATACCTTGCTATTCTTTGACTCTATTTCTCTAAACATGAGTGTTATAAATATCTCTAGGGCAACATGGTAGGGAAGTGTATTCTCATAAAAGGCACTGTACTGAGTACATGAGAGAGGCTTGCCTGCAGAATGAAATTAGGGACATTACAGATCACTTTAAATATGCAGAATAGAACTTGTTCTCTCACACCCTGGCATTCTGTCTTGGGTGGTCATACCACCCAGGTCTGTGCTTGATACAATTCCCTCAGCATTTGACTTTCCAGCTTTCAGAACTGATAACTAATAAATTCCTTTTTTTATACATTGCAAAGTCTCCAGTATTCTCTTAGAACAGCACAACAGATACATAGTCTGTCTGATAAGCAAAGCCTCAAGTTTTCTTTTGTAGTGCAAATGCACTATCACACAATTTGATGATGGGAAACTAGCCTACAGTCTACCAATCATTTTGATTTTTCAGCCTCTCTTTGCTCTTCTGTTTCTCAGATCCCCATTCTCACATCAGGTCAGTTGGTATATCATATTGACTGTTCTTCTGAACCACAGTTCATTATTTTTATTTTTTAATAATTTTTAACCTCACCCGTATAGATAACATTTATCATATATTGGTCATTTTTTTTGTCGTAATAGTCTCCCATAGTCAATAGAGTGTCACTTGTAGTAAGTCTAATTTTTGTTCCCTTTATATCCTAATATCTCTGTGTAAAACCATTCTCACATCGTGAAGGCAGCTGTGGACACCGTGTACTGCTGATATGATCTTTACTATTGTATCTGTTGATAATACTAAAATTAATAAGTCTCAGTATTGCAACTGTGACAGAATAATCTGACAAGAGTGAACATGGCTATTGACAACTGGTCAATATGTTTGTCAGACAGGCACAGTTCAGGCACTCTTCTTATGAGTCCTAGTAGAAAGATGATTTCACTGAGACACAAAACTGTAGACAGGTATTTTCATTGTGTCTCTTCTAAGAAATTGAATCGTATGAAGGCATAACTCATATTTAATGTCTTTAGTGTGGCACATCAGCAATCTTTCATAAGAATAATTCTTAGATAAGCTTGTTTAAACCAAATATATCATAATAATTTTTGCTTTCAAAGAGAGAATAGAAATTGTCTGTAGAAATGTATTTATATACATGATATGGGACACTTGAATCCCCTGAAGAAATATAATTTCTCATATACTATCTTCTCCATGTCATATAGGCATTACTTGAGAATTTTAATAAAGTTTTAATTCTATGTCATTGACTTAGAATTACAGCCATAGACTTTTGAGCTTTCTCTATTTCTTTTATTATACTACAATCAGAAATATTTTGGAAAAAACTAATTGCATAATTGTATGAGACAGAGTGGATGGGAGATTGCATTGGGGCAGATCAATTAAGTGTTGGGTGACTTTGTTCCTGAACACACAGTGAGTTATGACTCCCAAATGACTTCCTATAAGTTGTAAGAAATTCAAGAGAAGATGAGAGAAACTAAGTTTTTTAAAACAAAACTACACATCTTAATGCTAAATGCAAAAAGGGATATGCCATCACTTTTGTTGCGATTTATTCACTGAAATAAAAGGAGTCATTAAATCTAGTTCTCACATTTCTGAGGATTACATAAAGGATGGTAAGTTGATCACTATTTATCATCTCTGATTTTGCCGGCTAACTTACCTTTAACAATATTAAAAATAAGTTACTATTATTACAAATCACAAATCTAATGATGGTAGGGGTTAACCTATGTACTCATGAAAGAATCATCGTATTTTCATAAGTGTACTGAAAACTTTTCTACAAAATTATGCTATAAAAATGCATAATCTCCAACCACATAGTATGTTACTGGTATAGAACCAATGATGTTCCTTCATTCCCTCCTCAAAATTCCACTTAGAAGTAAGAAGCCTCATCTACTCACTGTATCAATAAACTGTGGACTGAATGAATTCCAAAGTTTGGCTGACCTGATGAAATTACAGCTCAGCAGTCACAAGGAGAACATTTTGGTTCCAGATCTGGTAACATTTTTTTCTGGGTGTCATCTTATATTTAAATGAAATAGTAATACTTTGAATTATTACCCATGCAGTCCAATGAATTAGTAAAAAAAAGTAATGTGTTGGTGAACAACTGTTCTGTTGTTATAAAGGTATATATGAAAGTTTTATTTGAATCATTTAAACATTTAGCGAAGCTAACTCTTACAAATACTCCAATACTAAGTTCAAACTTAAATATTGAAAAACTAATAAAGCTAATAATGTTGGTAAATGCTTGTAATCTTAACCCCAATGGGTCTGAAGCAGGAGAAATAAAAGTTCAATGTCTCAATAAATGAGGTAGTCATAAAATGCTGCATTTTATTTGTCCAAGCAAAGAATGGCCCAGAAGCTGGAACTGGGCTTCCTCATCCATCTTGAGCTTGACACGTTCCTTGTGGGGAGGGTTCATTCTTGTGTATGTGTGATAGATTTTGATGTTGAGGTGTGAATAATGGATATACAAATTGGGAAAGACAGTGAATGGATTCTCAATACTCACTTTCTCTAATGCTAACATGCGTGTCATAGTTCCTATGTTAAATATGGGTATGATACTTACCTAGAGGTAGTGTTCAGATTCCACCAGTTTTTGTTAATGTTCCTTTTTAGTTCCAGGTTCATGTCCAGAAAACCAACTGAAACTGGATGCCTGCTCTAGTCTCCCCAACTGTTTAATGATTTCTCAGTCTTTCTTCATTTGAGCAATTTTTGTTTTTGTTTTTTGTTTTACGAGACAGGGTTTCTCTGATTGTTTTGGAGGCTGTCGGTCCAGCCTGGCCTCGAACTCACAGAGATCCGCCTGCCTCTGCCTCCCGAGTGCTGGGATTAAAAGCATGAGCCACCACTGCCTGGCTCATTTGACAATTTAAAGGAGCAATGCTTAGGACTTTGCAGAATGTGTCTCAGTTCTAGTTTGGGTGATGCTTTACAAGCAATTACACAAATGTTATGGACTTTAGCAGAGAGTCCCATGTAGGTTTGCTAACTATTGTCTCATCATATATTGTTCAGTACATAAGGTAAATATGCCTTATTGCAGATGACACCACTTTTGCCAGTTAAGGACATGTCTCACAATCTTTGAAAAGTTATTTCTCTCCTATATTGGTTCAATATTAATCATGAATTCCAGCCCGTATTAAAGGGATCCAGGATTCACTTTATTATGAACTTTTTACTTAGTGACAATGTTTATTTTGTAAATTTCAGCATGATACATTGATGCATTTTCTCTAAGTGTGAATCCTTAATTTTATAAAAATTAACTTTTCCATTAGCACATTTTACTTCATAATGCCTACTTTCTCCTTATGCATATCTACTGGAGGATAACCTAAGCATTAGTGAGACGCAAGGAAAAATGAATAGTTATGTGTAACTATATGGGGAAAACTGGAAGAAAAATCCAGTAATAAACTGTTAAAATTGCACTCAAGACTCTAGAAATTTATCTTTAACCCAGTGACTGTTGCTTCGATCATGTTATACCCAAGAAAATAAAGTCTAAGAAATATGAGTGGTTCCCCAAATTTCATTTCACTGCAGAATTTTTATGAGTGTCTTATAATTACAGTTTTACACAGTATACTTTCAGCCAGTTCTATTTTTAAAGGCAGATGCTGCAGCTAATGTTCCCAAAACCAAGCATGCACAACTGTATTTTCTTGAGCTCAAAAACTATGCTCCCTTAGATTGTAGTCTTTCTAACTCTGCTACATGAAATCTGACCACAGTCATGAAAGTGATCTTGTAAAAAGTCTCAGTGTTGGGAAGTAGCTATTTGCTCAACAGAGCATCCTCTTCCCTGACTTTTCAAAACAGCATCCTTGCTCTCTGCCTTTGCTGTTTACAAGTTTTGGTGTTGTTCTTCAGGTAATGATCTGTGCTACACAATTCTGAGACTGCCAGAATTGATCTTTCTCAAACAAGAGTTCTACAGATGTGAGACATTGTCCTCACTTGCAGCTTGAGTCTGGAGGCACTTGGAGTATGAAGTAAGAGACTTTACTTTATTGGCTCTCTGTGGGTTGTTTGGTTTCTTGGCAGGCATGTTTTGCATGTTGAATATTCCCCATGAATACTTTCTTTTTTGTTTAGTGTTTTGTGGCCTCTGGTACTAGTAGGTAACCAATAAATTAAGCAAAACAAATTAAATATCCCGTTCTTCATGCTTCGGTTATACAGCTTTAAGAGAGAAGTATTTAGAGCCTAAATTTTCTACTTAATTGACTAAATTCTAAATTTTTGTTTTGCTTCTTATAAACCCTCAGCAAGTTTGTGATTTCCTTTGAGGGTAGGGATTATCTTGTTTATTTACTCCCACAAGGCTCCATGCAGCACTCAGAACAAAATCGAACTTCAAAGTGGGAAGAAGAAAACTTCTTTACTTTAGGTTTTACTCGTTCCTAGTTCCTAAAAATGTTGTAAAATGTTTGCCAAGAAGTTAATACTGTAAAATTTAATCAAAGAAACAGTTAAATACCTAATGGACAAAGGATGCACTAATGATACAGAGGTATTCTTTATATTCCACTTACAATGCATACAAATGGCTTTTATTTGACAATGTGGCCATTTTCTGAATTTTCATGCTTTTTATAAGTTCTGAATCCCAATGTTAAAGTGTGTGTGTGTGTGTGTTTCTGTTTTTGCCCTTTCATCTCTTCTTTGTAGCTGTTGTGTCATGAAACCATCCAAACATGATGAATTATAATAGTTCAGGTAACTATCTAAACTTGAATGTTTTCCTGTCCTATTCCTCTTCTTCCCATCTCCCTAAGCTTCGATCTTCATCACTAATGCACTGATCATTTGCATTTTAGGAGTATCGTTTAGATGTTACCATACAAAAAATATTGAAAAAGAGGTGGGGGCCCATCTCAGATGAGATCCAGAAGATGGAAACAATGAGATGCAATCAGAGTTGAAGGTCCAAGAAGACTGATGGAGATGGAAAATGGGGATGGAGATTAAGGAAGCAGAAGGAGAAAAATATGTTTTGAGCATGCTTACACAGATGGTAAAGCATATTGTCTTCACTAATGACAAAATGACAACACAATACTGAACATCAATCACACTTGACTGGAGCAGGAGAAGTAGTTGATGAAACAAGATTTTAAAAGCAGTCTGTAGCTGGGTTTTTTTCATTTTTTTTTTGAGGTTGAAAGTCTGGTAGAGTATTCAAAACATGGTATTTAACATGGATTAGGCCAGACTCTGTGTGATTATTTTAATCACAATATCTTTAGCTTTTAATAACCATTTTCTTAAGTAAATGAACAGCTATGAATAAGGGAATAAGTAAATGATTGTATTCAGGTTCCCAAATAGCAGAGAGATATTACAACTTTCCATATTTCGTCCTCTAAGGTGTTTTGGGGTCACCTCCAGGAGAGCGAGTCCTTTGAGACAGCAATGAACATATCCTGTTTATCTTTGCCATGGAAAGGACTTAAAAGAAGATAGATTTTTTTCATGGACCAGCCTGTTACTGTCCATCTTTATGTGTTCTTTAATTTTATGTTTATTAAATTATTTTGTTCTTCATCTGACTTTTTAAAATATCATTTATCTTATTTCAAAGACTGAGAAAATATGTAAAGAAATTGGTTGTTTCTGGCAGAAGGAGTCAAAGTAATATGAGAAAACTAGACTTTATGTAGGGGCAGGGGTATTAAGGGACAGTCAAATGAAGTGTGCTGTGACATAACTGGATACAACTATTTTGTTAGGTTTTGAAATACTTAATAGTCCTGTGTCACCACTACCAACTAGGAACATGAAAAAGTCTACTTCCAAAAGAAGTATAATCTTTAAGTTTCCCATCTACCTCTGAGAAGAATCAGGTATATGGAACATTTATGATAAGCTTCAGGTTTTGATAGCGACCAATGCATAAAATCATTTTAATTTCTGCCTAGAAAATGAGGACTATCTTCTAAAATAAGCATTCAGAGAGAATACTGGTGAATATTTGAAGGACTTAGAGAGACAAAAGTTACCTGGTAAATAACTCTCACTCAGTAAATACTTGAGGAATTAATAAACTTACCCACAGCAACAAAGCTGTGTGCATACTAGCTCTGGCCTGATTAAGTCACTGCGTTTTGTTCTGAACTAATAGTTATTCCATGTTGAAGTAGTATTGCAAAGCACAGGAAACTTTTTCAATAAAGTCATGCTTCTCGAGTTATTTGTTGGCAAATTGCCTTGCCTTCCCACAGTAAAGTTTCTTCTGAGAAATAGACATGGCAGCACCTATCTCCTTAGGTAAGGATAGAATATGATTGTTAGTTAGTAATTTAGCAGTCCTGATCCTATAGGTCATGGTAACTGCTACTGTCTTCTCAAAGAGCACTTGATGTTTCCCAAAGAAATAAAATAGAATCACAAATTTGTAGCAGCGTTGTACTTCTGTGATAAAAAACAAATTGCAGCATGATGCCCATAAATGTCATCTTGACAAAGAGTGAATGATGCTTTGTGATTTTGCCTTCTCTGTTGTTCATCAGTCCTATGTGATTTGCTTTGCCTGTACTGAAATCTAGGGTTCCTTCGGCAGAACATTAGTGTCAGCATCATGTGCCTGAGTTACTCAGGAGATTTCAAGTATGATGAGGCCATTGCCCAGAGACTTCACAATCCTAGTGACTTCTAGATCTGAGACAATTCTGATGAGTGCTGGAGATATGGAGAATCAGTTAATACTGTGCAGAGCTCTCTCTGAAGAGGACCTGAGTTCAAATGCTGGCACCAGGAGTAGGCAGTTTACAACCTCCTGAAACTTCAGCAACAAAGGGTCAGATGATCCTGTTCCATACAGGAGCAATCCATAGTACTAATTCTTCTTTAAGAACAATAAAAGGTTTCCTTTTAACTATGGGTGTGAGTATGAGCACATGGGCAGCTAAAACATCCTTGAGAAAGACAGGCAGCATGAGTCATCACTCTCCTAGGTGTCCTCTCCTGCAAAGGTGGACAACAGGTGCCACCTAAACAAAAGACAGAAAGGCATGACTCACTCTTCTAATTTAGACTGCTTTCAAGAGCAGGAATCAGAAGGGAGACAAAAGCCCCTATTATTTCTTTGGCAGCTCTTTTGTTTGCCTTTTTTTACTTTGCTTATCTCCAAATTAGATAAAGTAGCAGAAATAGAGGAAAGGTTTCTAGAGAGGCTTAGATAAGAGCAAAGCCTGTGGGAAAAAAATGGTGCCTGAACTAGGACAAGTGCCTGCTCATTGGAACACAGCAAGTTTTTCCGAGGCAGACAGGCCAGGCGAAGACACAAGTTTCCTTGCTCCTGCATAATTTATGTCCTGAGAGATGTAAAACCTAATGCAAGTTTTTGCTCAACTTAAATATTAGTGTTATAAGAGATTTTCAAACTATTTTTTCTACAAACCAATATTAAAACTTCCTAGGTGACTGACAACAGCTCATCTTTTTGTTCTCCTTTCAACTTGTTGTCTTATTTTGGTTTACAGACTTATAGAGACCAGATTAACAGAAAGTGAGGATGACTTGAAATAGCAACAAGCAAAAATGACAGCAAGGCAGCATCAGTCTGACACCTAGAAAGAAATTGTTGTTTATGGGGCAGGAGAATGAAAACCTACTGCTGGGATATAGGTGTGTGTGTGGGGGAGCAGTGGGGGTGTGTGACAGCAGGAGGTAGATGGCTATCTGGAACTTAGCACACTGGACCCTCTAAGCTGTACCAAAAATACAGTTTTCAGTCATATTAAAATATATGTCATATTTTACAAATATACAACAGAAGAAATCTTTATTGCCATTTCTGTAAGTAAAACAATCTACAAAGAGCATTGGAATACATAGGCACATCCTTCAAAGACTGAAGTGTTATTCAGTACGAACTTGTTAAGAAAATAAGGAAGCTGGCTTAAGTATGCCTATGTAGCTCTCCCTATAGTTGTCTCTCCAAGAAGCCTGGTAGTTCCTGAACTAAAATGATCTGAAACTGCTTCCATTCATCGTCCTAGCTGACCACTGTTACAAGCCCTTGTTGCTATTGCTGAGGACAGAGTTTTGGCTCCCAGAAACCACTGGGTTACTGACAACATCCCTAACTCCAGTTCCCAGATATCCAACCATCTTTTCTGGCCTCTGAGGGCACCAGGCTCACATGTACTACACAGGGTTAGATGCAAACAAAACACTCATGCACACACACACACACACACACACACACACACACACACACACATATCTCCTTAAAAAATAGCTCAACGCCTTTCTGTACGGATCTTTGGATGAGAAAGAACAGAGATTCCCAAAATATACAGACTGAGTAACACACAAAGACTAACAAAAACAGGCTAGTCTCAAGTCTGCAGAACATGAAATTTCCTTATTGAATGACCACTACAGCATAGTTTTAGGAAAACTATAAATTACAGAAATGGTGTTCCAGAAGTTATCTGAGAAAAAAATCCAAGAAGAAGGATGCTCATCACAAGCAACACTATTGATTCCTGTATTCCTCCAGCTCCCATCACCAGCATCTTTCTTCTACCTTACATGAGATGGCATGAATCAATGCAGAATAAACTATTTGCTAAAGCAAATCATGGTTTTAATACATGTTTATGTAAGTGATTATGAACCACAAGACAATTTCTGAAATTAATAACTACGATTTAAGGATTAAAAATACGACGGCAACTAGATGGCTCACTGGTTACAGATGTTTGCTGCCAAGACTGATTATCTGAGCTTGACCCCTGGGGACCACAAGATAGAAGAAGGCAGATCACGCATAGGGTGGTATGGCATATGGTACCCTCGTCCACATACAGACAAGTAGGTAAATAAAAAATAATTATACTGATTTTTACTGTCAGGCATAGTCCAATTTTGTGGTAGGTTGGAAGACCCAGAAGAAAATATTTAAAAGAATGAAAAGTTCTCTAATAAAGTTTATTTTAAAAAATCCTGCCAAATAAAAGGAAATCTGTAATTAGACTCTATAACAATTCTATATTTTGTTTGTCAGCTTTTACTTATAGTTTTAAAGTCCATAGGTAAGAAGCATGTGTTAAAATATGCTGGGGCATGTAAGCCTGGGAAAAAATGTTCAGTGTCTAAAAAGGCCATCAGATAAGTCAAAAGATAACATGACTTTAAGGTTACAGGAAGAAGGCAAAATGCAGATTACTCAGGTCAAAACAAATTTTCGGGGAAGCCCAGTGGACAAAAGAAACAAAACTGACAGCCTTGCACAGTCTAGGTTATTAACAGGGCAAGCTGTTTTAGAATGTGACAATTTAACAGTGGAGAAGTATCAATGCTCTCTCGCTTTGACTGTTTAACAGTACAAGCCATTAATGTTGGGAATATGGAGCAATGTGTAGTCACTGCTTTCCATAATTCTCCTGTCTGTTGTCTAGTTGTATTCTCGTGTGTTTTTAGTTACAGCTTTACTTTCCCAGAGAAGATCAACATTAAAAGAAAACCAGACTCAACTCCAAACTCTCATAGTAAAAATGTATTCTATTTCCCCTTTAAGCATTTTACAGCTCTTATATAATTAATAATGAAGAATTATTATCATATATAACACAGAAAAAGCTGGGGTATTTTGTTAAACTCTGCACATTATCAATATTTAGAGGAAATGGAGTCAACTGAATCTAGAAAAAAACTTTCATGGTTTCTCATACTACTGTTTAATTTTACTTTTAATTTTGAGACCACTGTAGTTGTGACAAATGACCATTCTATTCTAAACCTTACTAGTTTCTGTCAGTGATTGTTTTCAAAGTGGAGAATGCTAACACCGTAATATCAGCACCAATTTGCTCCCTTAATCTTATTCTGTTTTACTTGCGCTTATCTGCATATGTGAATTCAGTTCTATGCAATTTTGAATGGTATGTACTTTGATGCATGTGCCATGACACTCTACAGAACAGAACTGTACCACAGGCACCAGGATGCACAGTCAGACTCTCTCTTACCACACTCAACTTCTTGCCTTTTATTACCATTTTTTCTTTAATTTCCTCATTTGATGGTGTCTTCATGTATAATTAATATTGTTATACACAAATGAGAGAGAGAGAGAGAGAGAAAGAGAGCATGTCTCCAGAGTTCATTTTCTATTACTCATCTTACCACAGTCAGAATGGCTAGGGTCAACAAAACAGACAGCAAAAGCTTAAGAGGATGCTTGGAATCCTTAATCACTGTTGTTGGGATTGCAAAACTGGTATAGTCACGATAGAAACCAGTGTGGAGGGCTGCCAAAAAGCTAAAAATAGATTTACCATATGACCCAGCTATACTACTGCTACTACTGAGCGTGTTCTTCAAAGGACTCAGTGGCCTATTATGGAACACTTGTTTGGCCATGTACATTGTTGCTCTATTCACGATAAGTAGGAAGTGGTAGCAACCTACTTGTGAATCAGTTGGTAAATGGATAACAAAACTGTGATACAGACTCATAATGAGTTCTATTCAGATATACTGGAAAATGAATTTTTCAGGTATATGGATAGAACTGTAATCTACTATAAGTTTAATAACCTAGACCCAGAAAGACAAAAGCAAAATGCCCTGCCCCCTTATTTGAGGATCTTGAGTACACATAAGGATATTTATAAGTGGAATTATGTAGTATGTTTGAGATGTATATACTAATAAAATTCTAAGTGTTAACTACTCACTGAAGAAGACAAGAGTAAACTGAGTCTTAACACCAGTTGAGGATTGCTAACTTTTTCTTCTATGAATGGTCTAGCATAGCTACCAATCATCAAGAGGGCTTGTTAAACCAAATTGCAGCTTGCTAAATCTGCTGCTTGAGTTTCTGGTTAAGTACTTCAGAGATGGCCTTTGAATTAATACAGTTATATTTAAAAAAATACCATAAGGCTGACGCTTCTGAGCTCACTTTACTAAGCACTGTATTAATTTATAATTATCAGCCCATTATAACTCTTATTTGGTTGTTCTGGAAGAATCCATTCACTCATGCAGCACTAGAAATTATGGATCTAAGAAAGAAGAGAATATATTTCTTGAGCCTCTGGAGGAATCCTCCTTTAAGCAGACCATGTAAATTGGATACAAAATGAACAAGTGGAAAACTGGCATTTACAAAAGAGGAAATATGAATGCTCAATAAACATATGCAAATGGATTTTAGTAAAAATCAATAAAGTGTAACTAAAAATGATCTTATTGGCAAATAATTCAGTATTTGGTAACATAATATGCTGGCAAGGGAACAGAGGACCTTGGAGGGTGATAGCTAGCATCCCAGTTTTTTCCATGCTCATTGTTTACAACTTATCAAGGTTAAGTAGGCTTCATGGTTGAGCTATTGCAACAGCAGATCTCTTCTCCATAAACAGACAAAAAGGTATTCACAAAAGTAGAGTCTAATGTGGTTTGTTACAGCTCACTGACAAACTCAGCAAACCTAAACATCTATTAATAAAGAGAAAATTAATTGATAGCATCCAGGTATTTTCTTTTTTTTCCCTAAAGGCAAGTCATTATTACTGACTTAACCTCAGCCCTGAGGAGGCCAATGGACCACAAGTTCAGACCACAGAACAAGACTTCGGCTCAGAAAAGCAAAAACAATGCAAAATAAAATAAATTCATTTTTTCTGTCCTCTTAAATAGAAATATTTGATACATGGTGTGTTAAATTTTATAAATATATACATATATATTGTGTGTGTTCTGGTTAGGGCTGTTTGTTTTGTTTTGTTTTTGGTTTTTTTTGTCAGCTCTGGGAAAAGGGAAACTCAATTAAGAAAAAATGCCTCCATCAGGTTGGGCTATAGACAAACTAGTAAGTCATTTTTTTTAATTAATAAAAGGTTTAGGAAGACCTAACTTACTTAGGCAGGTGATCCTGAGCTGGGTAAGAAGTGAGACTAAGTGAGCCATAGAGAGTAAGCAGTATTCCTCTATGATCTCTGTGTCAGTTTTTGCCTCCAGGTTCTTGACAAACTTGAGTTTCTTCCTTGACTTCACTCCATGATCTACTGTGATGAGAACTCATCAGCTAAACAAACACTTTCCTTTCCAAGTAGCTTTGGGTCTTGGTGTTTATCACAGGAACAATAAGCAATCTAGGACACACAGTCTGTCATTAAAAATAACTTTTTAATGATACAAATAATAGCAAATAATTATTATCATTCACATGTTTAGTTTTATACTAAGTGAATTATATTTGTAAATAATTATTAAATTGCAGCTCTATGAACTGGTATTTCCAAGTGTTTGTTATGCATGCTAGGCTTTGTTTGACATTATTCAATAAAGATAATAAAAACATTAATGGCTTCCATTTTTTTTCCACTGACTAATACGCCACTGTGTAAATGTACCACATTTTCTTTATCCATTCTTCAGTTGAGAGGCATCTAGGTTGCTTCCGGGTTCTGGCTATTATAAATAATTCTGCTATGAACATAGTTGAACAGATGTCCTTGTTGTATGAATGTGCATCCTTTGGGTATATGCCTAGAGTAAAATTTCTGGATCTGGAGGTAGAGTTATTCCCATTTTCCTGAGGAACCACCATACTGATTTCCAAATGGGGCCTTACAAGTTGGCACGCCCAACAGCAGTGAAGGAGTGTTCCCTTTCTCCACATCCTTTCCAGCATAAACTGTCCTTGAAGTTTTTGAATTTAGCTATCTGACAGGTACAAGATGGTATCTCATAGTTGTTTTGATTTTGATTTCCAAATGATGTGACAGACTTTGATGATCTTCAATGGAAGGCCTCACTCATTCTATGGAGTAGAAGAGATATGGGATGGGAGTTGGTGGGGAGAATGGGTGGATGGGAGGGAGAGGGAACTGTGATTAATATATAAAATAAGATTGTTTCTAATTTAAATAAAAAAGAAAAATATTAATAGCAAATATTTAATGAAGTACTATTTTAGGCATGCCAGAAAACCCTATGAGATAAGTATTATTTTCATGTATATATTTCACAGAACCCAAGCAGGTATTCAATAGACTTTAGTGAGATTCTGAGGCAAGGTGAGGTTGGGAATATTCACAGCCATGACTTCCTTCACTTGAATCAATGTGAGGGTTTTTTTCAAGAGGAAAGATCTATGGACAAGAGACTTTGTGTTGTGTCACACGTCAAAGTCTAATTCCCAGTGGAGGAGGTTCAGATTTGCTCCCAATGGGGACGTTTCCTATCCTATGTATCTGTCACCTCCGTCAGTGGCTGAATCACAAAGTTCAGGACCTAGTCCCTGGAGCCTGACCTACGTGTACTGACTGATCTCTGAGATGAGAAGAGTTGAGGAGCAAAGGGCAGGAGCATGATTCTAAGCCAGGAAGTTCTCCCTAAGCCTATCTATCATAGGAAATAAAGCTTCTGGAGGCTGCTAATAGTGAATGGACACTATAGATTCAATTAGGACTTACAAATACATCCTAAACACCCAGGCTGAGTCTGACACTACCACACCATGATTGTTCTTTGGGCATTCTTAAGTAGACTTTCTCCTTTTCCAACCTCAAAACAAATGCAGAGACGTATGTGTAGCAGACAGTATTCTGTCCTGCCCCCACAGATGAACAAACTCAAGCTGACAAATGTCTGACCCAGGAGTCATGTGTTAAAAGAAGGGAGTGGCAACAGGACTCTGAGCCAGAAGTTTCTGTCCATAGACTGTCATATTCCTCATAGATTAGAATGTTCAGAATGGATTTCGGGAAGAAGGCGTACTAAAAGCAGTTGATTTCACTGACAAAGAGGATGCTAAATTTCAAGGAGGTGATTAATAAGATCAGGAGGAAAGATTTCACCAGCTATAAAATGAGAAAGGTAACAAAGGGGAAATTATGCAGAAAGATGCTGCCAGTTTATTAGTGTACTTTATGCGATAAATGAGAGCAAAGAATAAGATAATCTTTAAAAGCCAAATTTAGGAACCAGTCTATGTGATATAAACAAAAATATCCTCTGATAATACAAAACACTCCATGTCTCTATCTAGCTAATGAGTGGTATTATCAAGATAGCATCAGCTTAAAGACGGAAATCAGTAGTGAAAATGAAGAGCTTAATCTTAAGACACTTGGAGGAGATTCATCTAATGAATTTCTAAAGCCAGTACTTGTAGATACTCTTCACTGTTTCCAGCTGTCACAGAGATTAAACTAGAATTACAGAACAAAAGAAGAAATTGTCAGGTCAATGTCAAAATCTCCTCCTTAGCCAACTCAGTCTGTGAGCAGAAAATGGTCCAGTTCTTCTCTGAGTAGGGCATAGAAATAATGAGAATAAGAACTCGGCTAAGCACTTTTACCTTTTTAACTACAAAAAATAATTATTTCTCCTTGCTTCTTAGATGTCTCTTTCCAGGAAAATCTGATGCTGCCTCCAAACACGTTTCTAAATAATAATAATAAATAATAATAACAATAATAATATTAATATTTTGTCATTTATTCAAGCAAAATAGAACACTGTCATTCTGAGGGTCTCCTTTTGCTGTACCATGAAGAACAGCATTTCTCTATTTAGCTACACAATGAAACTGCTCAGACATTTACCAAACATGCTTGTCACCAAATGTATCCTGCCGGTGTGTTCCAAAGGCTTTATCTCAGTTTGCTGGATGATCAGTGTGTAGGTCACTCTCATTCTGTGACAAATGTTGGATTGGTTTAATTATATTATCTCACTTTCTTTTAGTTTAAAGAAAACTTTTTTCTTTATTGTGGTGCTAAATTTTTTTCATTCTTCTGAGATCAGGAACACTGAAGAGCAGTGTCCCACATTCAGAGTTGGTGATCAGTGTGCAGTACAGGGGAGTAGCTGCCAGGACACCAAGTATTTGTGCATTGTTGTGTCTAGGGAAAGGAGAAGTGAGGCAAATGGTAGATGAGAGTGGGGAAGCATTTTTTTCTAAATAGTTCTGTGTGCTTTGAGTCTTTTACAACAATAGCATATTTATGCATGACTTGTGTGAATTTTGAAGACACTAAAATAAAATTTCAATTAAATAAATAAGAGCAGCTTTGCCACATTAAGTTGGCTAAAGGTTCATTTTTGAGGGATTACTTCTACAACTTCTAGGGTAATTATTTTTTTATTATTATTTGTTTTTAAGTTTAAATTTAGATTAGAAACATGGTTGCTTCACAAATCAATTCCAGGTCCATCCCCTCCTCCCGTGCCCTCCGCCAACCCCCCCATTAACCCCTCATTTCCCCAGGGAGGGTAAGGCCCTCCATGGGGGTGTCCATAGTCTGTCATTTCATCCAGGGCAGGGCCTAGACCCTCCCCCAAGAGTTCAGGGTGAGAGTGCATCTCACATTGTTGGATGGGAGTCCAAAGTCCGTGTGTATACTCGGGATGAGTACTGATCTACTCCCCAAGGCTCAATAAATTACCTAGGCTTCCTTACTGACACCCACATTCAGTGGGTCTTGATCAGTCCCATGCTGGATTGGGGTAATTATTTTTAAGGTTATGTATTTTATCTTCCTGAAAGATTTTAATTTTTTCTTTTGTTTGTTAAATCATGGTTTAAGCACTTTTAAACTTACTTAAAGTCTTAACTTTCAATATTAATACCCAAAATTTGTGAGAAGCATGGAGATAAAATCAAAAATGTAAAAATAAACTCAGAGGCGTTCTTCTAATACTCTTTTCAAGGTGAAAGTCTGAAAACATTTGTTTTAAAGATGATGTAGTTAAATTACTTCTTCCTCCTTTCACAGAATCTTACCAACTTGTGAAAGTAGCTTAAACATTGCTACAAGTGCCTGGTCCATTTCCTTGTTTTCTTTACTGTTATACTATAAAGTTGATGGCGGGGACTTGATAGTGTGCATCCACTAAGAATCACAGACAAAAAAAAAAAAAGAGGAAGAGAATCAGTGTCTATGGTGAACTCATTTTCTATTTATACCGTGAACACTGGGGACCCAAGATGTCTGCTCTTGATCTGCTCTTCCTCTCAAGCTTTTCAATTACTGTCCTTTTAATCAAGTTCTCCTTATTAGGTATAAGCTGAGTAATTTTTAGCTGATGTTTCCAAACCAGATTTTTCCCCAAGAGTTACCAGTTTCTACTTCCAAGCACACTTTAACATCTCTAAGCAGACTCTGGGAGCCACAGACTAACAAGTTATAGAAACGGACTGACCTCTTTCATTCTTAAACTAACTGTGCCTTTCATTTACCTGCTTGTTCTCAGCCTAGGACAACCTGGTTTACAAGTGGCATTTGACATTATCTGGGGCTATTTTTAAGGATCACAACTAGGGGTAGGGTGGCACTCCTGTCTAAGATGCATGGATCTTGAGAGGCTACTGAAGAACTTTGATTTACAAGAAATCGCCTTTCACGATTACCAGCCTACAATCCACATCTCCAGAGAAGCTAGGAAACAAGGAGAACCCTAAGAGAGACATACATGATCCCCTGGAGAAGGGAAATGGCAAGATCTCCTAAGATAATTGGGAACATGTGGGGAGGTAGTTAGGAGAAAGAGAAGAGGAGGAGTGGAGAGGAGGACATGAGGGACCAGGAATATTGTGTCAGGAGAAGAATAGAAGAGAGCAAGAAAAGAGATACTTTAATAGAGGGAGCCATTATAGGTTTAAAGAGAAATCTAGCACTAGGGAAATGTTCAGAGATCTACAAGGATGACCCCAACTAAGAATCTAAGCAATAGTGCCGAGGTTACCTTAAATAAATGCCCTTCCTCTATAATGATATTGATGACTACCTTACATGCCATCCTAGAGCCTTCATCCAGTAGCTGATGGAAGCAGAAACAAATACCCACATTTAAACACTGAACCGAACTCCTGGAATCCACTTGCAGAGAGGGAAGAGTGATGATCAAAGTGGTCAAGACCATGCTGGAGAAAACCACAGAAAGGGCTGACCTGAACAAGGGGGAGCCCGTGTACCCCAGCCTGATAGCTGGGAAACCAGTATAGGACGGATCCAGACACCTGAAGGTAGGTGTCAGTTAGGAGACCTGGGCAATCTATGGGGCCTCTGATAGTGGATCAGTATTTATTGCTAGTACAGGAATGGACTTTGGGAGCCCATTCCATATAGAGGGATACTCTCTCAGCCTAGACACATGGGGGTAAGGGGAGGGCCTAGGCCCTGCTCCAAATGATATGACAGACTTTGAAGATTGCCCATGGAAGGTCTGACCCTCCCTGGGGAGCAGAAAGGGCATAGGAGAGGGGACAGGTGAGGGCAGTGTAGGAGAGGAGGGAGAGAGAACTGGGATAGACATGTAAAACAAGCTTGTTTCTAATTTAAATGAAAAATAATCATAAAAAAGAAAAAAAGAAATCACCTTTCAAATATACAATAAAGACTTTTCTGTCCCCAAATATAAATAGAACCAATTTTGTAGAAAGACTGATTCCTCAAATGATTGTGAAAGGGTTAATCTAGTGTTTAATTGGTTAATTCTCAGAAAACATGAACACTTCTATCTGTCCATAACATCATCCTCTCCTTGCTTCCTGCTTCTAGAGGCTCATATGTCCCATCTATTCTAGATTCAATCAACCTCCATGTTTCCCTCACCACTACCTTGTCTCAAAGGCACAAAATTTCCTATATTACAGCATACTTTCTCTTTGTTAATCTTCTCTCTTTTAATCTCATTTCTCATTAGGCCTCTTACTTCTGCTCATAGAGTTTCAAAAAATGTAAATACATTCATTTTCCTTTTCTGTAAAGATAACCAGTGACTGTCACTTCCTGGTGATAACATCCATTCAAGGAATCATCTGCTTCCCCGGTCCTTTTAGACTTTTACCTTTAATTTTGTTTATATGCATTTAGTGTGTGTGTGTGTGTGTGTGTGTGTGTGTGTGTGTGTGTGTGTACTTGTATGCCAAAGCACATGGGTCCAGAGGAAAATTTGGAAGAGTTTTCTTCTACCATGTGGGTTCTGGGGATCCATCTGAAGTTATCAGGCTTACGGACAAGTGCCTTTACCCACTAAACCAACTCATTGACTCATTTATAGCCCTTTAGTGCTTTGTCACCCAAATCCTTCAACTCAATTATGAGATTCTCCATCCTTCATATATGTTGCTTCTTTGAGAAGTATATCCATCAGCCTTGGTGACTTTGCAGCTCTTATAAATACCATTCCCAGCTGGGCCGTGGGGGCCAATGCCTTTAATCCCAGCACTGGGGAGACAGACACAGGTAGATCTCTGTGAGTTTGAGACCAGCCTGGTCCACAAGAGCTAGTTCTAGGACAGAGTCCAAAGCCACAGGGAAACTGTCTCGAAAAACCAAAAAAAATAATAATACCATTCCTTCTCTCTTTTTTATTGCTATTAAAATGGTTTGGGGGATGGTCTAATGACCTAAATTCAATCCTTGGAACCCACCTGATGAAATGAGATAACCAACACCTGTAAGTTTTCCTCCGACCTCCATGTACCATAACATGTATGTGCCTTCATATGTGCAAACACACACAAAAATAAAAATAAATAAAATTTAAAAACTAAAATGTATTACTTAACACAAAAGACATATTTAAGTTTGAAAATATCTCCTCCCACCCTAGATAATCCAAATCTCTGAAGAAAACATCTGTATCCATCACAGTTCATGGCTATAACAGCAGAACAAGATTCAGGTAACAAATATAAAAATAATTTCTTAAAAGAGTATTAGGAAGGCAGCTATGCTCACCACTGTACCACCATGGAATGAACAAAATCTCCCTAAAATTTATGTCCAGGAAAAAACTTCAAATTATAATCTATTTGGAAATAATATCTTTGCAGGTGTGATGAATTTAAGATGTGGTCATGCTTGGGAAGATGTTCCCTAACTTGCTTCTGACTGGAATCCTCCTAGAGGAAGGGAATTTGGAGCAGGAACTATGGGGGAGAGCACACTATACATGTGAAGATAGGGAGGAACTGGAGTGATACATCTGCAAGCCACAGAACCAGAGCATTGCCAGAAGGGCAGGAAGCCAAGGAGAAGGGCCAGGACCACATTCTGCAGAGCCTCTAGGGGTCAGTTCTGACACTTGACTTTGAACCTCTCGCCTGTAGAACTATGAGATAATATATTTCTATGGTTTAAGATTCTGTGAGTGATGATTATCACAATAACCTTAGGAATGGCTGCTATAGCCTACAGTATCACTCCAAGGATTAATCTGTATTCTCTAGGTGATGAATTAAGACAAAGTTAATACCATGCTCTTGGAATAATTTGCTTAGTAAGCTGTCTTGATGCTTACTTGCAACCTGGGTGCGCCAGAGATATTCCCATGTTATTGGACTCCTCAGCATCCCATCTCTTAACTGAATCCTCACCTCAGCTCCAGATAGCACCAACTGTTCTCAAATAGTCCTAAGACTTTGTGCCACTATCTCAAAAGTGAATGATGTAGTACTCCTTTCTAATATAACTTGAGGATCCGAATGAAAGTTGGCCAACATGGGGACTTTTATCAAAAAGCATTAATTCAAAACAGTAACAGCGCCCTAGATCAAGCATAGGACTCTTCTTGCACAGATCACTGCTGGCTTAGCCCTGACATGCTCCGTAACGAATGCAAAACAGACACTTGAAAGGGCCCAGAGACTTCTATCCATTCCTTTCTGTGTTTACCCGGAGAAAAGGATCTTCATTCTCACTAGCTCTTGAAATCTTCCAATATCAGAATGTGATCTGACTGGTGGTAAAGAAAAGCCAGATCTGCTGGTTTAAAGATTATACACATGATTCATAGGGCTGCATGATGACTGACTCTCATATCTGCCTCCCCTGCTAAAACTCTTAGAAGCAAATGCTGAATTGGACAAGTAAAGGCTTCACTTCCTGTGGCCAGCACTTTAAATCAGAGATGACTCACTTAATGATATGAGAAACTTTCATTTAAAAAATACGTGTTGGCAATTCCGATGCTTTTATTTTACATACACTGAATTAATGTAGGAAATTTCTATGTGTCCCTTACACTGGAAGGCACAGTAAATTGATTTAAATGAAAACTGTTTTCCACATTCTGTCCTATGAAATATCAACCATTTTAAGCCCAAACAACTTCCATGTGTCTTATTTCTTTCCTGTCCACTAGGAAAGGAGGACTATCATTTCTGACATCCCCCAAATGACTTCATGAGCTCTTCCAGTTTCTGTTCAAACTTTACTAGGCAGTCCAATGTCCGGAAAGATTGGATCTCAAGACTGAATGAACTCTCCACATTCTGTTTTAAAAGATAAACATGCACTCTATAAACTTCATCTGCCTAAACAACAGAAACATCTGTTTAGATTCATGTGCAGCGTTTTGGCTGCATTCAGCAAGAGAGAGGCTTAGGAAGTGTGTCATCATCCACTGTGTTCCACACTGTCCAGACATCATCACTGGTCACAGTGATACACTGAGAGATTATCAAGCCTGGGAATAACTAAACTGGGTCACTATTCATAAACAGTCTTTGGTAACTGCTATTACACTGTTCTCACATCCCATGGTTCTATCTGCAATGTGAAAGAGGAATAAGGACATAAGTAAATATGAAAAACTGCTGAGATGGTTATAGTTTTGAGTCTTTCAAATAGCTAAATTATAGATTCCAGAATGAGTATTACAAATTCTTCTGTAGCCTGATTATTCACCAATAACATGTTCAATCATTTCAAACAGATTAAATATATTATTACCTTTTACTGGCTACATATATGATCAGAAATATTATGCCAGGATGTTGACTGAATATTCAGTGACTCAGTAGCAAGGAGAGGCCCACCCATGAGCACAGCATGGCAGGCTTTATGGGAGAAAACTGGTGAACTTTGCCACTAGTACTAGCATACTATGCAGTAGTCTTTGTTTCTTTGTTAGATGAAAATAAGAACTAGAGACTGCCTCAGGCTAAAAAAGTTAAAAAAACAAAAAATAAAAATAAATCTGTAAACCAAGGTCTCTTAAATCTACACCCGTTTAATTTTTCAGATACTGCCATTGTTTTCATGTGCTACACAAACTATCATATTTCCAACACGTCAGACATCTATATTTTATTTGTCAAGTATCAATTATTTTCCCCGATATAAGTTGTTATGTAAGGTTTTTATATTATCATCAATTAGCCAGTTTCCAGAAAGACAAAAATAGGCTCCTGGAAATATACCAGAAATGGCCAGAGAAGAGCCCTCATAAGGAATTTGAGAGCACTGAAGAGAAATAATCCATTTTACATTTTAAAAACCAGGATCAATTCAGTTTCTGTGGATCTCTACACAAGTAGAAAATCATATTCCCGTAAGTTTTTTCTGAGATATATATATTCACAAACACCATGTATCCCATCCAAGAGTCCCCTTCTATGTAATAACATTTTTAACATTATTTACTTAAGATTATTGGGACAATGTTCAATATGTGTATCCATTGCATTTTTTAAGTCTACAAGAAAATCTCTGGCTTTTATTTCACATTAAAATTTTGCCAAAAACAAGGAAAGACTCAAATTCACCACTTCACTACACAAACCATGACTGCGTCATTGAGATGCAAATTATCACACAGCCGGCTGAACATAATTTAAAAACTGAATCATAAGATCATTTTACCTCAAGAAAAAGAGCAAATCATTTTGTACTTTTTGTCAGAAATGTTACTTATATTAAATGACAAAAATATAAGCTTTGGAAAGCTTCAAGTCAAGTACTTCTTAATTTTATAAGAAAAGGAAATATTTGAGATTGTTAATCTATGAACCAAAAGTTTCATTAAAGTACATTCACAGAAATATTGCTAAAATTAAAAAGTGTTAATTGAAAAATGTGTTAATTGAAAAGATGAAATATACAAAAATTTCTATGTCATTTAACATTCTTTGATTCTTAATGAGTATGAATAAGCATTTTGTCTCTTAGACAGAGTGGAACAAACAAAGTAGTCATCACAGTAGCATGGATGATGACTTTTTATATCTAGTGAACTGTTTTTTTAAATAATCATTTCATGAAAATGAAGAAAAAAATCAGTTGTTGGATTTGGCTTGATGGTTTAGAAAACTTATTGTTCTTCCAGAGGTCCCAGGTTTAATTTGCTGCACCTACATGGCAGGTCACAAATGTCTGTAACTCTTGTTTTCACAGACAAACATAAAGGCAGAATACCCATGTATATCCACCAGAGGAGAAAAGTAAATATCAATGTTACCTAAATGTGAGTCCAGTGGGCTATAGCAACCACTAGTCTGGTAAAACAAACTGACTGGTATGATAATAACATCAATATTGTTGGAGTGACCACCACTGTCTTAATGGATTTAAATCCCATTCCACAAGCTGAATGTTATAGCTGACACCATTATAGGATCAAAAAAAGTACACAAACTGTGGCCAGACTAGTCACAATCCTTAGAGGAAGACCTACTATAATTATTTTATTTAATGGATAAAGTATTAAACTGACTCTCAATGATTCATTAAAATGTAAGTTAAAATTCCTTATAATCAAGAATGACCTCTCTGTGTGGTTGAGGCTAGTGTATATAGTTCAGTTGATGACAAGTTGGTGACAAATTGTGTAGTTGTAATCTCTGCACTACGGAAGCAACAGCCAGCCTAGCCTATTCAGTGAGGTTCAGGCAAAGGACAGACCCTACATCAAAAACTAAAGTGGATGACTCCTGAAAAATTATAACAAATGTGGTCCTCTGGCCTTCACAGGCAAACACATACACACACACACACACACACACACACACTATTGAGGAGACCTTAAACTTTTTGTACAGCTGTTGGTTATACTCAAAGATATAAGTGCTGCTATTGTATCTTAGTGATGTCTTGTGGGTCATTACTGTGGTTCATACATATAACTGCTACTAGAAGTTTTTTGGAAAGTTTAATAACCTTAGTGATAGTAAGCAAGAATGGTTTAGAGGCTCACAGCAACAAGTGCCATGATATTAACATTAACAGTACTAACCAAACAATAAAGTTAAACACATCTGATCATAATTGTTATAAATTTTCTATGGTACTTCTGCCTCCCAAGTAAATCAACAAATTTTCAGTTGTTTATACTTCCGTGAATCATCTTTTGTGTCTACCACTGAATTAACTGAACTGAAAATTCTCAGCTTCAGGATTCATCTATATTAGAAAGGTCATTTGCAGCTGAACCATTCATTATGCTCAAACTATTCCAATTGCCATTAGTTAGATAATGGTAAATTTTAAATACATAAACAAATTATGCTTCCTAGATTCTATTGAGCTAAAGTTCTGCCATGTTAAAGGGCTGAACTCTGATGGAGATTAGAACTAGGAATTTGGAAATTTGACAATAAAAGGAAGACTTAAACTCAGTTATGTTCCACTTCAACAAATTAGTAACCTAATTCTTACAAAGTGCATGACCGTATGATTGAGAGAATTTTCATGAGCTGCAAAGTTCTATCTCTTACTGTTCATAAAAACAATTCCTGGTTGACCTGTTTTATGAAAATGTCTAATAATATGTTTTAGTCATTTAAGAAATCCATTGCACCTCTGTTATACCTACTGTGTCTAACAGGTTCCTCCATTTGTTAGCATATTTTGGTATCTATCTTAGTTAAGGTTACCATTGTTGTAATTAAACACCATGACCAACACAACTTGAGGAGGAAAGGTTTTGTTTGTCTCCAGTTCTAGATCACTGTTCATCACTGAAGGAATTTAAGACAGGAACTCAAATAGAGCAGGAACCTCAAGGCTGGAGCTGATGCAGTGGCAATGGAGGAGTGCTTCTTACCGGCTTGCTCATCATGACTTGCTCAGACTGTTTCTTGTAGAACCCAGTACCACCCATCCACGAATGATGCCACACACAAATGGCCCCCCTCCATCAATCTCTAATTATGAAAATGTTCTCCAGCAATATCTTATGAAGGCATTTTTGTAACTGAAGTTCTGTCCTTTCAGATAGTTCTAGCTTGGGTCCAGTTGACATAAAACTAACCAGCACAGTATCTATATTTTCACAAGCCCCTATAAGTATTTTAACTCCCACACAGCTAAATATTGTTTTGTTTTTGTTTTTAAGATAAAGGCAAAAAAAGCACATAACCATCTTAAACCATAAGCAGATATTAAGTTTCTGTTTCAGAAAAGTTAGAATACATTATCCCAATTTTACTCTATGAAACATTGACAGTTACCTTGTAGCACTAGTGTCCTCATAACCATCCTGCTTGGACTATAGTTTGATAAAACTGTCTGGTTTTCTTCTGTTTGCTCTACTGCAGGAATGAAAACTATTTGAAGCGGGCAATTCCTCTTGTTTTACATCTCCACTTCTTAGTACTTTTTGTTCTTTACTGTCCTTCATTCCACCATTTCCCTGCACATGTTTTCTCTCCTTTTCAGTGTGAAAATCAGTTCTAAGACTGAGATTTTGATGTCCTGGGATTGTGTCTCAGCTTTGTACTTTTTGGATCTTTCACTTCACTCCTTAGCTTGGCTTATTTTCCATTATCTTCACAGCTAGACCCCTCTCCGTATTCCATAAATTAAAACTTCCTTCATGCCACTGACAACATCTCCTCAATCTTAAAATAGAGCTTCGTGAGGTGCAGCCATAGTTCTTTGCTGCACCTTCAGAATGAATTCCTCCAAAAAGATAAAATACATTAACTTATTTTGAATCCATATAATTTAATGTAATATTGTATGCTCTTTTGTATAGCCAACAGGGGTTAAAAAAAGAATCTCTAAATAACAAAGCAGTATTTGATTAATGGAGAAGACTAAAAGGGAGCAAAATAAAATAAGGTTTGGGAGAGTACTTAGGGAATAATACTCTTATAAATATTAAATTTATTAATAATTACAGGAAGTACCTATGATCTGAATACTCTAAGTAAGAGACTAGATTCATATAATTTGGCACTTATAGAAAAGACAATCTAAATCCATGGGCAAGAAGGATAAAAGGTTTAAAAGGTAGCAATATAAAAGATAGCTAAATTATGTGTACTAAACCAAGTACAGCCACATGGAAGACATGAAGCATTCATTATTCAGAAAGAGTCATGATATGAAAATTGTCATGATAAAAGAGCTCAGTCAATAAAAAGCAAACTGATTCTAAACACGAATAATTTGTAACATAGCCTCCATATGTATTTAAGGAGAACCAATAACTTCATTCTGTCAAATGAAATCATTACAAAAGGAAAAGATGAGCCAAGGAGAAGAAGGATAGATGTATTTGAAATGCACATGACAAGGACTCATTTTCACACACAGAGAAATGGAAGCATAAAATTCTTTGATTTGGAGTTCACGGGCCTCTAGTCCAGAGTTTATGAACTGAGAACTGTAGAAAGCCTAGCTTGTTTTGTCCCATGGGAAACTTGTTTTTCCTCATAGTTCCTTGGGTCAGCATCATAAAGAGTACCCTCACCTTGGCAACCATCCCACTCTGGAAGTCAGAGATCCCTAGATAATTTTACTGGTTGTGTTTTGTTTTTATTTTCTCAAATAAAAGAAAAGAACTATTCAATGTAACTGAAGCAAGAAGCATCTTTATAAGCCAGAAGTGAAAGGGGCTCTTTTGCAAGGCTTATCTCTGCTTGCTGATTGCTTTTTCTGAGAAAATTCCTTTCTATAAATATTGGAAGCGAATGTCGTCGCTATGCCCCACACTACATGGGTACAATTGGAGTAGGGAAGCTGTAAGCCAAGACATAAAATTTTGACAACCCATTAGAATTTTGGAAGGGAATATCCCTTGCATCCTGATGGGAGCCAACTATGTTGTATATCTACTCTCTAGATATATGAGGCATTGAAATGTCTTGTTTTAAGCTGTCCTGTTTGGTGTGGCACTCCTTGACAATAAATATATGTGCTGAATAGAGAGGTTTGCAATTCCTTGATGTGTTGATATCTCAGAATGAGCTGGAAGAGGAGAGCATGAAAACACCAGGGATCTCAACTCATAATTTACACACAATGCAGCATTTGTGAACAATATGTCAAATGTGTCCAGAAATGTGCATATGGCCAGAAGCCACTTAGTTGCTTCGGAGATACTCCAAGGAACTGAAGAAAGATCAGGAAAATTTAATTGAAACATCATCCCATACTTCTGGAAAATCTTTAATCTTTTTCAATTTCAAATATTGACTCTAATTTTAGTATTTCCGTTCAGTACTTAATTTCTCTGTAGAAAAAATATTTAAATATGTATGTAGCATTTTATATGTGTGATTAACTTCTTTGTACACAAAATTCCCTTTTAAATGTAGCAAATAAATGTAAAAAATTACTTCGAATAGACAATATTTATCTTAAGGATTTTCTCTAATTCTAATAAGCATCACTACTTACTTTTTCTACTTTTAAAGTAGAGAAAGGTATTTTAAAGGCACATGTTGTCTGACCAGTTTTATATTAGAATTACCTACTCATCAAATTATATAAAGAACAAGATAACCATTATAATAATTACTTTAAGTTATGGGACTGGATAATGCCAATGTTTTAAATGATGGTACCTAGTTAGGTATCACAATACCTAATGTGAATTATGAGAAGAAACTGGTTAATGATTTATATATGTTTCTCTTATTGGTTGATGAATAAAACAGTTTGGCCAATAGAGTCAGGAAGATAGGTGGGACTAAGAGACAAGAAGAATTTTGGGAAAGATCGGAGACAGAGACCACTAGGAGATGCCATGTGGAGACCAGGATACATCAGGTGTTCTCCGGTAAGATAAGACCATGTAAAAATACATATATTAGTAGTTATTAGTTAATAATTAGGAGAGAGTTAGCCAGTAAGAAGCCCTAACTATCGGCCAACAGTTAAATAATTAATATAGCATCTCTCTGTGTTTATTTGGTGCTAAGGGTGGTGGGACCTAAGTAGGAAAAGAAGCAAATTCCAGCTACATAGAGTACCTGTGAATAGACTGTATACTGTAAAAGTTCAGGTTTGGATACGGCAGTGCTGTGGAGACAGGAAAAACAATGATGGCTTCCAAGGGTGTACGCACATGGGAACAAATAAAGGAGAACATAGGGAATGTTGAGGATAGTGACACTTCCTTGCATTGCATTATAATGTTGGACAATAAATACAGTCACCACTAATACAGACCATGGGCTTTAATGAACACATATGTATTAATATTTGTTTCTAAATTCTAATAAATTTACCTCAATTTTGTTGCAAACTTTTAATAAAAATTAAGACTGTGTCATGTAGAAAGAATATATACAATTTTTCAGTGCTTTATTTTTTCTCAATAAATCTAAGGCAGCTGCAGCAAAGTTTATTAACTTCAAACCAAACAAACCTGGTGTTCTTCACAACCAACCCCATGCTGTTTGACATTAGGATTCTGATGTCCATGAATCACAGGAAATATGCTGTTAATTTTTAAATGTTACTCATCAACTTATTGTGGTCTCCCTACCTGCCTGGTAGTGGTCAGTACACATGCCAATGTTCAGCTCTCTGTCTACAGTCTTCAGGACAGTGCCCCAGGAAACACCATAGGACTTCATATCACTGGCCTATTTGGCAAACTATCTGTATGAAGACATGCTGGTACTTAACACACAAATTATCCAAACTCAATAGTGTAAAAATGGGAAGTTGTGCCCCTAATTAAAGCGGTAGAAACATGACTTCCTCAAGACTAACTCTCTTTCATTACTTTGGACTCACAAGCATATTTGAACAGCTTAAGACATCTTAAAATTTAATATTTTATTCTTTGTGAAATTGTCTGTTTAAGTAATATGGCCTCCCAAATAAAGTGAACCAAATGGGACTGTTATTAGCCTCAGAAGCTGTTCTGGGGGAAGCAAATATGAATTGTAACATTCTCTACTTTTGTCTCCTTAAGAAAGCTGAAGAAACTCGGAAGAGCTGAAATACAAGTTCTGTGTTAGCTTTTATTTATGCAGTGTGTGTGTGTGTGTGTGTGTGTGTGTGTGTGTGTGTGTGTGTGTGAATTCTCAACGAATACACCTATCTGCCATACTGCTGAAGCCAAACCTACTTTACTTTGGGAAGCAATCGTGGAACAAATTGTATAAAGAAAAGGTTCCAAATCTAACCTTATCAAAAGTGCTAGCAAGACACATATTCAAAACTATCAAGCAATAATAAAGTAGGTGTTCCTGCTTAAAACCATTGAATAATATCTAATACCATTTAGAATATATCCAAAAACCTTATGAAAATGTTACATCTGCATTATGTGTCCTTAACATGTGATCCACTTGTCTCTTGTATAATATTTACAAATGTACTCACACTCCCTTGCCTGAGATGCTTAGAGTCCACTGTTCCCTCATACTAATCCAATCTATGGCTTCCTATGTAACTTTCCCATTTCTGAATCCCAGGACCTCTGAAAATCTCCTGAGTATGAACTAGGCTTATAGCTAGCAGCTACCAAAATCTAGGCTATGCCACTTTCCACAATATATTTATAAAATAAATGAGTAATGGTAAAAAAACTAGAGAAAGGAAAACTCTCCTCTCAACATCTTGAAAAGAGGAAGAGAGAGCTGTCCAGTGACCCCAAGTTCATCTTTGGTGTACTGATGTGAGCTTTCGGTTTATATAGAAGAATTAGGCCAAAGAGAACAAGATTATGCATCACTAAACACTCATCCTGAAGCTATGGTCCTGCCCATCATTGTGTTAGATCTGGTTGTGCAAGCTACTTACATAAATTGATAACGCATCATTTTTGTCACACAAGGGAATCAATCTAGTTCCACAGGAATTACTCCTTTCTATCACAAATGACTCTTCTGGTCTTAGAAATGATCTGTACTTAGGATTTTCCATTCCTGCATTTCAAAGAGACATCAGGTTTAATATAATGACCTATCTCTATGTCCCTGGCCTTGAAGGTCACTTCTTTATGGTTAGCATACTTACACAGAGTCAAGAGTCAAGCAGAAATCTGAGTCAAATAAAGGAGATAGACAAAGAACAAAGCCAGTCATTCTGGTCTGTCACCCTGCAGTTAGTTACCATGCAGACTCAAGTCAGCCATCAGTGTTTTTCAATGAAGGCAACTTGCAGATGGCTGCTACAATCTGTGAGTCTCTATCGCACAGAACACTACATTCATGGTTGCTTTTGTGCTTCCTATCCCTAACAGAATGGAAGTTTCTAAAACACCAGATAAGCACACTTACCTTGTGTTACAGCCTTACTCCTCAATACAGTACTTAACATTACAAAGACACTTGGCATACTTGTAGCACAAAGTTGAGGGAGTGAAGAAAGGAAGACAAATTGAAAGAATCACCAGATAAATCAGAAATTGTTTGGAGAAACTCTCTTGAAATGTTGCCTACCAGATCCGAAGGAAAAACATTGCAATGGATGCACTTCAGCATCTATTTTAATAACAACAACAAAAACAGCAACAATAAAACATTTGAATTTTATTCTGTAGGAAGGAAACTACACGTATACACATTGACTGGTTTGTTAGGAGTTAACCTTAAATCTAGATTCCATCTCTACAGCACCTTTGGTACACAAGGCACAGTGGCTTTGACGTATGCAAACTCTCCTCCCACCACTCAGAGAAAGAATAATGAAGGAAAGGGGGATCCAAGAGACAAGGCTCAGCTGGCCCATAGGCTAAGACTAAGCCTTAAATTGACTTACTGCCTTTGTCCACTATCCAAAAAATAAAAACAAAACAATGCAAAACAAATCAAAACAAACAAAAACAACAAATATCGTGGAAGGAAGATTTCTTGTTGGCTTTCCAGATTGCCTCTCTCTGACTAAAACACAATTTAAAGATTAGTTCCTAGTTTTGTTTACATGACAGAAGGATGGACCACTTAGAACTCTACTCCCTTACCACATTACTATACAATTTATGACAGCAGACCACTGCTTATACCAGCAGTTCTCAGCCTGGGGGTTGCACCCGCTTTGAGAGGGGTTGCCTAAGATGCCTAAGATTATAAGCATATGTACATTACAATTCATAGCAGTAGCAAAATTACAGTATTGAAGTAGCAATGAAAATAATATTATAGTAGAGGGTCCCTACAACATGAACAACTGTATAAGGCGTTGCCACATTAGGAAGGTTGAAAACCATTGCTTTAGACCTTAACTTCAATATCTTTTGGGAATGAAAGTAGGGAATGTCTTGTTTCTTTTTTACTAAGTTTTGATAACTCATTTACTAAGCAGTGACCCTTCCTCATGTGTTTATACTATTTGAATCTTTTACACTACAATTAATGTGAACCAAACATCTTATCAAAGAGAAGCCATCACATTGCCACCAGTATTTAGTTTGCAAGTTCTGTTCTTACTGAACAGAATTTGATGCTGATTTGCACATATATTAAATTTACCTTTGTAAATAGGCTTCTTAGTTTTCCCTTCTCCTTCTCACAAGGACTGAACTGGAAAGTCTATCAAATTCTCCCTTTACAAAGCACATATAGACCTGAGACAGTGAAGACAATATTATACTTGACTAAAGGGTTTCCTTAAAATGTGACTATTGGGGTATAAAAAACAATTCACTGCTCTTCTGTGCTTTTCTTAGAGCTTATGATGCTGACTGATAGAAAGTAATCCCCCATGTAAAGACTCCTCTGACAAAATAATCATAAACCAGCCATAAGACATTGATTCATTTAGCTTTTTTATTCAAATACAAATGTATGCAAGACTTATCACATGCAAGGAAAACTAAGTAGTAATTTCTTGGAACTTCTACTGTAGCAGAAGATTGACATTAAAAATAGGCAAAAGTATATGTAGGTCTAAACCATAACACATGGTTAATCGGAAAAATGCACTGGTGCCAAGAAGATCCATCACATGAGGGATGGGTGCCAATTCCTGAGGTTACTCTGAAAGCCTGATGGAGAATGGACTGGAGAAAGTGATGTATTTTACAAAGTTTTGTTTATCATTGCAGCTTCTGGAGCTGAAGATTATTTATTCCTGTCTGTCTTCCTCTGCTCGTCTGATAAAACCCATCTGATATGAGTCATACGGGTAACATGACTGGAATCCACCCCACCCCACCTATATCTTATAAACACGCATTCCAAGCCACCATCTTCCAGATAACACTATGGCTCACTGCAGTGGTCATTAAATGAATTTGCCTAAGACAAGCAAAACCTCTTTCTTACACTATAGATGCTCAACTACAGTCACAGTCTGGTACTGTAAAATATATTTATTCATTCTTTCCTAGGATTTTTTTTCTGGTGTAGGAGCTCTGCCTGAGCCTAGGACCCTCCTAACAGCAAAGAAAAGGTCTTTCGTTTTCTGAGTAGTCATATCCATGCTTAGCAGTATGTTAAAGTATGTGCCATGTATTATATACTGAAAAGCAAATACTTGGAAATGTGAAAGAGAATCAATCTACAAGTATGCAGCAAATCAACTTGGCCACTTGAACAGAGATAAAAAAAAAGTCTTGCTAAGAAAGAAAGATCATTTCGAGTCCTTCATACTGCTAATCCTATTCCCTGGAGACTGAGAATTCATCTCTTGGCAGCACATATAAGCTGAAAAAAATTTCTAAAGAGCTGACCCACATATCTCATTAATTAATTACAGTTGTGTAGCTCTAACTGGTCTTGCCACCTCCGGTTTAAATTTCCACCAGCTCTTGCAATAAGGAAAAACGATGCACATTTTTTTAGCTAAAATTTAGGGGGTGTTGCAGTTTTCTTACTCTATAGATAAGAATTGAGCCTAGAGAGATCAAATATTCTCAAAGTCCCACAGGTAGTTGAGAAATAGAGCAGAGACTTGGCTGTGGATTTACCTGGCCCCAAATTCAGGCATATTCCAGCTGTAATTTCCTGTCTCTCTAAAAGAGATTTAAAACAAGGTATGAAGACTCAGAGAAAGTTGGCTGATGCTATCACTATAAATTTCTGAACACAAAGAGATCATCAAAGGAACTACGGCTGTGTGAAGAAGCCAAAGTGGAAGAAAATAACTCCTCTGTTGTGATATTCTTTTGCAGCATCCAAAGCAGTCATAGTTGTACTATCTTGTATTTCTCCATTACCTTTGAGATGAAGGTAGCATCAGACATTACTATCATCCTTCAACAATACATTTCCAAGAAATCGTCTACTCATTGGAAGGAGTAAGAGATCTGAACCCAGGGCTATCACAGATGAAGGTGTGTGAAGAGGGCATTCAGAGCAAAAGAAAACTCAAAAAATAGGAAGAGAACACCTGCCAGATTAACACCAGAAGACTTTGGTTTTAAAATTATGGAAAATGATATGTGCAAACATTTAAAAATCTTCTAATCAGTCATTCTTAGCTCTCATGTAGACACAGACGTCAAGAGTGCAGAAATAGAATCCAGAAATGGAGGCTGGGAAGAGTCCAGAAACAGGATCCTTTGTATAAAGAAAACTGTTTGAAGTCACTCAGGGATGACATGGGCAAACGAAAAATGAGTTTTATTTCACAACAGAACAGCAACGGGGAGACCATTCTTCCTTGCTTGCCAGTCTTTCTCTTCCACACATACACACTTGAGGAAGTGTCAGAACACAGTGTGTACCCCCCACCCCCACAAATCTTCCTATCCCTAGCCAGTGCTGTTATCAGAAACAGAAATTACATAAAGCTTTACTAATAATAGCCAGTGTTAAGTGAACACTTCCAATGAGGAATCCTAAAGGCCAGCTCATGATTCATCTTGTTCTCTTCCCTTCTGTGATGACCATGGAAGGATGCTGGGGCCTTTGGTAGCCAGGGGTTGCTGTGTATACACATTCATCTGTCTGATAACCCACTAATGTTTGGGACTGTTTGTTACCACAGTGTATTCTAGCTCAGTGACTCTCAAAGTGAGATACCCACTGGCAGCATCTACATGAAAGTTATCTGAAATGCAGCATCTGAGGTCTTACCTTGGATCTGGTATGTTAAAACCATGGGTGAGGGCCTAGACAGCTTCTTAAACACTTTTTTGAATAATAGATGGATTTTATATTCCTGTATATTTATGCACTTTCTCTAGTGAAGGTAAATTCTTTTTTTAAATTTTTTTAAATTTCACTTTTTATACAAGTTGCTCCCAGCTCCCTCTCTTCCCTCCTCCCCCTCCCACCCAATCCCCCAACCCTCTACTCCATCCTCCCTCCACTCCCCGAGAGGGTAAGGCCTTCCATGAGGGATTTTTCAAAGTCTGTCATATCATCCCTGTAAGGGCCTAGGCCCTCCCTGTGTGTCTAGGCTGAAAGAGCATCCCTTCCTTTTATGATCTACTTACTATCTGAGGTGCCATAGATTGCTGAGGTCTCCTCTCTGCCATCCAGATTCAGGGAGGGGTCTGGAGCAGTCCCAGACTGGCCTCTCAGTCACCAGTCTGGGATCCAAGAGCTCCCCCTTGTTCAGGTCAGCTGCCTCTGTGGGTTTTACCAGCCGGGTCTTGATTCCTTTGCTCGTCACTCCTCTTTGCAACTGGGTTCCAGGAGTTCAGTTTGGTGTTTAGCTGAGGGTGTCTGCCTCTGCTTCCTTCAGCCACTGGATGGAGGTCCTAGGATGGCATATAAGGTAGTCATCAATCTCATTGTCATGGGAGGGCATTTAAGGCAGCCTTAATGCCAGTTGGTGTCATTCTTGTAGATCTCTGAAAATCTCACTACTGCCAGATCTCTCCTTGAACCTCTAATGGCTCCCTCTATTATGGTATCTCTCATCCTACTCTCCTCTATTCTTACCCTGACACAATCTTCCTGTTTCTCCATGTCCCCCTCTCCTTTCCTCTTCTCCCCCTCTCTTTCTCTCATCTCCCTCTCCCCTCAGCCCCAATGCTCCCAATCCCCTCAGGAGATCTCGTCCCATTCCCCTTCTCTGGGTTACCATGTATATCTCTCTTATGGTCCTCCCTGTTTCCCAGACTGGTGGTGGGATTGTAGGCTGGCACTCACCTGCTCCATCTCTAAAATCCATATATAAGTGAGTCCATACCATGTTTGTGTTTTTGTGACTGGGTTACCTCACTCAGAATGGTTTCTTCTAGTGCCATCCATTTGCCAGCTAATTTCAAGATTCCACTGTTTGTTTGTGTGTGTGTGTTTTTTTTTTCCCGCTGAGCAGTAAATTGTGTAAATGTACCACATTTTTTTCTATCTACTCTTCAGTTGCTTCCAGGTTCTGGCTATTACAAATGATGCTGCTATGAATATAGCTGAGCAGATGTCGTTATTGTATGAATGTATGTCTTTTGGGTATATGTCTAAGAGTGGAATTGTTGGTTGTGGTAGACTGATTTCTATTTTCCTGAGAAATCTCCATACCAATCACCAAAGTAGCTGTACAAGTTGGCACTCCCACCAGCAGTGGAAGAGTGATCCCCTTTCTCCCCATTCTTTCCAGAACAAACTGTAATTAGTGTTTTTGATTTTAGCTATTCTGACATGAGTGAGATGATATCTAAGAGTTATTTTGTTTTGCATTTCCCTGATAATTAAGGATGTTGAGCACATTCTCAAGTGTCTATCAGCCATTTTAGATTCCTCTATTGAGAATTCTCTATTTAGTCCTGTACCCCACTTTTTAACTGGATTATTTGGTGTTTTGGAAACTAGCTTCTTGAGTTCTTTGTAAATTTTGGAGAACAGCTCTCTATCACATGTGGGATTGGTGAATATCTTTTCCCCCATTCTATGGGATGTCATTTTGTCTTGTTGACTGTGTCCTTTGCGTCTCAGAAATTTCTCAGTGCCTGTGCTATTGTTGTTATGTTCAGGAAGCATTATCCTGTACCAATTCTTTCAAGGGTACTTCCCACTTTGTCTTCTAAGAGGTTCAGTGTGGCTGGATTGATGCTGAGATATTTGATCCATTTGGGCTTAAGTTTTGTACACGGTGATAGATGTGGATTGATCTGCAGTCTTTTACATGCCAGCATCCAATTAAGCCAGCACTGTTTGTTGAAGGTGCTTTCTTTTTTCCATTGTATAGTTAGTTTTAGCACTTTTAACCAATACTTATGTGTAGCGAAGTCTAAGGATACTGACTTAAATTTACCAATATAACAAATTTAGAAGAAAAAGCTCATTATTATTCCCACTTGTATTCAAGGAAACTGTAGTTTCCTCAAATCCAAAAAGATATTCTAAATGAGAAAGAAATCACACAAGATAAAGCTCAGATGCAGCCATCTGGAGTCATATGCTCATATATTAATCATTTTGCTGTCACGCCTTGTAATGAAGTATCACCATGACTATGACCTTGTCATGTAGCTTCATTAGTAAGAACAAACCAGAAAACATTAATGATCTTTATCATAGAAAATTTCCAGTCACTTAACATATTATTACTCCTTTCAAATATTTATATTTGCTTCATACCAAAAGAAACAAAATCTATAAGATAATGTTATCTACAATATTATGGACAAGAAAGAACTCTTGCTGTACTCTTGAAGAAATAAATAGTTATGGCTTATAAAATGGCCAAGTTTAAATGGTGGTGAGAATAAAAGACAGTTGAAATCACAGTTGTTTACAACATATCCTTAGAACTCAGGGAGTGAGAAAGCAGTGTCAGAGGATACAGAGAGAGGTTATGAAATATCCTCTGGGCAGGAGGGGAAACTCACAGAAGCTGGCACAAGGGTACTGGTCCACAGAAGTAGTACCCACCTAATCATCAGCTATGGAAGGAAATGAGAGCAGCTATAACAATGGCACTGGTTGGCAGAAGTGGAATCCTACCAACAGTCCGCTATGGAAGGAACTCACAGAATCATATCACTTACTGTTCAACTATCAAGAACAAATGGATTCTGGGAAAGGCAGAAAAATGATATTTTGCTATGTATTCACTGGTGAGTATGTCAGGTTCTTATAGTTAGTTGCAAACTTAGGGTCACATTGACAGCCTTGGTTAAACTTTATGGGACACACACGTACAAAAACCCAAACAAATAAACAAGCAAACAAAAAGCAAAACAAAAAAGACAAAACTAATGAATCAAGTAAAAACTGTTTGTAAGGGAGACTGGAACCCAATAGTGATAGGTGGAAGATAGATAGGAGAGGTTGAGAGTAAGTATAGTGAATATGGATGGAAGTGCAAAATGACGTTCACTGATGTGAAAGAAACATAAAGCATATCGGCAAGTCTGGGTTTGTAAATAAACTCCCAAAGGGATTGTAAAGATTTTTTTAGGTTAGTTGTTACTTGGGCAAGTTCACTTGCCTTTTGTGTTTACACGACCTTGAAGTTGCCTTTCCTTGGAAAAGCTGTCCCAAGATCATTTTTGGACAGAAACAACCTATAACTCTAGTGTGAATTAAAACCAGTTCATAGCAAACAGGAACTGGAAAAGATAGAGAGATGTGAATGAGTGTAGAGACATCAGGGGCTGCATTAAGACACACAGGGCCTTAGAGTGTATGGTAAAAATTTAACTTTCACATTGATAAACTACAACAGGCTGCCTATGAAAAAGCATCCTGAGATAGTAATATGAGTTAAATAAAGATCATTTCTTCACTGTATAACCTTCTGTCTTCACATTTTTATTTTTAACTATGTGTATATGTGTGCATGAGTAGGTGCCCAAGGAGGTCACAGGTGTTAGGCACCCTAAAGCTGGAGTTACAGGTGGTTGTGAGCTACCCAATGTGGGTGGTAGGTACCAAACTCAGGTTCTCTGTAATAGGAGTATGTTTTCCTAACTGCTACAACACCTCTCCAGTCCCAAATATTTACTTTTTAATGTCAAAAGACAAAAAACATGCGGCTTTGCCACTGAGTAGATGGTGACACTACTAAATACTATTGAGAATACTGAAGGTAGACTAGGTGTGACCAAATGGAAAATAGCAAATGAACTAATGTCATAAAATTTGAAATTCGGGAAAGACTATTCAGATTGAGTTTCTCGGAGCAGAGTTGAAAAATAAGAGTTTGTATCTCAAGTAAGATCTCAGTGTCTACGGCCATACCACCCTGAACGCACCTGATCTCGTCAAGTAAGATCTCAGACATCAGTACATCTAAAAATCAAGCCTGGGAACAGCAAAATGGCTCAGTAAATAAAGATGCTTGTCACTGAGTCTGATTCCACACTGATTCCTGGGGTCTGTATTGTAGAGTGAAGCCTTTTCCTTGCCAGCCACTTTGGTTTTTTCCCCACCAGTCGCCTGGGTTCTGCTGCTTTGTAGTCCCCAAATAACACACAGGACACTGTATTAATTATGAAGGAATGACAGATTCCCATATGCTTTCCTTAAACTTCATACTTGTTGAATAAGCTCCTCCTGAAAAACATGGGCACAAAATAAATAAATGAAATGAAAATTAACCAAATCTATGTCATATTTATGAACACTATGGTTAAGAATTCAAGTAAAAAGTTGAGGATCAAGTACCCCATCTCAGACTCTCCCATCTACTTATGAGAACTGTGTCATTTTTTAGTTCTCCAGCATACTCTGTCCTGTAGCTGTGCAGATAGGATCTATGAACCATTTCTCAACTTATCTTTCTTTAATTTCATATGATATGTTCAGATTTAGGTTTATTACAGATTAGTAATAAATGCATAGAAGATAGAAAGAAGGATAGGAAGGAAGGAAGGAAGGAAAAGAGGGAGGGATGGAGGGAGAGAGGGAAGGGAGGGAGGGGGAGGAAGAGGGGAGGGAGATAGGGAGGGAAGGAAATGCATTCATTCATCTTTCTGTGAAGGTTATTGTGCTCCTGTTTTGTGTCATCACATTTTCTACCACAAACCAGATGATATAGTTGAAATCAATACATCCAAGAGATGACTCATCGTCTTAAACTATTGAAAAATAGTTCACTCCAATCTTAAGAATCACCTCTTACCTTTTTATTTCTGGAAACACAAAACTGGATATTTTAGTTATTGAGTAACTGTATCTTTGCTTAATTTAATAGTAAATTTGAGCTAATGTTCAAAATTAGCAGACTGAATCATAGTAACCATTCTCTGGCCAGGCTTGTTAAGTTCCTACTCTGCAGACACATGAAGTTTACTTCATGGGAATTCTACCCACCTGCCAAAGGCAGAGCACCATTCTCTGTACAGTGTTGCAGTTCTAATAAGGAGTGATTTGTCAATTGAAACTGACTGATAGATTAAACCATGTCTAATTCTAAGGCACTGATTATAATTTGAATACTTGAACTTGGTTCAGAACTATCAAGCATGCTTAGAACTTCAATTGGTTAATCCTCCTGGAATCTTAGTCTCTCAAGTCCAAAGTCATGGAAGTATGTTTTGGCTTTAATATGCAGACATTTTTTCCATTGCCACAGCCTTTTCATTTAAAGCAATTTCCTTGAGAATTTTTTTGGGTCCCAGAGACTTATTAAGTAGTATCTAAAACTAGCATTTCCATGAAATTATTGATAAGAACTCTATTTTAGTTGGAGAAAAATAAGTTTATATTTTGAATTATTAAATGCATAACAATATACTCCCATTTAATGTGTCTTCCAATTTTTTTTCTCGGTGGTAATTTGTTGCAGAATATTTCTTCATACTGTGTGAAGATACGTCACTGTGGTTTTTTTAATAAAGAGCTGAATGGCCAATAGAAAGAGTTTTAACAGGATTTCTGGGGACAGAGAGGTCTTATGCAAGAAGGAAAGCAGGGTTGCCAGACAGATTCAGAGGAAGAAAGACATGCAGAAGGAGAGATAAAAACCACGAGGCATGTGACAGCATGTAGATTAACAGAAATTGATTAATTTAAGTTATAGAAGCTAGTTAGAAACAAGCCTAAATTTAGGTTGAGCATTCATAACAAATAATAAATTCCTGTGTCATAGTTTGGGGGCTGTAGTGTAAAAAAGCCTGATACAGTAAACAATGTTTGTTTAATGTTATCATGGATAGCATATTACCACATTCCACTTTGAACTTAACAAACAGCAGATTTGTCAGCAGATACCAAGCAGATTCCTTTTAAAACTAGCACATTAATTTTAGGAGGAATTTTATTTTGCAAATTACAGATGTGTTACACTTTTTTAAAAAAGAAAAGTGTGTGAATTGAATTGATCTGTGTGAAAAATGTAGGAAGAGAATACTAATGGAGATAATTGTATTTGGGAATGTGAGTGTGTGCTCAATGTCGTCTCACAGTAATTTGTAACATAAGTTACTGGGAGATGAATTATGACAGGAGTGACTAGGAGTTCCGGTTGTCCAAGAAGAGTACTCATAGTTCACTTCCCAATGACCCCACTTCTAGTCTCAATCTAAGGTTGTTGAATGATAAATGCCATCATCACCTAACATAGCCACATCTCTACTTAAAAAAATGGGGGGCACATATTCTGCCAAAGGTAATGTTTATTTTCCAACTTTTCCTCATGGAAAATTGATGACTTCCATGAATTGGTCTGATGTTCAATGTAATAATAAATAAAGCTCAGTTTCTCAATAAGGACAAACATTTAAGAATTGTGTGTTAATATTCTAGAGTACCTAATAAAATTTATGAAAGAAGTAAATCAAATTTTCAATCTCCTCTAACTCAAGTTTAAATGAATTTGTGCTTTTAAGAATTTTTTCAGTAGAACAAGGGGACACCTCAGCATGGAAACATGCGGTTGTTAATGAAATAAAGCTCTTATCAGTCATCACTTTATGTTCTTTGTAATAAAACATCTCAAGAAGCAAATAACTCTCAATACACTCTCATGTGATGAAATTTTTATCCCAGCTTTTAAAGCTGCAAATCTAGGTAGCAAACTACAGATTACTGTGTGTATATGTGAGTGAGAGAGGAGGGAGATGGAGGCGGGGCACAAGCACACACCCTTTCTTGCTCTCTGAGGCATGTTCTATCTGACATATGCTACTCTTTAATTTGTTGTTTATATTTTATATCCAACACAGGATCATACATATATCTCAGAATGTGATACAAATGCAAAATATTCATTTTCTATTACTCTATAATGAATAAACATTACACTTCAGTTTTCATGGTTTATAAACGACTTAGCTACAAGTCCCTTATCCTGAGGAACTTCTAAAACTACAGTTCAGCCTGTGCTTGAGTATACCCTTCCAGGTTCAAGCAATGGTGGGTAGAAGTCCGGACTGAGGTCACTGCTAATTTTCTGTCAAGGGTGAACCACTACCTTTGGGACTGTCTGAGGTTTCTGTCATGTTGCCTTCTCACAGAGTATCCTAAGGGATGACAACTTGTTTCTTTAGAAGCACTGATGGAAACAAACATAAGTGTCTTGGATTTGGTCTAGAAAGGAATTTTGATTGTGCCAAAACTGTCAAGGTTAGTCTAGCTTGTGATTGACATGAAGTCAACCACAGATTACATGTGAAAACCTCTTTAGATTTACCCTGTGTGTAACCTAGTCAAGAAATTAATGTTTCAGCCATATTCCCCAGACTAATGAGTAAGTTACCTACCTATTTGTCTTATGTCTATAGGATTCACTTATAAAGAGATGCAGCTCATTAAAGATGTGACTGTCTCTGGGGGTGTCTATCAAAGGTACTGAAGAACTTTTTAAATTAACTGGAAAACTAGGAATGGTGTTTTTGTACCTGGTGATTTTAAGTTTTAAAAAGGACTTGTCCATTCAGATGTTTCTAAAGAAGCCCTCATAGGGTAGAGAACTTGTGAAGAGGCATGGCACCAAGAGCCATACATATGTATTCTCTCCAAATTTTGGGATTGATTTAATGATTAAACCAAACTTTAAGATTTAACATCTGAAAAATCTTTCACACAAAATTTCCCTCTGTCCTCTGCGTCTCTGTATTGAAGAAACATGCATCCATTGGTGATGTAGGCTTTCTAAAGTTAGGAACACTATGAAGTAGCAGAGGTATTCACAGTAACCATGAGGCTGAGCTTTGTTGAGACTAGACTCACCATCAAAAGACAAATAATCCCCCATTTACCATAAATGAACATTTGAGATTGCACTTAGGCTACTCTGATATTCTTTTGAAACAACCAGTATAGTTATGAGGATAAGCTAAATTTGGAGTCACCTAGAAACACTCTAGCAAATGGCATAGCCATACCATTTCTTAATATAGTTGTAATTCAGATGGTGAACTCTACTTAGAAACATACACACAGAAACAATAAATTCATTAATTTTGTAAAACAAATTACGTATGTAAATATAATATGGAAGTAATGAATATTAGGCATCAATACCAGCTATTGTTCTTCAAATATACATGTCACTGTCAGGGACTGTGTTTAAAAACTCAGGGACATAAATCAAAACTGTGGAGGTCCATTTTTATTAATGTCATCAAGTCTCAGATTCCACTAATATTGTCCCATGGTTTCTATCCAATTCACTGGGAAAACTGCATTTAACTTACCAGAAAATAAAATAGTATCTCACATGAGTCTTGCCTTTTCTTTTTCTAATCAGGACTTTATGGATTAAGCACTCAGTTCCATATTCACACCTAGAACAATTCTCAAAGATACATCTTTTAAGAAACCTTTAAATAATGTTTCTTTTGGAAAAATATAGAATTCATATAATATATGGCAGTTTTCTTGCTTTCTCTATATTTTCTAAAACTTTGTCATGCATTTCAAAGTGTCCATCTGATTAATCACTGCAAATCTACTTGCAATAGACACTCATTAAAAATAGCTTATTGCAGCCGTGTGTTGGTGGCGCACGACTTTAGTCCCAGCACTCGGGAGGCAGAGGCAGGCGGATCTCCATGAGTTCGAGGCCAGCCTGGTCTACAGAGCGAGTTCCAGGACAGCCTCCGAAACAAAACAGAGAAACCCTGTCTCAAAAAACCAAAAAAAATAGCTTATTGTATCTTAGTCTAAAATTGAAACTTGACAGAGTCCTACAAATAAAGCCAGAATGAGGGTGATAAGGAGGACGATTCCATGGCATTAGAATACAAATTGTTAGGGAATGACAAATAAGTGAAGACGTTGTCATTATCAAGTTGAAGGAAGACATGATATGTCAGATTTTCTACTGGTTCAGTTCCTTTCATACTGAATTTTAACAAATATTTGTCAATCTGTTTATTTCTTAATGTTGCTAGAAAGTTAAGTCTGAAAGCATGATTCAGAAATTAAAGTAGAGTTCTGTCTAATGCAAAACTTGAGAACACATTGAAAATATTAACTATGACTATTTGTGAGCAGTTCATGTCAATTTTAGTAGTGGTTTATTTAGTATTGTTCTCATAGCACATATATATATGTAGACAGATAATATACATGTATATAAATGTATGTGTGTGTATTAATACATGATAGCTTAATGAAGGAAATAAGTACTAAGAAGTGTCTCACGAAGAGAGCTTACATTCTGTTTACAGAGTCAAATGAAGTATAAAATTTCAACTGAACCTTCTATGTACCTAGACTGTATGGTCTCACCTGTTTTCTGGGCTGTACCCTGTGCATTAGATCACTGCATTGAACACTATAGATAATTACCATGCAATGGTAAGCATCTTTGTGCATAAACATACCTGTGCATGGAAAAGTAGAGTAAAATGGTGATATAAAAATAAATGTATCCATAAAAGCCCTTATATGGATGATGTTTGCAGTTTTGGTAGTTGCTTTGACATAGATTTTTCTAGTAATCTTAGAAATTTAAAATGTTAGTTTATTTTAATAATACAATTATTAATTATAGAAAAAAATCTTAAGAAGAGTTAATTACTTAGGACCCTAATGCCCATCTATAATAAATGAGAGTTTATTTCACTGAGGGCATACATGTTTCTTCAAAGCAAATACATTGAAGAAATGAAAAAAGCACTTTTTTCATTCTTGTTCCCACTGATTTTATTACCAAAATGTACATTTTTCATATCATGCTGTACTTTTTGTTTACTCTCTCTCTTACTTTACACCTGTATGAGAGAAGTATGCAGCAGCCTTGCCACAGCCTAAATGTTACCACTCTTCACCGAACCCATTAGTGCTTTACCCTGTATTCAATCTCATTTGAGTCCTCAGAACAGTAAGATCACAAATTTATGGGCACGAAAATGTATGTGTCTGTTGGAAAAGTTAATGGGTTCCTAGAACACCATAAAGAGTAATATATGTTAAATACAATTAGGTTACATTCAATAGCCTGGGTCTGGTTTTGGCAACATCATTTGCATGGTACACTGGAAAAATACTACATCCAGAAGAGGCCTCTATCTCTTGAGTAATCAGATTGTGGAAGAAATGTATTATAGAACCTGAGGTTTTGTGGTTTGGAAGCAGACAGACAGAGAGAAAATCCTGAAAGTGTCCTTCTAATATGTTAAGGGGCCTCATGCTGAAGAGTTATTGGACTGATTCTGAGCTGCTTCTGAAGTTGGTTGTCAGGAAAACCTAACAAGAAGCAACTTGCTTAGGGAATGACCGTCCTAGCATCTGACATTGGTAAACATAACCGTGTGAAAGATTCCCTAATAACAAGACATATCCAACTCTCCATGGGGCAGAGAGGGAGGGAAGTAGAAAGAGGGAAATCTATAGACCTTGACAAACTCTACAGTTAGATACTGTGCATAAAAAAGAGCTAAGGTCAAGCAAAATCCAGGCATGCGACCTGTGCAGTTAGTCTGCTACCTCACCCTTTGTTGTGATCACACAGAACATTTTCTCGGAGCCAGGCTTGACCTACAGTGTTTTTGTTACTAAATTTCATTGCTGACTTAAAATGGGCCTAATCTTCCATTTTGTTGCCAATTTTTTAAAATTGTAAATTCCTTAACAATGTGATTTTGATGGTTACCAACATGAAAGGGATTTTTGTTTTAATGAACATGTAATATTTATACATATTTATGAGATACAGTACGATAATTTGATCTATGGGCACAATGCATAATGATGTAATTATTATTTCCACTTCTTCAAGCATTTATCATTTTTTATTGGGAAACTCCTCTAGTCATTTGAAACTATATTATAAAGTTGTTGATGGCAGTAATTGCTCTCCTGTACTGGAGAACACTAGAATAATTCCTCCTGTCTCATGGTGTTAGAGAAGAGGAAATGAGGCAAGATAACAGCCTCAAAGACAGTACTTAGTCCTGTAGGTCCCTACTGTTTCACTTTGGAAAGGATCCAGGCTGACAGTTCATATTGTCCACGTGTCCCAGAGTAACAGATGGATTTGACTCCACTGTGTCTTGCCAACGGTTTTATCCACCTTGCATATTAGCAGAAGGAGGATGACACTCTTCAGTGAATTACACAATGTTTATGACATGTTTCAGACTAAAAAGACTTCATTTTAAAGGACCCAAGCCCAAAAGGAAATGGAGACTGCTAACTTTAGTGAAGGCAGGCTTTATCTCTGAGGGAAAGGTTTTTATGAGCAAACTGGCTCACCACAGCTGGGGCAGGTTGGAAGGGGGAAGGAAAAGCAAACAGTGGAGAGTCAACAATTATGGGATAAGGTTAGAGATCTTTAGGGTGGATTTAGGAGGTACAATGGGAGTTGTTTATGTACAAAGGTGGGATTCATAAATGCATCTGACACTGATCTTGGAACTGCAATAAATTTAAATTTATTGGAACAAATTATACTTAAGTGAAAAAAGTAAACGCAGTAGTTTTGTGGTCAGTGGCTTCACAAACATGTTAATGTTAAATGTTCAAATGTTGCACAGTTAAATATTCAACTTCAAAGGTTCTTATTTTCCTTATTTAGAGTTCTTAAAAACATATAGACTGAGGTCAATAAATAGCTCTTTAATAAAAAGATATTTCAGAATCTGAAACATCTATAATCACTTCAGTACCTAAGAAGGTCTACATTAAAACATAGGAACTTGAGTTTGAAAGTTACATTATTGTCACTTCAAATTGAAGGCATAATGTAAGAAAATAAGAAAAGACATTAGTATCTATAAAGATTTACCACATGCATCAGAAAAGCTTACAGATCAGCACCTCAGTGAAAATATGAGCCATTAACTCCGAATGTGGACCCATGGCATCAAGCATGCGATTCAACTATATAATTGATGCCTTGTCAAATGATTAAACTTTGCAAAACGAATCTATTCTGATCGTTTCTTACATTGTCATTATAGCCATGTGGGCACCAACAACTGTCTTTTTCAGCACAGAAATTCATTGGCAGACTTTTAGGTTCTTTAGGTTTCTTTAGCCTATTCATGAACCCCTGCCCCCTTTACTACATTCTGTACTGCATTGTCTTTTGTTATATACAGTGACAATGATAGTGTTTAATGGGCATTAAGGATTTGTGATATGATAATTACTCTAAAACAAATTCTCACATTCAATGTCAGTTAAAAACGAGCACTTCTGATTTTGTTTTCCACGTCATTTTCTTGGGCTGTGGTGACTGCTATTAAGTATTAAAGTAGCTTATTTCATGTTCATCAATAATTAGCCACTCTCTAAAATTCCTGACAAAAATGTATTAGTGGACTTCTTAGGCAATTACAAATAAAATGTCAATAGGCTTGAATTTGGAACTTTCTAAGCCTGATTTGACTTTTGCCTTAATAAACTACTTTTTTCTCAGGCACAGACCAGCATTCATTTCCTTTCTGCAAGACTCTATCAATGTTACTCTTAGCTATAATGTAGCCAGGGCAGTCAGTTCCTACTCTTAGCTATAATGTAGTCAGGGAAGTCAGTTCATACTTGGTCAGTGAAAGAAGTCATTCATTCATTCCATAAAAATGATTTATGGATGAGAACTTTAAGTACACAGCACGGCAAATATAAGAGAATAACAGTTTGATACATGAATGCAGGTGCTGTTTAAAATTCTCCAGAGATTTGTACATAAAGAAAACTTGTACATTCTGTGAGAAGTCTCACATGTTTTGCCAAGTGGGTTCAGATTATGCCTTGAAGAATAGTGTCTTCAAGCCCGATTTCCCAATAAATATCCATATTCACCAGGGGAGAAATAATGAAATAAAGGAGGTTCTTCATTTTGTGGTACACATGATGTCCAAAGCATCTTTAGCTGCCCTATTGAAATTAAAACAAAAAATTTGTTTGCATGTAATAAGCTTAAGATGTCCAAATTGGAGAGTGCCCAGATTTTGTCACATTTCAGTTTAGATTAAGGCAGACTTGTGCTCTACAGAGTCCCTGGAAGGAGTCACTGTCTTCTCCCAGGTGATCAGGAGCAAATCCTCACATATATTAATTACTGTTAAACCACTCCTCGATGGAAAGTTACTTTCTTAAGCATATAAAAGTGTGACCCTCATAAAGTGTTTTGTATATTAAATTATTACTGTTTTTCCTCCAAGGATAAAATTGTTGATTTAATACATTCTGAAATTATTTAAATAAACTATTGCAATTGAAGGTAAAATGAATTTCTTCCTATTAGAATCAAAGAGTGGTGTGGCTGGGGTGGAGTGGTGGGGTAGGTGGTAGGGTTGGGGGTGGGGAGGTAGAGTACAGGGTTTGTGAAATGTCTACCTAGCCTAACCAGCTGCAACAACCCCTGGGTGGCCAAAGATGGTAGAAAGAAAAAAACTGATTCTCACAAACTGAACCCTGGCCTCCATATACAAGTGCACATGCATGTGCGCGCATGTACACACCTACACACAGACACACACACACACACAGACACACACACATACACACATGCGCGTGCATGAGCAAAATAATAAATAAATGATTTTTAGAAGTACAATGCACTATCTATTGCACCACAGAGCCAAATAAATGATTTTTAAAAGAGAATAAATGAATATAAAGAATCCTGAGACACCCTGGTAGTAGGAACTTAATTTTGCAGACTGTAAACATGTCCCTGTGTTAATGACTTACTTTACGCATTCTTGAAGATTTGAAACAGCATATTAAATTCCAGAAAATACTAACAAGAGAAATTTATCTCTCCCTCAGCTCACCTTTTTACTGTTTCATTGGCTCATTCCATAAAGACTAGTAAGTATGTAAGTAACTCAGAAGAACAATATGCTAATAACTATATCAATATGATTGCAACTCACATCATGTAACTTTGCTTATATGACTTATGGCAAACTGCTCAAAACTGAAATAAATCATAGCATTTCAGGTATGTTAAAGCAGTAGAGTTTTCTTTCTTGTTGATTTTAACCAGTCTTTTTCATTCTGATGGGAAAGACCACTCCTTCCCATTGCCTTTCATGATCCAAGCTGTCAGCCTCTTCTCCATCTCCACACGGGGCTTGTAAGAACATCACAAACTGGATATGGTAGCCCAGATCTGTAATCACAATACTCTGGAAGTTGAGGCAAGAGGATCACACATGGGAGGTAGCATGAGTTACAGAGTTATACCCTGGAGAGACAGAGAGAGAGAGAGAGAGAGAGAGAGAGAGAGAGAGAGAGACAGAGAGACAGAGAGACAGAGACAGAGAGAGAGACAGAGAGAGAGAGACAGAGAGAGACAGAGAGACAGAGAGAGAGAGACAGAGAGAGAGACAGAGAGAGAGACAGAGAGAGAGACAGAGAGAGAGAGAAACTGACACACAGGCAGCTTCACAGAGCAAGTCTGGAGCTGTCTTCACCTCCTAGAGCTCATTCACACAGACACAGCAAGGCCGGCCATCTTAGCTGGCGGATATACCAAACTGTGTGTCCAGAGGAAGAAACATCTGATTTGAATCTCTGCCACATCACAAGAAAAAAAAACATTTACAAATCTATTTGTAGCAAAATTCCAAATCCTGGGCTACTTCTTAGTAGAAAACAACAAAAATTAATGTTTTCCTGTGTTGGCTAGCTGATTTTGTTATTTGTTTGCTTTATTTTCTGCCAGCAGCACAAGCTACAGTTAGCCCAATTGACAAAATTACTCCAGCAAATTGTCTTGGGTCCTGATTAATGGTTAATGGGTCATCTCGGGTGGTGTCCTGCCTTGAATTCCCTTAGTGATAGTGAGACCTGAAAGTTTAAAGATGAAACAAACCCTCCCTGAGTGTTTTCAGTCGTAGTATTATACCACAGCAGTGTAAAAGTACCTAAATGTGCTCTGATAGTACCAAATTCTTCCCTTGACTGGCAAATGTCAGACATTGCATGTGTGTGAGGCATTTATTTGCTGAATAGACCCCAAAAGAGTGAAGCACAGTAGTCAGAATACAGGCTAACTTCAGAGACCTTTAGACTCTGAAGATGTTATTCTCCAGCTTGGGTAAACACCCAAACTTCTCCCAATGTCAGTGCTTTGATCCATAAAAATAGAATAATACTGCTACTTCATTAGGATGCAATCAGGATTGAATGCTTTATTCTCAAAGCAATTAGAACATGCCTGGTACACAGTATCCAAGAAGTTCACACTGTTATGATAAACACAATGACTGTTTTACTCATGGAACCCCCATTTTTTTTTTTTGGTTTTTACGAGACAGGGTTTCTCTGTATTGTTTTGGAGGATGTCGGTCCAGCCCGGCCTCGAACTCATAGAGATCCTCCTGCCTCTGCCTCCCGAGTGCTGGGATTAAAGGCGTGTGCCACCACCGCCCGGCTGGAACCCCCATTTTAATTCCTTAGTGCAGCTATTTAAATGTCTTATAAGAACAGAGGATTGTAAATGAAATGCTTAGAGAGTCCAGTTCTTACTCAATTAGCCAACTGGATCAGGGATTGTTTTTCAATTCTCTTCATTTAGAAGACTGCACCAGAGTGAGGATGTAGCATCCAGTCCAGTCACTATGTAATTTCTCCCATCACCTGCATCCTCCCAGGTGGAAGCAAGTACCAGGCTGAAAGAAGAAAGGAAGGAGGAAATTGTGTAAGGGGAGATTTGATGGTGCTTCTGGGGCTTCAGGCAAATGGTCTCTCTCAGTTGCTGCTTGGGAAAGCGGTGGAGGGAAACAGGCACAGGAATGAAGTCAAGACCAATGGAAGGTCAGTGTCACAGGATGGAAAGGAGCACCAAGCTAAGGAGCTGGCAAGGTGTGAGCACTGCAAAATATTCTTGCTCACATCCAGGGCACTTACATGAATAACAAGTGATGTCTGTCAGTCACTGTCAATCAGAACACCGATCCTTGGCCCTGCCCATCTCCTTTTTATATTTTTAGAACCTAATAGCTGCTTAGATATATTTCACATAAAGAGTAAGTCTGACACTTTCAAGTATATTATCCAGGCTTTTAGTCAACTCACGAAGAACTTCTGTGAGTTGTGTGAGCACCACCACTCATATTTCACTCTGTGATCTATCTTATTAGTTCTTGGGTATCCAAAGTGACAATGTGTCTAACACTTTTCTATTTCCTGTGGATATTCAGCTGTTCCTGCACTTTTGATGAAGTCTCTTCTTTCTCAACTTAACTATCTTGTCAAAATCAATCGACCAGAAAGGATTTTCTGCTAGACTCTACCATTTTAATTGTCTCAAGTGTGACTTGACAAACTTAAAAAATGCAGGGAGACAGAGTGAACCCAGTTGACAACACCTGTTCATGTTTGACTTACAAGTGCCAGTCCTCCAGAATGTATGGTATGCCTTCTATTAGCAAGCTCTCTAAATAGAAGTGGATACTTAAAATGGGCAGTGGTAGTGCACACCTTTAATCCCAACACTTGGGAAGCCGAGGCAAGCAGATCTCTGAGTTCCAGGCAAATCTGTTCTACAGAGTGAGTTCCAGGATAGCCAGGCCTACACAGAGAAACCCTGTATCAAAAAAAAACAAAGGAACAAAGACAGGGATACTTAAATGTCACAAGTGACTTCTCATAGGCCACATTCAGTTGTCTTGGTTCACTCTTGTCTACAAGTGTTTGACATTGCCACACACATCAAATAAAAAATTTTATTTTGTTCTCCTCACTCTTCTCTAGCTATTCCCTAATCTATGCCACTTACTTGTTTTTCCTCAACTTTACCACACTGCAAAAACTGGGTTTCCAGTGTTAGGGATATATTTGGAACAGAGTGCTAACAAATATGTACCAGGCCAATGATCTGGACCTTGGCATCTTACAAAAAAAAACAAAAATGCTGCTGCTCCACTGGGACCTAAAAGATAGGTTACTTGGGGGTTAAAAGCACTGAATGCTTTTCCAAAGGACCCAAGTTAAATTCCCAGCACCTACAAGGCGGCTCACAACCATCATAACTAGAATCCTAAGGGATCCATACCTCTGCCTGTTGTGTGATATTTGTGCACTGTGTGAAAATATATTTCTGTGACTGACTTAATGAAAGACTTACAGCCAATAGCTAGGCAGGAAGTATAGGCTGGATTTCCAGGTAGAAAGAGGAAGGAAAAAGAGACAATGGAGGCACAGAGGAGACACCAATGTAACATGAAGGAAGTTGGACATACAGAGTGAAAGAAAGGTAAAAAGCCACATGAATTAATAAATAGGTTCATTAAAGTTGTAAGAGTTAGTGGGACAAGCCTAAGCTAAGGCCAAGCTTCCATAATTAATAAGCCTCAGTGTCATTATGTGTGAGCTGTCAGACTGAAGGACGGTCTGATTACGTCTGCCTTATGGTCTCTGCGGGTATCAGACATTCACATGGTATATAAACATACATACAGGCAAAACACCTGCACACATAAAACACCAAAAACGTTTGTAAAGATGTCCAGTTACATTTTAGAACCTTGCTTTTATCTGAAAAACAGCTTCAAACTATATGATGACTTTAAGTATTCTCTCTGACTTATAGTCATTTTACTAAATTCTCAGTGTTAATATGGAAGGAAAAGAGTTGTGTGGATTTTAGGATATAAACCCTCACTTTGCTGTCACTCTTGCTGTGTATCCTATATACAGCAGAGGATGGCTGCAGCGCCGATTGGCATCGTCAAAGGGTAGAGAAAAATGAAGTCTACTTGTTTTGTTAAGATATTTTGTAATTACCTAAGCAATCCAGGATTTCTTTTATAATAAAAAGAAATAACTTCACTATTACAAAAATCACTTTGGACTTAGTTTGCTTCTGTTTCACAAACCTGTTTATAACAGATATTTTCAAGGATGCAAATGTACCAGTCACTAAACAAATGTGTACTGAATCCCGATAGAAATTTTTAGCACACTATGCAGTATTATCCTATTAATTTTACAATTTAATTGCGAATACATACACACATTTATATATATATGTATAAGTATATATATACACAATTTCAATTGGAAATTCATAAGACTATAATATTACTGAAAATGAGTAGTGTGTCCAGTCAATATAGAAGCTGAAACAATTTTGAAACAAACTTTACACCTAATTCTTTTGAAAGCCTGTGGAGAAAACAACATTGTAGGGTTTGTAAACAAAAAAGAAAAATTGTGAAGCATGTGTTTAAATGTATAAATAGGAAAGTTAATGATTACAGCTTTTTAAAGTTATTTTGTATGGCTAACAAATGGCTGCTTTTGAATTAAAAAGCAGTAGGGAAAGAATGAAGGAGCTTTCCAGGAAAATGAGAATTCAGACCCACCCAATTAATCAAATTAACTGAATGGTCAGTTCTCCAAAAGAGAAAAAACAGTCAGTCAATAAGTACATGAAAAAAAAATGTTTGCCATGCTAAGCATCAGGAAAAAACAAGTTCAAACCACACTCAGTTTCATTCCTTCAGACAATAGTTTTTATACTGGTTACTCTGTTAATCACTAGGCCTAAACACCTGACAAGAAACAACTTAAAGGATAGATATTTAATGTGACTTACAGTTTGAAGAGGTACTGTCCATGATAGAAAGTAATACATGTGGGAGGGCAGCTCCATGGTGAGAGGAATGGCTGCTGGGACTCCTCATTCCTCATATCATGAAGGAGCAGGAATGGTCAGGAAATGGGGCCAACCTCATGACCCACGCCAAGTGATTCTTTATGTTCTAAAGGCTTAAAATGCTCCAAGGCACTACCACATACTGGAGACCAAGTGTTTGAAGATGTTTGCTTGTGGGGCCTTCCACGTGTTTTTTTTTTTAACTTAAAACCTCTCTAAAACTATCAGATAAGAGTCAAGATGGCGCCTGACGGTGGTGGTGCACGCCTTTAATCCCAGCACTCGGGAGGCAGAGGCAGGAGGATCGCTGTGAGTTCGAGGCCAGGCTGGACCGACAGCCTCCAAAACAATACAGAGAAACCCTTTCTCGTAAAAACCAAAAAAAAAAAAAAAAAAAAGAGTCAAGATGTTCAACTTCTGAATGTGTGTCACCTTTCTCTATGTGTTGTAACAGGGAATCTGGTACATTACCCTCGGGATCACAGTTCATGTTTCATTACCTGGTACCTCTATGTCACTGTTCCATTTTATTGTTTATTATTGTGGGATTCTGTCTCTATTGCAAAATTCTACTATATATTTAGAATTCTTGACTACATAGAGTAGAAAATAAACTTAAAGTACTTGCCATGTAACTTCCAATGCTCAGCTAGAATAACAAAAGTCAAAAGCAGATCTTCATTGTCACAGGGTAGGCAATATGCGAGTATGTTTGGTGTATCCTACTCTCTTAAGACAATAAATTAAGAAAACTGACAGGAACAGGATTTATTTCATGAGACTGATAGGAATTTGCAGACAACATCTGTGCTTATATCCCATTGGCTATTTAGGAGTCACATGGTCACACTAGATTCAAAGGACATTGAAAGATAGTGTGATATGCCTTAGAGGAATTATGTCTAGCTATGGAGATGGAAAGAATGAGCATGTCATAACTATTCATCTCTAGAAGAGTATATAGCATAAAATGTCATTCTACTGTCAGAAAAAGTCTCCAAGAATTGCTGAGTATCACCATGCTACTTTGAGAACAATTTACTTTAGTTCCCTAAAGTGTGCAGTTGTTCATAGCATGCTATTCAGAGACCAAAGCCAAATGAGACATGAAATCCAGCTGGACCTCCCTCTGTAACCTGTCAGAAAATGTAGCATAGCTCATTTCAAGCAAAGTATTCAGATATAAAGCTGTTTTTAACTTGAACTACAATGTGAGGAAATGACATACAATGTTAAAACATTCCTCTTGCCATTTCAACTTAAGTAACATTATTTACCATAACTCTGACTTTGGTAAAATATACTTTCGAAATATTTAGATTGAACATAAGCAAACTTTAAAGCAAAAATTAAAATTGCCAAAGTGATTATAGTTTCAAAATATGAGCTAACAAAACTTGAAAGATTGAGCTTAGAACTAAGAACAACTGGGGGAAATGTTTTAAATTAGCTTTACTGCTGTATTCTTAAAGCTAAAGCCCATTCAGACTTAAAAATGTAAGAAATATCATGATTCAAGTGACTTCCTTCCAGAGTGTGTACATCAGAATGGTTCACCTTCTGGCCTGTGGTCATTAAAACTCAAAGTCCTGAGGCAGGGTTAACATTCCCTCCAGCCCTTCCTTGGGTTCCTAAGCTAAGCTAGAATGCCTAGGACATGCATGAGGCAGAGTTTCCTTGCCAACACCCATGTTCCACCTAACTCTTCATTACAGATTAAATGTCACCCAGCTGTTGAAAGTGACAGAACCACAAATACTCAAGCATTTTTCTCTTCCTTTCTTTATCTTTCTCTTTTTAAAAGCAAAATCACCCTATTGGCAATGAACTCATGAATAAAGTCCACATAGTTAGATTGAGGTAGGAACTCAAACACTTCCCCAGTCCCAGACATTATACATCTCTATGAATTTCTATACAGTTTGAATGACCATTCAGAAGCCATAAAGCTTCATTGAATGTTTTATATTTTCACTGTTAATTACTTTCCTTTCCATTTATTGCCCTAGCTTGCTTCTCTGTTGTTATGATAAAGCACTGACCAAAAAAAAATATAAACTTGGGGAGAAAAAGGTTTATTTCACTGACAAGTTATGGCCCATCATAAAAGGAAGTTAACATAAACTCAAGGAAGGAACTTAGAGGCAGAAAAGTAAAGCAGAGATAATGAAGGAATGTTGTATATTGACTTGCTCTTCATGGCTTGATAAGCTTTCTCTTCTTATACAGGCCAGGACTACCTGTCTAGGGTTGGCACCACCCATATCAGGCTGGGTCCCACAGGCAGTTTGATGGAGGCAGCTTTCTCAGTACTTTCTCTTCTCAGATGACACTTACTTGAGTCAACTGAAAAACAGTAATACTAACCAGCATACTTATCCATCACAAAAGAGGAAAGAAAACCTATGACAGAGTTGAAACTAGAAGATAAATAATAGTTTTTTATGCTCTTTCACAATGCATGTGTCCTTTTGTTTGCTTTCTATTCTTATTCAGCAACTAATAGCGTCCTTTCTTGGTCTTCTTTTGAAGTTCTATTCTTTATCCACACAGGTTTACATATATGCATACATATATTATAGATTAGAATCATCATGTGCTGCAAAACATAAAATATATATGTACAATAGATATATAGATATAGATATATACCATATTTCTTTTATCTAATTATCAGCTGATGACATTTAATTGGCTCCATTTTCTGTTATAAATAGCACAACAATAATCATGAATATGCAAATATCTCTATGTGTAGTTCTCTGGCTATATTTCAAGGAGTGAAATAGCTGAGTCAGATGGTAGTTCTACTTTTACTTTTTTGAAAAACATCCAAATTGATTTCTGTAATGTCTGTATTAGTTTGTTCTCCTGCCAGTGGAGAATAGAGACTTTTCTTCATAGCCTCTCCAGAGTTCTCAGATTTCTTAATGGTAGCCACTTGACTGTGGTGGGTGGTATCTAAAGTTTTTCTTCATTTGAATTTCCTTCATGTTTAAGGATGCTGAACAATTTTAAAAATATTTATGGGCCACTTGTGTTTTTTCTTTGAAAAAATGTGATTTCAATAGCCCATTTATTGCTTGACAGTTTTATTTCCTTGGTTTTTAACTCCTGCAATTCTTGGTATATCCTGCTTATTAGCTCCCTGTATGAGCTATAGCTGGTAAAGATTTTCTTCCATTCTGAAGATCAGTTAAAGTATTAAATGAGGTTGAGCTGCAATTCTGTAGCTTATACTTATTTCAACCCAGAAACCTATGGGTTCCTGCCAGCCCTCAATATTCCCCGTGATAAAACTGGTACTATTACATCAGTGAGGGAGAAGTAGCAATGCCCAAGGGCCATGGCAGAAAAGCAGGAGACTGTTTCTGCCTTTTTTCATGCTACCTTTGTGATACTGAAACCCATGAAGAGCACTCATATAAACCACAGTATAGGCAATTGATCGTTGCCTTCACAAATCTCCAGGAACTGAGAGATGTTAAATATTCTTTGAAGAGAACAGGTTAAATTCAGCCCTGTAATATCTAGATAAAGTTGATTTTGACTCACTTTGCAAGAGGTAAAATCCCATCACTACCTTCTCTGGATCCACCACTCCAAGCAAAGTAGAGCTAACTCATAAGTTACGTGCAGTAATACCTCTGCTTTGAACTGGGTTACCTAGACCCAGGAGAGTGACAGGTGACAGATAGATAGTTCATAGTTCTGTCAACTGGTAATTCTATTTCATTTGATATTGAGAGTTTGCTTTTATTTTCTCTTTTTGGGTCAATTTTGAAGCATTTTAGTTTTCTACAAACTTGTGTTTTATCTGTGTACAATTTCAGCATTAAGGTTGATTTCTGGATTTTGTAGTATATCTGCTATATCAGTTCCTAGAATTTTATTCCAGATATTGCTTACTATTTTGGACAAAATTTCTTTGTTTTGTATAATTGGTGTTTTCAATAAATTAACGCTTTACTTTGTTGATCCTTTTTAGTATAACCATCCCTCTATTTCCTAAATGACTGATTCTCAGTTATTCATACTTTATTTGGTTCTACTTTCATTTTATTTTCAGAACACTGGAGATAGCATCTGTTTTTCAGTATCAGACAGTGACAATGGATAATGTTGGAACTTTAGACTGTAAACTTTTCTCTAACTACCAGTTCAATTTTATTCTACAAATTTTGATGCTACTAATCACATTGACATTTATTTATTAGTACTCTCAAATTTATTATTCATTTTATTTGATCTTTGTTTACAAACCTTTCCAAGTACATAGTACTATGCAACTTTGAATTTCACACTACAATATTAATACATTCACATCTGTTCTTTAAAATGCCGACTTTTTAAAATACTGACATGTATTTTAGAGCATAATATGGTCTCTGAATTTCTAAATAGATTTAGGAAATGTTTTCTTAACTCAACTCCATGTCCTTATTTTGTTTATTGATTTGGTAAATTCCTTCCCCTCGCTTCTCCTTCCTCTCTCTCCTCCCTGTTTCTGTTTCTCTATGTCATTTCTGCCTGTCTTCATAGTTTCTTTCCACAGGGTCATGAGATACTAGTTAGCTGTGCTCTAGCTGTGAGAAACCTAGTTTTTGTATCATCAAGGGAATAGTTAGCTTGTTTCTAACAACATATTTAAGTATAAGAAATACTAGGATGGTTTTAGACTTTATTTCTGAGTTTGAGTTCTGAGCCATGTTGGCTGTAATAATTAGAACTTTAGTGAGACTATCCAACTCAATACAAAAAAAAACTTAAAAAGAGAGTTTTCTCTGTACTAATATCCAATCTTTAATATTTGATTTTAATTTTCTATATTCTTTTTCTAAAATGCATGGTTTTTTTGCTTTCTAGTAGCAATATAGAACTAGGCCTCTATGAATACTAAAATGTACTTAAATTGTTAAAACAATAAATTATTCCCATCAGAGATGTTTGTAATCAGTTATTAAAAATTTATTTGCGCAAAATAAATAGCTAATAAGACCATAATTTCTAATTCAGTAAAAATAATTCAATTTTTGGATTTCACCATAGTCTTAGCACCTACAATATGAAGAACACTTTACTAGAGACACTGAGAGACACAGGAATAGCTGAAACACAGCACTGACATCTTTAGAGATTATTATTTTACTGTATAACAAAGGAGTAAATATGCTAGCTGGAGTTTGGTGACAAAGTTAATAAGTAGTTTTCATGCCATCCACTGTGCTTCCTGTTTCCTTAGCCTGGAGCTCTTGTTTGCCAAAATCTTTTCAGATATATCTTTCAAGAATTCCTTTATCAACTCAAATGTCTCATGAAGAAATAGCTTCTCTATTGAGGGCTGAGAAATATACTGATCTATGAGTTAAACAATATGTTATTAGGGACTGTTTTATTGCTATATTCACTTAGCACAATCATTGTAGTAGGTCTTTCCTTAGGGCCCATGATGACCTATCTAATCTCAGGTTCATGGCCTAGTTAACAGTGTCAGATATGAATTCCATCTCATGGAGTGGGTCTTTATTTTTTTTATTATTTATTTTTCAGTTTAAATTTAGATTAGAAACAAGGTTGCTTCACAAGTCAGTTCCAGGTCCCTCGCCCTTTCCCTCCCCTCCTCCTGTGCCCTCCCCCCAACCCCCCCATTATCCCCTCATTTCCCCAGGGAGGGTGAGGCCCTCCATGGGGGTGTCCAAATGCATGTTTTCTTATCCATGCCTCTTTGACAGGGCAGGTGTGTTATTGTGTCAGTTCTAGAGTACACATTTTATTGGAACAAATACATACTTGTAAAAAGACAAGTGTTCTAACATCAGACAGAGTGTCAACATTAGCTTACATAAGACACATTTACAACTTAGGTGGATGATAGTCATCAGGCTAAGGCAAAAACCTATAGCATCCTACAGTGAATATTTTAATAGAATATTCCCTAACTATCACTTAGAAAGAAAAACAGTCTACTCTAGTGGCTAGTGGCAGAAACAATAAATAGTGAATTTAGTGGTATTTGTGGGTATGACAGCATGTATATTAGGTCAGTCTTTTCTTTTTTTTTCCTTTTTTTTTTTAAATTTATTTTTCAGTTTAAATTTAGATTAGAAACAAGGATGCTTCACAAGTCAGTTCCAGGTCCCTCACCCTTTCCCTCCCCTCCTCCCGTGCCCTTCCCCCAAACCCCCCATTATCCCCTCATTTCCCCAGGGAGGGTGAGGTCCTCCATGGGGGTATCCATAGTCTGTCATTTCATACAGGGCAGGGCCTAGACCCTTCCCCAAGAGTTCAGGGTGAGAGAGCATCTCGCATTGCTGGATGGGAGTCCAAAGTCCGTAGGTCAGTCTTTTCAAACAGAGAAGAAGACTAATGCTTGAGTAAAGCAAAAAGAGGTAAGAGGAGTGGAAAAGCATCGGACCTTTCTAGATCTTAGGTAATCAAGCTGTATCTTTTGTCCAGCCAGCAGCTCATTGATTTTGTCCTTTCTGTAATTATTGAGACATTTTGTTCATAAATTTCGACAATCATAATTTTGAAATCAGCATCGTTAACTTTGTTCTACATATCTATTTCTATTTCATATTTTACTAAGCCTGTCCACAGAGATTGAAGCAGCAAGCACAGAGCTTACATGGGTCTGCACCAATTTCTCTTCAGATTAATATTTTTCATGCGACTCCAGAGTGTGTGAATGAGTGGTCTATGACTCTTCTCTTGGGTTCCTTTCTTTCTGTTGGTTTACCTTGTTCAATTTTGATGTGACCAATTTTGTTTTGTTTTATACAAAATAGTTAAAAACAAAGAGAAAAACAAAAGGCCTAAGTCATTCCATTCTAGACATGCTTAAAATTCTAGCAAGGAAAAGACAATCCTGTGCAGTGGTACTATAGATTCAGTCTTATCCTTGCCTCAAAAAGAAAGACAAAAACTCATCTTCTGTCCAAATACTTTTAGTGACATACCTATTAACAGCCCTAAACATGAGGGAGAGGAAAAATAAAGAGAGGAATATCCCACAAAAGTCAGGATACAACATTTGGAATTAGCATTTTAATGCATTTACAAAAAAACATTTGTTAAAATTATACTTTATGCACTTTCTAGATAAAATGTTCCCATTCCTAGCTCATCATCCTCCCATTTCCTTTCTTAAGGTTCATAATTTATCTATTTGTTCTTTTGGAAACTACCAATCTTTTTGGAGCTCTCCTCCCTGGCTGTTTTATTCCTCTGTCTTAGAGAAACAGGCTTCTTCTCAGTGAAACTTCAAAAGGGCTTTTCCCAAAGGGACCACACCACAAGGAAGTGACAGCTCGGCAGGCATTCTAGGAAGCTTCTCCCTGTAAATTGGCCAGACAGGATGAAATTAGATAATTTTCTCTGAAACTCTACAGAGATGAATGAGAATCTTGGGAACAAAGAAGCTTTAGGTGCCAAAGTGACCTTCTCTACACTGTAAAGAGTAGTCAAGCACCAAAGTAGCAACCTAAGAAGGGCAATCTCTCTCTCTCTCTCTCTCTCTCTCTCTCTCTCTCTCTCTCTCTCTCTCTCTCTCTCTCTGTCTCTCTCTCTCTCTCTGTCTCTCTGTCTCTCTCTCTCTCTCTCTCTCTCTCTCTCTCACACATGCACACACACACTCTCTCCTCTTTTCTCTCTCTCTACTTCTCATAGTTATGGTTAAATAATAGAATTCCTTATCAGCTAATTTACAACAACAGAAAAAATATAAATGAAGGTCCTTCCATGTGATATGTGTTGAGGCAGAAACAGTTCAGTACATGTGTTACATGAAATCAGAAAGTCATGCAGCATCAGAACCCACTGTGTCTGCTATTATCACCACGTCTTACTAAGAAGTAGACCATGATCCCTGTGTTCTCCCACTGCTCTAGAGTATGATCACTACCCAATAATCGGCTAAATGGGATATAAATATAATAATGGGCTCCTGGTAGTGGCACCAGAAGCTAGCCCACTCCCTATGGAGGGATACCTTACTCAGCCTTGACACAGAGGGGAGGGACTTGGTCCTGCCTCAACATGGTATGCCAGACTTTATTAACATCCCAAGGAAGGCTTAACACCTCTGAGGAGTAGAGAGGGGGTAGGTAAGGTGTGAGGAAAAAGACAGGAGAAGATGAGGAAAGGGGAACTGGGGTTGGTAGGTAAAACCATAGATAAGATTTTTAAATAAAAAAATACAAAAAGAAAAAATAATGGCATCTACAGTTGCAAGTTTTGAATCATTTCTGTGTGCAAATGAGGCATAAACCCATGAACTATATGGTTTGTCATCTTTTTCATGTCATCAAATATTGATAAATTTAGTTTGCTTTGAGCAAAGTCTTACAACTCTGTGCCTTCTTCATATATGGATATGTAGCTATATATATAATAACATTTCATAACATTAATTTCAGATGAGTTTTATAAACTAAAGAAATTAATTATGACTTTGGACACATTTATACAGTGTACCCTGATAAAATCAGGATATCTCTGTTAACTCTTCTGTGCCCCTAAACTTTTCAGCACCCACTCATCACTAGTGTGTGCCCAGGTTTACTTCTTTTAGTGACCACATGCACTAGAGAATATGTGGGTGGTACTTGTGTGTGTCTTTTTTCATCTATTTCTTACCACCTAAATAATATTCTTTATTTCTGTCAATTTTGTTACATGTATAAACATTTATTTCTTGTTAATTGCTAGTATTTCACTGTAAATATACACATTTTTCCATAGCTCCATTCAAGTGTACATGAGTTGGCACTAATATATTAGTATCTTTATAATATGTCACAATAAACATTAGTATGTTTGTAAGTCTTTGATAAACTAATTTGATTTTTAAAAAGATTGTATTCAAATGTTGAAGCCAAAACCTCTAACTAATATACTTGGTCTTAAATATTTATCAAGAATGAGTAACTAATGAGTAAAGTAACTGATAATACAAAATAATAAGGAATGGAGTGGATCTGAGAAGGGACAGTCAACCTTGCACCAACTTTCCTAGGGTAGACTCAAGAAGAGGAACCAATAAGCACAGGTAACTTGGAGCCCATTGACATCTAAAGCCAAAATCATCCACCAGAGCTCTTAGGTCAGGCATCACCTATAAGAAATTCCAAAGATAGGAGAGGAGGGGAGGGAGAGGGACCTGGGATTTACATGTAAAGCAAGTTTGTTTCTAATTTAAATTAAAAATTGCATTAAAGTGCAAAAAAAGTAGTTCAAAAGATGGGCCATTCTGCTTCAGCTCATCTAAGGCTAAGGAAGACGGAGATTCTTGGGAGCCTCAGAATTCAGAGGAAAGAGGCTGCCGCAGCGCCTGTAACAACAGGTAGACAACCACACTTCTGCTAAAGGCAAACTGATGAAGACTAATGGCAACCTAATTGGCTTTACAAGAACTGGCATTGGGACACTATAATGCATTTGTGTAAATTCTCCACCCAGAAGGAGCTGTCATAGCTCGTGGGATATTTTAAGCTATGTACACAGAAGCATTTGGCACAGGTTGTTTCCTCTTTCCTATTAGAAGCATAAATATTCAAGTCCTTCCCCATAGAATGAAATGCCCATCTCTGTTTGGACTGCTTTGTGCATTGGGTAGAATGCTATGTTTTTCTAAAGTAAGTTTTTGATTTTCTCTTCCTTGAAAAAAAACCCTGAGTTCATAATGAATGCAGGACTATGTTCAATTTTTATATTGTCTATGGTGATATTAAAGATATTTTACCTGATATTAAAAACTCACCCACAAAATTCTTCTTAATAAGTCAAAACTCATGATTTTATAAGTCACAGAACATAAAATTAAGTTGTGCTCAACAATGAACCTTCATAAACAAACACTTACTTGGCAGCAGATTTTAATTGCTACTGTTTTCCTAAAATTAATACTACTTCTAAGAAAGCATGAAGGAGATGGACCTGTGGGTTACTATTAGCATAAAGTAGAGATCTGAATTTTGATTGGAAAAAAAGAAACAATACTGATGCTAACCTCGGTGACACAAAATACCAAGAAAATCAGACTTGATTAGAAACGGCACAAGTAAGCATGTTTCATAGTTACTAATGAAAAACATACTGTATTTGTATAAACACAGTCAAAAGAGTGGCCTTAAACTTCAGGTATGCCGCAAATGAAAAACTTCCCTAGAAATGATAAACATTTGAATAACGGCCCAAAAGTTGCTGAGTGTGAAACTGGAAGTTGAAATGAAGCGCACAACGAGGAAATCTGAAGGCTAGACACAGGGGACAGCAGAACAGAGCCCTTCTGCACTCAAGTTGCTATGTGTCTAGTCAGCAGGCAGAAATGTAAGTGTGAGCCATGTGTCACCATGGCCACTCAGTCCTTTCAAAGTTGCCATGATACAAGAGTCGGTTCAGGGGTCTGTCTGGAGGCAAACTTTTCCTTTTTGCTCTTCCCATACTTCTTGTTTCAGTGCTGTCCCTCTGTCTGACTTATCTAGTTTTCTGAGAGTGCCCCTTACAATTGACTTCACACAAAATATCCATCAGGTGTGGCATTTGCAGGAACAAATATTCCCTAACTTTTGTGACAATAATATAAGCAGAGTTGCATCCTGAAACAAAACAACAAACCCTCAATCGTGGAACTAAAGAAGTCCCTGCTCAGAAGCCTTCTGGCCACTTTGTTTTGGTCATTTCCCTCCAATATCGCACTTCTCTTTCATATCATGATCTTTTTCCATCTCTTTTAATCCCTGCTGGCCCCTAAAGCACCATTTCCCCTTGACCTCTTTAAGCAGTTCTGTGTTTTACTGTCTTCTTATACAGTATGTCTTTGTAATCCCATCATGTTGCTATAAAGCAATCTGTTGGATCATTTCCTAAATAGAGACAGCTGCCTCCCTAAAGGCACTCTTGGATCAGTGGCTAAAATAACAAATGTCTCCTTAGCAACATATGTAATCAAGTTGGGTAATTCTTATAACACTGACCAGCAGAGCAGTGATGAAGGGATCACTTGTATCCTGTCAGTTAGTGTAAAATTATCTCTATTTTCACAATTATTGTGCCAACTAGCTGATAATAATGTGAACTCTGTCATATTTTGGGACAATGCTTGCTGTTCAATAAGCAGCCATAGATAGTCATCCCATAGTAAGCCTTACTCTGATTTGACAGGCAGAACTACCACATATCAGGGACATAATTTTAAAAATCAGGCAACAAAAAGACACCAATAATACCTTTCAAAAAACATGTGGGTTTGAACCAATCCGTCGTGATAACATTTAGAGGCTGGACAATATGACAACAAGATGAAGGACAGAAAACACACTAAGAATTCACACTGGGGAGTACAGCTAGATAAATTAATATAAATAGCTTTGGATAGTTTGTCAAAGCAAGATAATAATTTTGGACTTTATTAAGTAAATTTTAAACAAAATCACTTATCTAATAGCTTGAGAGCAGTCAGCTCATGGGCTATGGAATCTGTATTCTTGGTTGTGGTTGAGCAATGGCTAGGATTGTGTACAGCTCAGGACTCCACATCTTAATGAGCCAGAACTCCAGTTTATTTGAAAGAATGTAATGTTAAGCAAAGCTGGAAATGTAACACATGGAAAATGGCAAAGGGGAAAGGGAATGTTTTCACTGCAGAGTAAATAGCAACTTTAAAGAACTGATACAGTGGTCTGAAAAATTATTGAGAATAAAAATTAGCACTTTTGGACTTTGAGTCCTTGGTGCCCGCATGTGATTGGTACTAAATAAAGGTCTGTTGGATTAAAGAATGAAAGAATGAATAAACAAATAAATGAATGAATGAATGAATGAATGGTCAGCTGTCAGATACCAGAAAGGAAGTTTATTCTTAGTGTCTCCATAGGGCAGAGGATGACGGAAGCTGTATAGAGATGGTGGCTAAGATAGGGAGGGTTGCTTGAAATAAAGGAGATTTCAACTTGTGCAAACTCAACCACCAACAAGATGAATATCTCCAGGAAAGGACCACATTTCCAGTCAAAGGAAGGGAAGCATGCTCTTTTTCCAAAATGGATAGACATCCCTGGGTTATTCAGCTCCATCACAGTGTTTGATATCCTAGTACATTATCTCACTTAGAATGACTAATGAGGATGTCATTAGTATCTCATACACATGCATAGAAAAATGCCGTCCTGAAACTTCTTTTCCTGCTACTTTTTGCTATTGTTGTTTGTTTTTGAGATTATATTTTAATTATAGCTTTTCTCACTTTCCATGTCTTTCTCTCAAACACTCCCATAAACCCCTCTCTGCTCCCTTTCAAAGCCATGGTCTTTTTTTCATCAACTGTTATTATATGCATACATACATTTATAAATATATACATATATATTCCCAAAATTATATATACATATATAAATATATATGTAAAATAAATATATATTTCTAAATATAACCTGTTGGGTCCGTATAATATTACATGTATGCATGTTTTCAGGGATGACCATTTGGCACTGTGCAACGAATTGGTATGTTCTTCCCTAGAGAGGTCCATCTCTCCCAGTCCCAGCTTTACTCAGCTGCCCATATAGGGTTGAAGCCTCTTGGGCTTTTCCTTGCGCAAAGTTGTAGAGCCCAGTCCCAATGACAAGATCTACAAATCACCCCACACCTACAGCTCAGGGAACATTGCAGAAGAGGGCCAGAATGATTCTAAGAGCCAGATATCCAGGGACTTTGCTCTGAGATGGTGTCTCCTAATATTAGAAGCTACACCCAGGTAGCCTCGCCAACATAATCTCCCAAATATGAGCTGAACAAGGAAGACACCAACAAGTTTCCTTTTGTCTTTGGCTGTGTCTCATGAGTCAAACTTTTTTTTTCAGAAAGGAGAGCACCTATGGACATACTGCCTGTCACACAGCTGTCAGATGAAACTTCCGGTGTATTCAAATGAGGAATATAAGTCTGCTCATATACTGGCAAAGACTGATGTGACAAATCTCAGCACACTTCCCTTTGTCCCTATTCCTGAAGGGTGAAGGTAATGTTCATTTTGAACTTGGGGCAGGACAGTGCTGTATTTGGCCCTTTCGTGTTTGCACTGAAGCAGAAGCCCTGAAGAATCTGCACATTCGCAAGCTGTACTATTTTTCTTTCTATGACTGATATCCCACCACTTTCTTGAAGTATATTCGGCCTCAGAAAAACTTCACAACTGTCTGCTCTTAGGAAGAAATAATCACTAGCCAAGTGTGGGTAATTAGCACTTCTTCCCTGACTACACATGATTCCTAAAATATAGATAGTACTCATAATTACAAAACTAACCCAATGCCTGTGATCTTCTGAAGTAATTAGTTTGCTTATTTTCAGCATAATATTGTCTAGTAATTTATTAGTTTAGCTATTTTCCTTGGTAGTTCCTGGAAGTTATAGACAAAGGAAAGCAGCATTCTAGGTAAGACTAGATGAAGAATTTCTAAGGAAAAAATCTAGGTCTAACAAAAAACAAATCAAAAGAACCCCACAAAAGAAACAAGAGCTCTAATTTCAATGAGGAAACCAAGTGAGCGTGTTTATTTGAAAATACCTTGGAGTTCTGAAAAAGATTCTCACTTGAACCAAAATGAAGTGAGGTTCCAGAATCTTGTTGTGGGCCCATTTGCATTTTCAAATAAAATTCGGCAATTCCAGCAATGACCCTGCCATAGGAGTTTATCAAGAATCCTAGCCCACAGTATCTAGTCACCCACCTTCAATCTCTGATGCCTGAGTTTCCTCATCATCCACTGTGCCCAGCGTGAATCTCATTCTCCTCTTCTCAGGAAGAAAAAAGTTGGGTCAGTTCTTCCAGAATCCCCTTCAGTGATTTCCTCTTAGCGGCTTTCCATCTGTTGATTATACTTGCACAGGGTTCATCTAATTTCTTACTACTGTCAGGCCTTCTGTAGCTCTGCCCCCACACCTGTCATGGGGATTAGTCACCTCCTCACTGTCTAACAGCCAGGAAATAACGTATAATTTGTCCTTAAGTGCTGTGTGTGTGTGTGTGTGTGTGTGTGTATGTGTGTGTGTGAAAATTTACCTTATGCAACAATCTTCCACCAAATTATCAGAACAAACATCAAAAGATAAAATGTACAGTAATGCCTGCAGTTATTTATGGATGTTCTAATACTAACAAGTGAATTTAACTGAATCCTAATAGAATTTTAGAAATGATCATAAACTGGGACTTTAGAGTAATTACAAAGGAGATCCATCCATCAGATTTGAAGTATCAAAACATTTTGAAAACATTAATATTCTGTCATAATTATTTTAATGCTTTCCACAGCAGCTTAAAATTGTAAAACTAAATTTCAATATGGAACGTAGGATAAGATTCTGGCCTAACAGCTCATCTTCAATTTTCCTCTGGACTCTTACTCTCTTTCATGTGTGTATGTTTATGAGAGAGAGAGAGAGACAGAGAGACAGAGAGACAGAGAGAGAAGGAGGGAGGGAGGGAGGAAGAAAGAAAGAGAAGGAGGGAGGGAGGGATGGGGAAAGAAAGAGAGAGTTGTGCTATTTGTTTTTGTTTTTTGTTAAAAATTTTGTTTCTATTTTTAAGTCAGCTTACAAAGAAATAAGTATCCTCACCCAACTTTCATAGCTGTTTCTGTTTAAAAGGTTCCAGTCCTACCTGCCTCCCTTTCTTTTCAGCCCTTCCCTCTTCTTCTTTCTCTCTCAGGCCAGTATTCCCTTTCCCACAGAATATATTCTTTTGAATTCACAAACGGGTCTGCATGAAACCAAAAGACTTCTACAAAGCAAAAGTCACTGTAAAAAAGGAGAAGAGAGACCATTGGATGGGAGAGAAATCTCGTGCTATAAGGTTAGAACTTTTTGCAATCTATAGGAGCTTTTCCAAAATTGTAGTGTTTGTGTACCAAGGAACATTAAGATTACAGAAAGCTAGAGTTTGTCATGCACTAACATCAAACAAACAAAACATTAGACGTAGATAGATGGGTCCCATACTTATAGATCTCAGCTAATAGGACATGCTTGCTTTTCTTTTTCAATGGGATTCTTCAGTCCTTTAATGTTCTAGTAAGAAAGTACAAACCACATCATTCCAGAAAAAGTGTATATACAGAATTTTTCTACTGTACTTAACTAGGAAAGCATTTTCCTGAAGAACTAGGTTGCCAAAGCTATCAAAAAATACCTCTCCAGACTGATGAGCAAAGGGGTTAAGACTGTGCTGCTTTAACCCCCAGAAACAGCTGACCTGACAAGGGTTAGCTCTTGAATCCTAGACTGATGGCTGGGAATCCAGCATGGGACTGATCAAGACCCCCTGAATGTGGGTGTCAGTGAGGAGGTCTAGGCAATCTATTTGGCCTTGGGTAGTAGATCAGTATTTATCCCTGGCATACAAATGGACTTTGGGTGCCTATCCAACAATGAGAGATGCACTCTCACTCTGGACTCTTGAGGGAGGCTCTAGGCCCTGCCCTGGATGAAATGACAGACTATGGACATGCCCATGGAGGGCCTCACCCTCCCTGGGGAAATGAGGGGGTATTGGAGGGTTGGTGGTAGGGCGTGGGAGGAGGGGAGGGAAAGGGAGAGAGACCAGGGATTGACATGTGAAGCAACCTTGTTTCTAATTTAAATTTAAAAATAAAAATAAAAACATAATCATCATCCAAAACAAAAAAAATCTCTCCAGGTAATGAGATGCTCAAGACATATGTGAAGTCCCCAACACAATGCCTGGTACAAAGCAGATGCTCACTGAAAGACATCACTACTGATATCATTGGGCAGTGGCAGGTTTATGATGGGTAACTTGCTTCAAGACATCTACAAAATTTTTCTTGATACATGAGATGAGAGAAAGAGGGAATCTAGAAAATTTGGAGTATTGCATCATGTTAAATATGCAAATGTATCATTGCTTAATTATTATAATAAGTATTAAATATAATTAATAAACACACAGAGGTAGGCTTATTATGTCAGGTTTATGTGTGTGTATATGTGTATGGTGGTGCCTGTTGGTGTAATGAACACATGGGAGGATATTCTTGAATGTGTGTGCATATAGAAACAAAGGATCAACTTTGGATGCCATTCTTCATGAACTATCTAGGGTGATTTTTTTTTGAGATAGACTCTCTTATTAGTCTGGAGGTCACTGATTGGTTAGACCGACTGGTTAGTGAGCACTAGGGTCCTCACTTCTTTGACTCCTACTTCTGGAATTGCAATCAAGTCATTGCCCCCACCTTTTTTCCATGGATGTTAGGTAGGCAGTTGCTGGGTGCTGTGAATTGTAGAATTCTCATGCTGTTCATCAAGACAAGAATAAAAAGGAGGATATGAGGCGATTAAGATTCTAGATTTTATTTATAAATGAATATCAATAGGGCTTGCTAATGTACTCATTGATGTGGTTTTGGTTCTGTTTTGTTTTAAGAAAGAATTTGATGAAACATGACTTTGTATCTTAAAGTATACAGGAACGTGAAGGATGGACATAGAAGGGTAAACTCCAGAATATCATTGTTTAAAGCAGAGAACCTGATTCACATTCAAGGAGAGATTTCAGGCACCATCTGGATGTGAACTCAAGGACCTCAGCAGAGAAGTGGATGATACCCATGAAAATGTGGGTGTCATCAGCAGGATTGAGCTCATCAAGAACTGAAGTGAGATGGAAAAAAATGACAGCCAAGACCAATCCTGAACTAACAAATAAGGGAGGGGTTTAAAGGAGGAATTAACAAAGAAAACAAAAGAATAAGAATGGACCAGAGAATGGGGGAGGGAGAAGCAGGGGAGAGTCATGCTCTGCGGCTAAGAACATAAAACCCTTCTCAGGAGAAAGGGCAGGTGCATACCAGGTTGTTTAACAGGTCATTTGGCAATGTAACTCTTCACCTAGGTTAGGATGCAGAGGACAAATGATGCTGCAGCCTATGAGAGAAGAGAACAACCTCTCACAACACATGGACACATGAATGGGTTGGCTGACCAAGATGAGGGAGTCTATTTCTGACAGCAGTGACTTACTGGGCATATGATGGGACAAATCTCAAAACAAATCTTAGAAACAGAGAGTAATTTTAAATAACTTGGAGTTGATCTTCCTTTTGCATATTTGGAGTTTAAACTGAATTTTAGAGATAGCCTCTCAGTTACAGTGACAGCTAACCAGAAATTTCTTGCTAGTTCTCAAATCATAGCATTGTCTCCTCCTTCTCTAAACTTGGATACATCCAAGGCAGAAATGCAAGTGAAGAGGCCATCTTCCAGCTGCAAGGAGAAAACATTAGATTCCACCATACTCCTTTTGAAAATGATCAAAATTCTAAACACAGCCACCCCTAAATGCTGGCAAGTACACGGAGCACAAAGAACTCTTATGTGTATGCAGTCCAAAAACAGGCAACCACTTCTTTGGCTTCAATTTTAACCTTAAAATGTTCTGTACCACTGTGCGTGCATGTGTGTGTGTGTGTGTGTGTGTGTGTGTGTGTGTGTGTGTGCGTGTGTGATACATGTGTGAGTCCAGGTTAGCACATGTGGGGAGAGGTCAGAGGATGTTCCTCAGGAGTTAGTTCTCACCTTCTACCTTCTTGGGACAGAATTTCTTGCTGTTTGTACTCTAGGCTAGCTGAACACCACGACCCCCAGCTTCTGGGCAGTTCTAGGTAGTTATTTTTTCCTTCCATCTTCTATAGGATGCTGGGATTACAGATAAGTGCTGTCACATCCACATTTTTATACTAGTTAAAGGTAAAAAAAACAGGTTTGCATGGCTAATGCTTCTAACTAGTGAGTTGTCTTATTGTCAGATAGGGACAACTGCTTGGGAAGAGTTGGCAATTCCTTTCTTTCCCTTCCATTCCTCCACTACCCATCCACCTGTCCCTTCCTTCCTTTCTGTTAGTACTGAGACTTGAAATCATGACCCTCATCCAGGCTAAGGAAGGATTGCTCTGCTATGCTGTCGTCCAAGTTCCACCCTGGCAATCCTTACCACAGTGAATATACTCTTGCCACATGACTCAACAGTGCCACACTTTTATATTTACCTAAATGAAAACTTAGATCCACACACCTACATACACTACATATATGAATATATATACATATATATGTATATATATTGAAGTTTTATAGCTAATTGACAAACTCAGATAGCAACCAAGATGTCCCTTATTATATGAATATATAAATAAAATGTGATGCACTCATAAAATACTGTAATATACAGTGCTAAAGAAATGTGTCATCTAGTCATCAAAGATGTGGGGAGGGTCCTGAAATATATGTACACCAATTGAAAGTAACATTTTGTATGATTATGACTATATGACCTGGAAAAACCAGAACTCATGGAGATAGTAATAAGCCTGGTCCATTTTGGAAGTTAGAAAGCAGGAAGGATAAGTAGACTGAGAACAGGGTGATTGAGGCAGTGAAACTGGCATAGAATACTACAATGGTAGATGTATAACATCAGACATTTGCAAAATCCCCCAGGATGGACACTATCCAGGGTGAGCCCTAATGTAAACTATGAACAGTTTGTGAGTGTGATGCATAGATTCCTGGAATGTCACAAACACTCCCTGTGCTACCTGTATTGTGTTGTGGACTGTTCATAGAGATAGAGGCTGTGGTGTGTAGGAACTATGCTTGCTATGCAATATTTATGTGACTCCTCTATTAAAGTACAGGGTTAAAACTGGATGTAATCCATGGTTTCATGTGTGTGTATGTGTGTGTGTGTGTACATATGTATTAATTTACATAAACATGAATACGTGTATCCCGTAGCACATGGGTAGAGAGCTGAAAAACACTTTGTTTGAAACGCATATGCTGAGCTAGCTGTCAAAACAGTTTTGAGGGGTCCTCCTGTTCCTGTGTCTTATCTCACCTCAGGAACACTGGGATTACAGATGTGTACTACTCTGATAGGCTTCAAGTAGATTTGGGAAATTCAAACTCGGGTCCTAACATTCAGTGACAAAGTACATCACCCACTGAAAAATTTCCCTGGACCAATATCTATCTTTTCAATAATATTGAGCAGATTATATTTAAAAAACGTATTTATTTCCCATATGGGGCTTGCTATGCTCCCTCTAAAACATTCTTGCTTGGGTTTCTCTTTAGCTAACAGAGTTATTCTTATGTTATATTAACTCCACTGGATCTCCTCTTCACCCCTAATAACCCCAGTTCAGATAGAGTAGTATGCATCCTTACTTATTTCTACGGTAATTTGTGTTCTGGAAAGCACAGCAGTGGCAATTAATTAGTTCTATGTTTTTGAACTCCATAACGTTAAAAATTATAAATAACAAGAAAAACTTCAATAAAGCCTGAGTTTAGGGTGGTTTTTGAAAGTTTATTATTTAAGTCTGTCTTTATTTTGAGAGAGTGACTTCAACAAGGCACGGTGGACCTGAGTTCAGACAGAACAAGCCCAGATTCCATCCCTCAGTGCCATGCTAAACAGGAAGAAACACGTAAAACTGTCAGGCCATTTCACTAAAAGGTCTGTATTGGGGCTGAAAAAAAGAGGTAACATTTCCAGTAGTAGTTTGGAAGGTTTTATTTCATTTGTTTGCCTTATAAAACTCATGCTTGGTCATCTTATTAAAATACAGCCTTGCTATAGAAAACACAAGACTGCCCCATGAAATTATGCATCAACAAATATTGATTTACACCAGATTGGACTCTAGTTGCAGGAATGCAAAACTCTGTCCCAAATGGCCCCATTGATTCAGGACAGAAGAACTGTGTCTGCTGTCTGTTTTGACTCTCCAGGATTTCCTTAACCTTTCCCTCTTCAAAAATATATCAGTCTGCAGATTGAGGTGTTGAATGAGTGTGCCAGTAGGTGTGAAGAACTGGGCAACAGAGAGGCCTCCCTGCTCTTCCCTGTCAAGTTCTGCCCATAGCTGGCAAACTTCCTTGTCCTGCAGTCACTACTCTGGCTGCATGTTTACAGAATTAACTTACTAATTATTCTCAAAGAGGTCATTTCACTATGTATCAGAGAAAGAATAAAACACCACTTCATGCTCACACACATGGTACAATCTGGGCACATGTGGTAAAATATGAGTACATATGAATAGTATGTGAAATTTACTAGTAATCTTTATGTCATTAGGTATGCATACAGGGAACAATAAGGAGGTGAGTCAGTGTAATGAGAATGCCACTAAGGCAGGACAGAATACTTCCACTAAAACTGTAAGATCAAATCTTCCAATTAAAATATTCTCAGCTAATAAGGAATTGATTAGAAAAGCGTTTCCTGAAAATTGATGAACAAATTAAGAGTAGAAAGGTCATACAAATGTATGCCGGTATTACATTGCATACTGGATAAAAATAATGACTTTTCCATACATGTATATCAGTATACTTTGCTCTGGTTTAGCCACGTTACTGTCTCATGTTCCCTCATCTCCATTAGCCCCACTTTTACACATCTCCTTCCATCCTCAGATAGTGTGTTCCTCTGTCTCTCTCTCTCTCTTTCTCTTTCTCTCTGTCTCTCTCTCTCTATGTCTGTCTGTCTGTCTGTCTGTCTGTCTGTCTCTCTCTCTCTCAAATCTAGATTTCCTATATATGAGAATTTTGTGGTATTTGCCTTCCTGAGTCAGGTTTGTTTCACTGAACATGTTGTTCTCAAGTTATATAGATTTTTCCAGCAAATGACAATTTTATTCTTCCTTGTGAGTGAACACAATGCATTGTGGGCCTGGTTAGATGTGTGAGTTGTTATAAGTGCCTGCCAGGAAAAGCTGGCATCCTCAACTTGATCCTGGAAACTCATGTAAGATCAAGAGAAAGAAAGAAATCTACAAAGTTTTCCTTTGACCTCCACACATGAACCGTGATATATTTATATGCCCTACATCACACGTGCATATGCACAATAATCATAAATAAAATCTAAAATTTAGAGTATTATACAATATTAGTGGACTTAAAGACAAAAATTGCATAATCATATCAGTAGATCCAGAAAAGCCATATAACAAAGTTCAACTCTCCTTTATGCTAAAAGTCCTAAAGAAACTAGGAATAGCCAGAAAAAAAATATCAACATAATTAAAGCTGTGTATGCCAAATCTATAGCTAATATCATATTAAATATATACATTAAATGTGGGATGAGTTGAGGGTGCCCACTCCTCCACTTTTATTCATACAATCCTCAAATTTAAGCTAAAAGTATAAGTTGAAAGAAAATTAGAGACAGAATAAAGATTGGGAAATAATTTAAATTATCTCTATTGCCAATGAGGAATTTTTCTACTTAAAAACGAAACAAAACATTAGTGCTGACTCATCAAATGTAATAAATTACACACACTAATCAAGGGTGCCTCTAAAAGAGAAACTGCTGGTGGAGGTTGGGTGAAGAACTTGTTTTTTTTTTTGTTTTGTTTTTGTTTTTTGTTTTTTGGTCTTTTTTTTTTGCTTGATTTTCCTGCAAACAGCTCTCAAGAAATAATCTGCTAATTAAAATTATTACTCTACAGGATGTAATGAGTATATAATGGCTTGTCTCCATCCTAGGCATATCATTCTGAATGGTTTTATTTCCCTAGAGGTCTTTATATAGGATAGGAATTTACCCTTTACATCACGCATCTTTTAAGGCTGTTCTCATAGTTTTCCTTTTCCATGATTGATACTGTAGTTAGGATTAGAGAGCCTTGAAGCCTTTTTCAGTTTGGCTTCTCTTTCAGCAATGTATACATAAGATGTCCCCATGTTTCATTTTATTCTTAGCTAACAAAAATTCAAGAAATTCTGTGAATAATTTATTCATCTATAAGTGTGATACTTTCTTTCAGCTGAAGGTTTATCAAATTTCATCTATTTAATTTTTAAGAATGCTGAAGGGGAGAGTTGGTCCCAATGATCATGGCTACATCATTGTATCATCTTTCTGTTTGCAAGAGATCAAGCTGCTCTCCATTTATTGCCAGAGGGGTAAAAGCCTAGAAGATTTTTTTCTTAGACCAAGAGAGTACACATACCTATAAACCTCAAGCACACTGGAGAGCAAGGCAGGAGATTCCCAACTTTATCACCAACCCAGACTACATAATAGGGCCCTGTCTCAAAAGTGAAATGTTCCTTTCTAAGAAATTCATGCTAAAATGGGGAGAAATAGGGGGAAAACTGAAAAGGATTTTTCCCCTAAAATTACAAACTAGCATTTTGTTATGCTCTTCTTCAGTAGAGGTCTATTTTAGGGCAGTGGAGAGAATTCCACATATTTCCTTAGAAATGTAACTTTTTCCTGGAATAATATGTCAATGCTTTTTCATAGAGTGAGAAATGTAGGACTCTTTATATGAATGAGTCACTGAAACACACTACAAGTCCTTTGTCATTGTTCTGTCAATACACTTGGCTTTGGCTTTGATTTTAGTGGCTTACTTAAGTCTTCATAATTTATTTTAACTGACATGATTTTATATGATACGATTTCTCCTATCCCCGCTTGTTCTTTTGGATTTCCTTCTTCTTTCTCTGATTTCTATGACTATAATGTCAGCCCCTTGAATGCTTAAAGGAAAATGTAAGGACACACATTGTAAAGAACAATGATTATTAGTATGTGTATGACAAGCACAGAACCTGTGGGGCAATCATTTCCTGTACATAACGTTTTCCAGCATTTACCTGTGTGTGTAATTCTGCGAAATAATGGACTTTATTATGACACTTGCATATGTGTGCACAATATACTTTGATCACGTTCACCCTTATTATATTATTTCCCGCTCCCTAATTCTCTACCATTTCTCCAATATTTCTCTCTACATTTATGTCATGTGTGTATGTATGTTTGTATGCATGTGTATTCTACACATGAAAGAAAAGGCAGGATATTCTTCTAATTTCACTTAACTGATGATCTTCAGTTTTATTCCTTTTCATAAGAATGTCACAATTTTGCATTTTATAGCTGAATACCACTTCATGGTATATACATACCAGATTTCTTTATCTATTCACCTATTTGTATGAATATTTGGCAGCAATAAACATGAATGTGTTTAAATCCTAGGACATGTTGATTTAGAATCCTTCAGGCATCTACTCAAATGTGTTAAAACTGGGTTCTATGACAGTTCTATTATTAGTATTTTGAGGAACCTCTGTTCCCTGATTTCCATAGTGTCACTCACACTTTCAGTTGAAGACCATTTTATCATTTTGCAAAATGTGAAACTGTAGTGGGATTTCAGTAAGCCTTGCTTGCCTTACTGGATCCTCTAACTCATTGGGACTGTAGAAGCTAAGTGACTGTGTAGTGACTAAATCCTGAATAGCTTCAAACAAAGCAGAAATCAATGATGGCAGAGGAAAGCACAAAATGGGAATCAATTAAAGTAACTAAAGATATGTTGTTCCACATGGGACACCAGGAATAACACAAACAACAAAAGAAAGCTTTAGAGAAACGTGAGAATGGGAATCAGATAAGACCTGAGGTTGAACTGATGTGTTCATCTACAGGGAAATAGCTGTGCAGATAGCAATAGATGCATGTATTTAAACACGAAGCCTTGTGAGTATGAATACTACAAATGAACCGATACAGACTATGATTACTAGAAGCTGTCTAAACACAGTTATGATCCCATTAGGAGGGAAGGTCACATTGTCAAATAGTTATGAGATACATAGGAACACTTAAGAGTGGAGATGTCCACTAACCACTAGTAATCTGGATGCCATCACTCTCCGGCCGATCAGTTAGAGATTCTAACCTCACTTGTGGTTTTGTGACCCTGAAATTCTGAAAACTGTAAAACCTACTCTTGTCTCTAGGAATTCAAAGGTGGAAATGTATTTTATATGATGTCAAATGACAGTCAAGGTAAGTAAAGAAAATAAATAGGGGTTAATGTCTCACAGGCCTTAGATGTGGTATGGTAGTTATGGCCAAGCAATGCTGACCCCTTAGATTTCTTCCCAGAAAATGGTTGCATAATAGCATCTTCAGATTCAACAATGGAATCTCTCATTTTCCCCCGCCTACCTGAACCTTCTAGGCTTGGTATCACACATTTGTTTGTTTCTTGTTTAAGAATTTCACTCATGTTAAAATGTCCTTAGAGACAGATGATTACTTAGCCTCTACATTGTTACTTAGTAGTGTAGTTTCTAGTTATTCCTAGAAGATCAACTTCCCTTTAGGTAATCATTAAGGAGAGAAACTTGGATGAAGGATTGAGGTGGGTGGAAATCTTCAGCTTTTATATGTTCCCATGAGCCTTGTAACTATATGGTAGCCCCTTCCACCCCGCTAACAGGATGAAGACAGAATTTAGAAGCCTATGAAACTGAGCTGGTAGGAAGTGTAGGGACAAATCAGAACTTAAAAACTCACAGCAAAAAACAACACACAGGCCAGTGAGAAGGGTCAGCAGGTTAAGGGCACTGGTTACCAAGTAGGAAGAGTTAAGTTCACGGCTAAGAAACCACATGGTAGATGGATAGGTCCAACTCTTACATCTTGTCCTTTGACTTCATGCAGGTACCATACACAGGCATAAGTAAATAGATATATAAGCAAGTATTTTGCAGTATCTTAATACATGGGCTTTTTGTGTGTTTGTATTAGAAAGGGAAAATTGTGATGTCTACACTTTCCTGGAAATAAGGAATTATTTTTGTGCCACATATTCTACTCTGTTTCTAAGCATTTGCTTTCTTTAATTTAAAAAAAATTTTATGTTGGGTCTAAGGTTTAGAGAGAATATCTCTTCTTTTAAAAGAAATCGCTTAATACTACTCCAGAATTTAGGTATGGCTCTATATCTTCCACAACATAGACCTTACTCCCTCATGATACAGTAATACAATACTTGAACTAACTACCCCACTAAGCTGCCCATTTGCAAGATGCAAGAAGATTTGAAAAGACCTGTAACTATAAAGTTTGAAATTCATCTGTGACTAAAATCTTAGCCACTTCCACCCATAATTCTCCCTTTTCTTAAGTTAATTTTGATTTCAATATAAATCAGTCTCTTTCTGACACTGCTCATGTATACTCCTGAGTTGTAAATTCTAAACTGAAATAAAACATAGCTGGCTCTTGTGGTAGACTGATTCCCATTCTCCTGAGGAATCTCCATACTGATTTCCAAAGTTACTGTACGATTTGGCACTCCCACCAGCAGTGGAGGAGTGTTCTCTTTTCTTCACATCCAGCATAAATTGTCATTGGTGTTTTTAATTTTAGCCATTGTGACAGGAGTGAGATGGTATCTCAGAGATGTTTTGATTTGCATTTCCCGGATGGCTAAGGATATTGGGCACATTCTTAACTGTTTCTCAGCCATTTTAGACTACTCTATTGAGAATTCTCTATTTAGTTCCATACCCCAGCAATTCCACTCTTAGGATGTCTGTCCCACTGTATTCATAGCAGTATTATCTGTAATTGCCAAAACTTGGAAGCAACCTACATGTCCCACAACTGATGAGTGGATAGAGAAAATGTGGTACATATACACAATGGAGTACTATTCAGTGGAAAAGCAACAATGGCATCTTGAAATTTGCAGGCAAATGGACGAAACTAGAAGAAACCATCCTGAGTGAGGTAACCAAGTCACAAAAAAACCCAAACATGGTATGTATACACTCATATATGAATTTTAGACATGGATCAGGGTAGTGCCAGCCTACAATCCCACTGCCAGAGAGTCTGAAAAACAGGTAGGACCCTAAGAGAGATATGCATGGTACCCCAGAGAAGGGGAATGAGGCAAGATCTCCTGAGCAGATTGGTAGCATGGGGGAGGGGAGAGGATCCAGGAAAAAGAGAGGAGGAGAAGAGGAGGGGAGGGGACCAGGAAGGTTGATTTAGGGGAAGAATAGAGGAGAGCAGGATGAGAGATACCATAATAGAGGGAGTCAATATAGGTTTGAGGAGAGATCTGGCACTAGTGAGATTTCCAGAGATCTACAAGGATGACACCAACTGGCAAACTAAACAATAGTGGAGAGACTAACTTAAATGTCCTTCCCTGACAATGAGTTCGACTACTTCCTTATATGCCAAGAACCTTCAACCAATGACTGATGGAAGCAGAGGCAGGTAAACACTGAACTGAACTCCTGGAACCCAGTGACAGAGAGGGAGGACTGATGAGCAAATGGGTCAAGACTGGGCTTGTTTAACCCACAGCAACAAATGACCTGAACAAGGGGGAGCTCTTGGACCCCAGACTGATGGCTGGGAGGCCAGCATGGGACTGATCCAGACCCCTGAATGTGGGTGTCAGTGAGGAAGCCTAGGAAATCTATGGGGCCTTGAGTAGTAGATCATTAGTTATCCCTGGCATACAAATGGACTTTAGGTGCCCATCCCACAATGAGGGATGATCTCTCAGCCTGGACACTTGGGGGATGGCCTAGGCCCTACCCTGAAGGAAATGAAAGACTCTGGATATCACCCTGGAGGGCCTCACCCTCCCTAGGGAAAGGATTGGGGTTTGAATGGAGGGAAGGGAAAGTTGTTGGGAGGACGGGTGTGGGAAGAGGGGAGGGAAAGGAAGCTGGGATTGATATGTGAAGCAACCTGTTTCTAATTTAAATTTTAAAAAAGTTAAAGAGAAAAACCCAAGGGAAATAAAACATAGATTTAATTTTTAAATGAAGTATGTTTTTCTTTTATTTAGATGTAACTATGTAAATATGGTGATTAAAAAATGTGACAATTGTATTGGCAGGTGATATGTTAATGCACAGAGAATAATTTGTCTCTGTTTCTGAAAGACTTTCCTGTGTTTAATATAAAATGTCCCACTTTCAAGGAAAATAGGATGAATGATCAGGCCAACATGAATGGTGGGGAACAAGTTGCATTACCAAATCTGATTGCTAACAGATAATGCCAGAAAGCCACTATTATTTACTGTTTCACAAAAGGAAAACCAAAGATCTGAAATTCACAAAGGTCACAGTTGCTCTGGACTGCTGTACCTTCACTGGCTTGACTTGAATCCATCCAGCTGACATTTGTCATCAACATGTGGGGTAATAAAAGATGCATTCCAACCTTACATTAGGATTCAACTTCATATTAAGCCATTCAACAGTCATATTTTCTCTTCTGATGTGTGTAAAATTGTGATTCACAGAAAAGCACAGGCATGGACCTCTTATAGTACCTGAAGCTATGGTGTTGGTGTTTTGTGTCCAATTAAAGGAACTGTTAGCATTTGTACTTTCTAAGAACCTTAGGATGAGTCTATACTCAACTTGTAAACCCAGTAGGAAATTCATAATTATGTAATATTTCCAGTACAAATAGAAGCTACGAACAGTCATACAGGTACAGCAGGCAGAGCTCAATGTGGGGCAGCACAATAATACTTCTTGTCTACAGTGACAATTGGAATTCTTCTTAATAGCTTGTATAGCATATATTATTACTCCCTAATGCTCAGTGAAGCAATATAAAGTCACCAAATTCGTGCAGCAGATTGATAAAGACAGCTAGTATTGAACACAGTCTTTCTGTCCCTATAGCACATGGTCTTTTTGGCACATGCCTCTTTGTTCTCAGAACATGTTAAAGATATTCATAAAGGGAATCAAAATTTAAAAAAAACACCCAAACTGATAATCTGCTTACGCATATCATAGCAGCAAGCCTTCTCCAGCTATAAATTCATTGGTTGCACAGCATACTGTGGCTCCAGATTTTAAATACAATGCTGTTGTTATTCTTGCTCCTCAGTTGTACAAAACAAAGCAATTTCTCTGTGAGAATTTCTAGGGAAAACAAAAGAACATTCTTGAGCAAGAGTAACTACTAGGGCAACAGGACACAAGCCACATTTCTTGTTTTTAAAGTTGTCCTCTCACTTTGAAATTACTTGTCACACTTTCCATGTAAAGGAATAACATGTTCTGTTGCTTGGCATGAAGCATACGCACGCCATTCCTGTCCCAGAAGCTGTTGTGGCCACTTGCCAATGTTGTGAAGGCACAAGTGCTCCCCTTTCACCCTCTCCCCATTTGAGTTAGGGATACCTAAGGAGGCAAGTGAAATGATTCTCAGGAGAGCATGACAATGTCCAGAGCCAGACTCCTAGAACACCTAATCATGCCAATTATGTTTTACGTCTGCAGAATGACAATAATCAACTTACACAAGAGTTATATGATGACCTAGCATGTAGTATGTGTTCAATATTAGCTGTTATTGTTCTCCAACCAAAAAATTAATAAGAAAAGTAATAAAAAATATTTATAAATATTTATCATGTCATAGAATTCATTAGGATAGGAACAACGTACCAAACTACAAGCTGTTTAGGGCAAAATTTTAGTGTTTAAGAATATCTCAAATGGTCCTGCCCTACCTGCCAGGGATCCAGCTTTTTGGTACAGACACAGGATCCTCCAAGTGTTCCCCTACAATTTCTCACACTCTTTCCTTCTAACCCATCTCCTTTCCTTTGTAATACTCTTCCAATCTGCAGAACAGCTCTCTACTAGGAACCTTGAAACTACCATACTGGACTTGTACTCAGGGACCCCACATTCACTATATTTACCTAGGAACCATATTGGGAAACAACAACAAAGGAATAGAAGACACACACAACAAAGGTAAAATTAGATATCTACACCATGAAACACTCAAAACATCAAAATTCCAGATGCCTAGATCCTATAACAAAAGCATAACTATGAATAATAAAGACAATATATCTTCTCTAGGAGCCAAGAACCCTATTGAATTAGGCTATGAGAATAACAATTTAAGCTAAGCACAAGCACTTCAAGATAACACTTATGAGTGTATTCAAAGACCTTAAAGACGATATGAATAAATGCCTTAATGAAGACTGTAAAAACATGGTTGAGTAAAACAATGACAAAAATCAAGACATGAAAGTAGAGTTCAACAATTTCTAAAGAAAACACAAACCAAAATAAAACTGGAAAACAAACATCAAAATGTCAAACAAAACCTCAGAAGTCCCACCAACAGATTAAAAGAGATGGAAGAGAGCACATAGGGGTCTTAAAATAAAGTCAGAAATAATGGATAGTTTAGTAAATAAAATGATAAATCTAAAAATATTCATGAACAAAGTGTCAAGAAATCTGTGACACTATAAATAAACAAAACTTACAAATAATAGGTATAGAGGAAGGAGAAAGAACCCACATCAAAGGCATAGAAAATATTATAAGAAAAGTCATAGAAGAAAACTTCACAAACTTAACAAAGGAGGTGCCTACCAAGGTACAGGAAACATACATAACACCAATAGACTCAACCAGAAATGAAAGTCCTCATTACATAATATTTAAAACACTAAATGTATAGAAGAAAGAAAGGATATTGAAAGACGCAAGAGAAAAATGCTAAGCTACATACATAGGTGGGGCAATTACAATAACACCCCGACTTTACAAAGGAGACTCAGAAAGTGAGAAGGATATGGAACATGTTCTACAAGCTTTAAGGGACCACAGATAACAGCACAAATTAATAAAGTAATATACACAGCAAAACTATCAATAACAATCAATAGAAGAAGAAAAACATTCTATGAGAAAAACAAATTTAAGTAATTTTGACCACTAATCCAAATCTACAAAAGGACTAGAATAAAACTTCAGTATGAAGAAAAGATTAACTTCACCCAAGAGGACACAAAAGATAAATAATCCCAAAACAATCAGTCAAAAGAGAGGGAAATACCCATACCACCACAACAAAATAATGGGAATTAATAAACACTGCTCATTATTAAATTTCAATATTCCTTGCCTCTATTTACCAATATAAATATATAGATTAACAGATTAAAAATTAGAAAACAGGATCCATCTTTCTGATGCATCCAATAAACACAATGGACTTCCAAGGACAGGTACCACCTTAGGGTAAAGGGATGAAAAAGATTATTTCAAACAACTGGAACCAAAAAGAAAGCAGGTAGTTTAATATCTAACAAAACAAACTCCAGAACAAAACTCATCAAAAAATATAGGAAAAGATATGCCATGATATTTAAGTAAAAATCCACTAAGAGATCTTATAATTCTGCACATTTATACAAGAAATGCAAGTTCATGAAATTTTATAACATAGGTAAAATTACATATTAACCCTAGCACAGTGATAGGGGGTGATATTGCTACCAACTCTAATCAATAGAATTGTCATCCAGAGAAAACTAAACACAGAAAATCTGAAGGTAAATAAAATAATAAATCAAATGGACTTAACAGATAGTACAGAACATTGTACCCAAACACTAAAAAATATACTTGTTACTCAATAGTCCATGGAACTTTCTTCAAAACTGATTGCATATTGGGGCATAAAGCAATTCTCAAGAGATAGTAAAAAAGGGAAATAGGAAATTCATCCTGACTACCATTTATTAAAGTTGTATATCAACAATAGATAGAAATGGTAAAAGTATACAAATTCATAGACACTAATCAGTTCAATACTGAATGAAAATTTTATCAAGATAGGAATCAAGAAGGAAAAACTTTTTTAAATTGGATGAAAATGAGATCACAGCATATTCAAACTTACGGGATAAAATGAAGACAGTTTTAAGAGACAGGTTCACAGCAGTAAATGCCTAAATTAAGAAACAAGAGAATGCCATATTAATAACTTAGCAATATACCTAGAATCCCTAGAAAAACAAAAATAATATACAAAGAGAGGGAGCTCATGGTCCCCAGACTGACAGCTGAGAAACCAGCATAGGACTGAACCAGACCTCCTGAATATGGGTGCCAGTTAGGAGGACTGGGCAGTCTATGGGGCCTCTGGTAGTGGAACAGTATTTATCCATAGAGTATGAATGGACTTTGGGAGTCTATTCCACATAGAGGGATACTCTCTCAGCCTAGACACACAGGGCTGGGTCTAGGCCCTGGCCCAAATTATGTGACAGACTTTGATGCCCCCCCATGGAAATCCTCACCCTCCCTGGGGAGTGGATGGGAGGTGGAATTGAAGAGTGTCATTGGGGGCATGGGGGTATAGGAGGGAGAGGGAACTAGCATTGATATGTAAAATAAGATTGTTTCTAATTTGAATTTTTAAAACTCTAGGGCAAAAAAAGAGTATATGGTAAGAAATAATCAATTGCAGGAATGAAATCAAAATAGAAACAAAAATATTAAAATAATCAGCAAAATGAAGGTTTGGTTCTTTGAGAAAATCAAGAAGGTTGACAACCTTTCACCAAGATAACCACAGAGAGGAGAGAGAAGTTCCAAGTTAATAAAATTAAACATGAAAATGGAGAGATCAGTACAGCAACTCAGGAAATTCGGAGGCTCATTAAAAAAATACCTTATCAATCTGTATTCTACCACATTGGAAAAACTGAAAGAAATGGATTAATTTCTTGATATACAAGATTTACAAAAGTTAAGTCAAGATGTAATAAATTATTTAGACAGATCTATATCCCCTGGTGACATTGAAGCTGTAATCAAAATCTACCTACAAAATAAACCCAGGACCAGATAAATTCAGTGAATAATTCTACTAAACCTTCAAAGAAGAAATAACACCAATACTCCTCAAATTGTTCTACCAAATTGAAGGAACATTTCCTAACTCATTTTATGATGCCACAATAGCCCTGATGCCAAAATCAGACAAAGAGCCAACAAAACAAAGGAAATTACAGGCCAATGTACCTCATGAACATAGGTGCACAGATTCTTGATAAAATATTTGCAAATCAAATTCAAGAAGAATCCACAAGATTTACACCATGATCAAGTTAGCTTCATCATCAATCATGTGTGTGTGTGTGTGTGTGTGTGTGTGTGTGTGTGTGTTGGATATAAGTCCTTGTAAGCCCATAGCTAAAATCATCCTAAAATGTGAGAAACTCAAATCATTTCCACTAAAATTAGCAACAGTTTGAGGGTGTCTGTGACCTCCATACCTATTCAGTATGTTGTTAGAAATATTAGCTAAAGCAATAGGACATCTGAGATCAATAGAATTAAATAGGAAAGAAAAAGTCAAAGTATCGTTACTGCAGATGATATGATTGACTTTGACAAAGGACCCTAAAGACTCAGGAAATGTCTAAAAAATATCTTTGGATAAGCAAGTTTTTATTAAAATATTTTAGGCACTGAAGAATAAGTTGAAGAAACTAAAATATGGAAAGCCTTCTTCTATGAATCACTAGGATTCATGTTGTGAAGATGGGAAAATATCACCCTACCAAAATCTACACATTCAGTGAAATCCCCATCAAAATTCTTCCCATGAAATTGTTCAAAGAAAGTGAAAAACCAATCTTCAATTTCATAAAGCCAATCTTCAATTTCATATAGAATCACACACATGCACGCACACACACACACACACACACACACACAAAACAGGATAGCTAAAGTATCTTGTATTACAAAAGAGCTGCAGGAACTATCACCATCTCAGATTTCAAGTTATATTACAGAGCTATAGCAATAAAACAACATAATATTGGCACAAACGCATACATGTTTGTCAATGAAATAAAATTTAAGACCCATATATAATTCTCGCACACCTACGGATACCTAAATTTTTATCTAGAAGCAAAAATTACACACTGGAGGAAACAGCATCTTCAACAAATAGTGCTAACAAAATGGATAGCTCCATTTAACAGAATGAAAATAGGGCCATATATGCCACCTACATGAAAATCAACTCCAAATAGATCAAGGACATGTAAGAAAGGATACCCTGAATCTGAGAGAAGTAAGGTATAGGCTTGAACCAATTGGCACAGTAAAGGACTTTCTAAACAGGAAAGTAGTACAGGCATTAAGACCAACAATTAATAAATAGGACCTCATGAACCTAAAAGAAACACTATCATTCATGAAAAGTGGCAGCTTATGCAATGAGAGAAAAAAAGTTTACCAATTCTACATCTAATAGAGTGTTATAGTCTAGAACATACTAAGAATAATGACAACAGCAAAAACATCAAGAAAAAAGTTAACAATGGAATATATAACTAAACAGTGAGTTCTTGAAAAATGAAACACAAATGGCTTAAAAACAATTTAAAAATTTTCCCTATATATAGTCACCATGAAATGCAAGTGAAAAGTACTTTGAGATTCTTCTTACTCTAGTCAGAAAGACCAAGATCAATAAAACAAATGATAACTCATACAGGTAAGGACTCAGAAAAGAGTAACACTTATTCATTGCTGGTAAGAATGCAAACTGTTGTATTCCCTATGGAAATCAATGTTGAGGGGCTGAAATGAATTAACCACAAGATCCAGGTATATCATTCTTTGTCTTATACTCAAAATATTCTACATTTTACTGCAGATATACTTGCTCATCTGTGCTCATTGATGCTCTATTCATAAAAGTCAGAAATTGGAAACAGCCTAGATGTCCACCACCTGATAGGTGAATAATCAAAATGTGGTGTATTAATTATTATTCATAAGTTAAGAAAAGTGAAATACAAGTAGCCCCTAGGCCTCTCCACTTTATCTAACTCCTCTAGATATGTGGATTGTAGTGCAACTGATTATCATTAACAACTAATACCCATTCGTAAGGGAGTACATACCATATATGTCTTTCTGTTTCTGGGTTGCCATGCTCAGGATATTTTTTTCTAATTACATCCATTTGCTTGCAAATTTCATGATGTCATTGTTTTCTAACAGCTGAGTAATACTCCATGGTGTAAATGTAACACATTTTCTTTATCCATTCTTCAGTTGAGGACCCCTGGGATGTTTTCAGTTTCTGGCTATTCTGAAAAAAGCCACTATGAACATAGCTGAGCAAGTGTCCTTGTGGTATGATTGAGCATCCTTTGGGTATATGCCAAAGAGCAATATGTGTAGATCTTGTGGTAGATCAATTACCAGTTTTCATAGAAATCACCATATTGTTTTCCAAAGTGGTTGTACAAGTTTGTATTCCCACCAGCATTGGAGGAATGTTCCTCTTAGTCCACATCCTTACCTGTATGTTAATCATTTATGTTATTGATCTTAGTTATTCTGACAGGTATAAGATGGAATCTCAAAGCAGGTTGTATTTTCATTTCCCTGATATTGAAGGATAATCAACATTCCTTTAAGTGTTTCTCAGCCATCTCAGATTTCTCTAATGAGTATTCTCTGTTTAGTTCTGCACCCCACTTTTTAATTGGATTGTTTAGTTTGCTGATGTATAGTTTCTTGAGTTCTTTAAGTATTTTGGATACTAGCCCTCTCTCAGATGTGGAGCTGGTGAAAATACTTTCTGATTCTCTAAGCTGCCATTTTTTCCTGTTGATGGTGTCCTTTGCCTTATAGAAGCTTTTCGGGTTCATGAAGTCTCATTCATTAATTGTCAATCTTAGTGCTGGGACTGTCAGTGTTATTTTAGGAAATTGTCTCCAGTGCTGATATGTTCAAAGCTCTTCCCTACTTTCTCTTTTACCAGGTTCAGTGTATCTTGCTTAGAGATTTTTGATCAATTTAGACTTGAGTTTTGTGCAGAATGATAAATATGGGTTTATCATTATTATTGTTTTTTTTCTACCTAGACAGCACTATTTGTTGAAGATCCTTTCTTTTTTCCATTGTGTTTTTCTGTCTTCTCTATCAAAAATCAGGTATCCTTAGTGCATGGATTTATGTCTTAGTCTTGAGTTCAATTCCATTGACCAATATGTCTATTTTCATGCTAAAACCATGAAGTTTTTATTATTCTGTCATACAACTTAAAATCTAGGTTAGTGATAATTCCAGAAGTTCTTTTATTATATAAGATTGTTTTATCTATCTTGGGTTTTTTCTTTTGTTTTGTTTTCTTTCATATGAAATTGTGTATTGTCTTCTGAAGATCTGTAAATAATTGTGTTGGAATTTCAATAGGGATTGCATTGACTCTATAGATTGGTTTAGGTATGATGGCCATTTTATTACAATGATTTATAAAAAAGACATTTATTGACTCTCACACTCAGGGGGTCTGGATCAGTCCCATGCTGGCCTCCCAGCTTTCAGTCTGGGGTCCAAGAGCTCTCCCCTGTTCAGATCAGCTGTCTCTGCTGTTTTGCCAGCCCATTCTTTGCCAATTTGCTCATCGCTCCTCTCTCTCCATCACTGGGCAACCTATGGAGCCCTGGGCAGTGGTTTAGTGTTTATCCCTGGTATACAAACAGACTTCGTGTGTCCATAACACAAAGAGGGATGCTCTCTCAGCCTGGTCTCTTAGGGGAGTGCCTGGACCTTGCTCTGAGTGAAATGACAGACTCTAGATATCCCCTATGTGGAAGGAAGTGGCTATAGGGTGGGAGGCTGGGGGGGGATGGTGAGGGTGGTGGGGTAGGAGGGGAGGGAGAGGGAACTGGGATTGACATGTGAAACAAGCTATTTAAAATTAAAATAATAAAATCAAATAAAAATTAAAAAGTATTTATTTATTTGTTAGACATTAAAATGTTCAGCTTTGTTGTTTTGAGATAGGGTCTCACTCTGTAGGCAAGGCTGTCTGTGAACTCAAGTCCTGCCTAAGTCTCCTGTCCCTATGGGTTATATCCCATGTCTGGCTTATTTCTACATTTTTATTATTTAAATTAAAACGATCTTGTCTTACATGTCAATTCCAGTTCCCTCTTCCCCTTCCTCCTCTGCCCCCCAACAACCCCTATCCCATCCCCTTTTTTGCTCCCCAGGGAGGGTAAGGACTTCCATGGGGGATCTTCAAAGTCTGTCACATCATTTGGAGCCTGGTCTAGGCCTCCCCTGTGTGTCTAGGCTGAGAGAGTATCCCTCAATGAGCTCCCAAAGTCCATTCATGCACTAGGGATAAATACTGATCCACTACCAGAGGCCCCAAAGGCTACCCAGTCCTCCTAACTGATACCAACATTCAAGGATGGCCATTTTTAAAACTATGTTAATTCTATCCATGCATGAGCATGAGAGATCTTTCCATCTTCTGATACATTCTTGAATCTCTTTCTTCAAATACTTGAAGTTGTTGTTATACAGAAGGATCAGGTAGAAGAGGGAAGGACTGAGGGAGAGAGTATAAGAAAAGATGATTAACAAAGGTAGGCATTTAGAGGGCAACATGGAAACCTAGTGTAGTAGAAACTTCCTAGTACCTATGAGGTTGACACTAATGGGGACTCATAGTAATGGAGGATATAGAGCCTGAACTAGCCATCGTTGGTTACCAGGTTAGCTTCCCAGAAGTTGTACTGGAAGCCCAACCCAGCCATAAAATCTATGACTCACAACTTATTCTGCCTCTAAGATGCTCAGGGGTAAGTAATGGTATCGCTCAGAGTTTGTGGCAGTAGCCAACAAAAGAATTATATAACCTGAGGCTTACACCACAAGAGGGAGTCCATGCCTGCCACTGCCTACATGGACAGAATCTTCAAGCAGAACCAAGCATGAATGGCAAAAAAAAGTCAATAAAATGATTCCTAATGATATTCCCCTATACATTGGTGTCTAATCTAATTATCATCAGAGAAGATTCCTCTGGCAACTGATGGGAGCAGATACAGAGATCCACAGTCAAACATTAGGCAAAGCTCAAGAAACTCCACAGAAAAGTGAGAGGATGTATACTATTAGCCAGAGGAGTCAAGATCACTAGGAGAATAAGCCTTACAAAATCTAGGAAGTAGAGCTCATGGGGCCTAACAGAGCCTGAAGCAGCAGCCGTGGAACCTGCATCCCTCTGAACCAGGCAGGCCCTCTGCCCACATGCTGTGGTTGTTTAGCTTGGGATTTTTGTTTGACTTCTAACAAAAGGGGTAATGACCCACAGGTTGAGAACTACTGCTATATTGGAAAGACTGTGTCAATATTAAGAAACTTCAAGAAAGAATGAACCAATCATATTTCTGAGAAAGTTCACTTTAAATGCTTAGGTATATTTTGTGAAAATAGATGTATAAAAAGTAGCATTTCATTTAAAGTAAGATCTAAAGCCATCTCTACTATAAAAATTCTATATTTAAAACAACATGCACTTCATCTCACTAAAGTACAAGACATTAGGAAAAGATATGGTTGCCTTGGTAGCAATTTGACACAAGGATTCACATCACACCAAAAGAAAGTAAAACAATGCTTTCAGTAGACTACACATAGTGTAGAGACAGACGAAAAATTAAAATATATAAGAACAAACATCTATTTTATAGTGCTTAGAGTTTTTGTTGTTGTTGTTTTAGTTTGACGGAAGAATTCTTTGCATTGCTTCACATTTCCTGAGGAACTAAAAGCCTTCTTAAAGTGCTTTGATATTTACTGACAATCACAGCAATTTGAAGGATTTTTGTTATTTTCTTTCATTTTTCAAATGTACTTCTTAACTGAGTGCCCAATTGTCATGTCTTGATTTCCTAAATAAACCACTCAAAAACACTAAGTGTTACCAGCATGTCCATTATTACTTTTCTGCAGTAAACAATGACATGACTCCTCAATACAAAGTGAGCTATGTCTCTTTTATTCTACCAAGGTCCATTTAATCCAAATGAGAATTAGATGGCCAGTCTTCTAAAACATTGGCTTCTTTATCAATACATAAGCATTTTTAGATTTTCATTGAAAGGTTACCATAGACAAGGGAGAATATTTGACATGAAAATAGCCTTCAAGTGTGGAACAATTAAGACAATATTAGGGGTTAAATAGGAAAGTCCATCTCTAGTGTATAACTTGTTTAATCTTCATTGTCAGTTGTTTGATTTACTTAAAATAAAGATAAATCATTCATTTTAAGTGAATCTAGAAGGAAACTGCCATTGAAAGTTTAATGTATTTCCCTCCTGATTTACTATTATGAATTTTCACATAAGTAGTAACACTTCATGCAAATTTGAATCTCATTCTTTTCTGATATATATTGTTTTCCAATAATGTGTTGTGCTCATATAAACATGAATAAGGCTTTACAACTTGTTTGATGTGTTGAAAATATTATGCTTGACTTTTCAATCCTATGTCCTATGATCCTTATGTCTTTATTAAAAGTTGGCATCATTCATGAACCTTCTATTGCTCTTCTTGACATGTGTTGTGGGGAAGGGTGTGGCCAAACTAAAACCAATTTAGGAAAAAAGAAAATACTAAACGAAAAAGAAAGCCAATACTATGTGATACATCTGTGAAGATCTCTTTTATCTAGTCATGCACAGCATAAGGACATCTCATTAAGGATGGATGAGCTGCATATGAGATGGAGGCCAGTGGGGTTGGGATGGAGATGCATAGTTCCTATTGGATAATAAGAGCATGTCCAAAGAAGATGCAAGGGAAGAAAAAACACTGGTGGAGCAATGGCACTCTCTAGAAAATTCATGGTGAAGGGTTCAGCAGAAGTTCTGGTAGACCTCACTAAACTGTAAAGGATAAAATCAGAGACCCCATCACTGAAAGGTTGTCATTAATAGAGACCTGTGTTCATGGAATCTCATATGTATGCAAAAACTATTTATTATGGGTCAAGCAGCCACCCAAGTAAACCTGAAATCACTAGTCTGGAGAATGGTGCCTCCTCAGGAACAGACTGGGGAGTCAGACCTATTAGAGGTGCTCCATGGAAGGTACTGTTATCATAGCTGATGACAGCTCTATGCACACTATTTATGTCATTGATCCATGTCCTTGTAGATTGGGTTTAGATTGTTTGATTTTTTAATGTAATTTTTTTATTTAAATTAGAAACAAGCTTGCTTCACTTGTCAATCCCACCTCCCTCTCCCTCCCCTCCTTCCCTTACCTCTCTACCAGGCCCCAATTCCCCAACCAAATCCTATACCATTCCCCAGGGAGGGTAAGGCCCTCCATGGGGGATCTCCAGAGTCGGTAATTTCATCCAGGGCAGAACCTAGGCCTTTCCAACTGTGTTCAGGCTAATAGAGCATCCCTCCATGTGGAATGGGCTCCCAAAGTTCATTCATACACTGTGGTAAATATTGATCTAGTACCCACGACCCCAGAGATGGCCAAGGCCTCCTCATTGACATTCAGAGGTTCTAAATCAGTCCCATGCTGGCCTCTCAGCCATCAGTCTGGGGTCCAAGAGCTCCCCCTTGTCAGGTCAGATGTCTGTCTCTGTTTGTGAACACAATTTTAGCTAGAATTATCCTGGAAGGGGAACCACAATTGAGAAAATGCTTCCATTCAGATTTCCTATAAGCAAGCCTGTAGGACACTTTGCTGGATTAATGATTGCTGAGGGTGGAGGTTACAACCCATTGTCAGTGCTGCTACCCCATGGGGAGGTGGTCCTGAGTTGTATAGGAGCAGACTGAGCAAGCACTGAGAAGCAAGCCAATGAGCAGCATCCTTCCATGGCCTTTGCTTCAGTTTCTGCCTTCTTGGTTCCTGCTTTGACTTCCTTCAGTGATGGATACAGTGTGATCTGTGACTTGTAAGTGGAAGTACATCCTTTCCAAGTTACTTTTGACTGTCATGCTCTTTCAGAGCAGTAGAAATCCTAAATAGGGCAGCTCTGAGAACCTTCAAAGAACCCCACAGACATCTGTCATATAGGCAGCTTTCTTACTTAAAGACATTTCCTTATGCAGTGCAGGCCAAAAAATGAGATCTTCACATAAACATCACATAGGATAGGAATTTGGTTTTGGTGGGGTTTTTTTGGTGTAGTATTTTTGGTTTTGTAAATTGTTTTCTTTGGCCATTACCCTCACATACAACACACACACACACACACACACACACACACACACACACATATGTACATGCACACACACACGTACACGTTTTTAAAAATTGAGCAAAATACTGAGCTTTGTTTGGGTATTGATGACATGTTTATATTCTCATTTATTTTCATTTTCCCTGTAAGTTGATGATAAATTCAATTTGGTTTTCCAACAAAGAAAATAAATTTTACACTCTGTTAAAATGTTTTGAAAAATATATGTAGTTTTGATTCCAGTCTGTCACACCTGAGCCAAGAATTTAGATGAAACCTTTGATATCTCCAGTGGTGGTTCTCGGTAACTGTGAAGATGATGAACAGTATTTATTTTGCTTGCCTGATACATTTTTGTAATAATTAAATTAAAATGTATGTGAGCATACTATATAAATCACAACATTCCTTAAATATACATATCATTATGGCCAAAGATGTAACTATAGAGCTAAGTAAAGAGATGGGAGAAAAGATAAGTAGTTGCTTCCACTCCTCAGCAGGAACACACCCAAGTATAATTTAGTAAACTACACTCAGAGCATGCCGAGGACAGCAAAAATGCACTAGGGTGGAGTGAGGGAAGGGGAGCTGCAGAAGTCAAAATTTGAAAACCTGCTTACAAATCTTATATAATTATCACTTCAGCCAAAAGTAAAATTGTCTCACTTAAAATCCACTGTGATCAGTTGCTAAGAACACCCAGATGGCTGGATACATTGCCCATCTGATTCCATGACAGCAAAAGAAAGATTTCAGGGTTTCCCAATTTAGACATATTTTTCTTCCTGAATTTCTTTGCTATAATACAAAACTGTAAAAGAGCTTTACGAAAACTGATCAGATATTTTCGATGACATAATTCATCTACTTCAAAATATACTATATTAAGGACAGGAGAGATGACTCGGGAGTTAAGAACCCTTGCAAAGGACCCAAGTTCAGGTCCAATTATGCACATAGTGACTGACCCACAGCCCTCTGTAACTCCAGTTCCAAGGGCTTTGCTGCTTACTCTGACCTCCAAGGGTTCCTGGATGCATATAGTGTATGTATATCCATATACTCAAGAACACACACATGCACATAAAATAAAGTGTATATATGTATATATGTGTGTATGTATATATAATCTAACTGTTTTGAAAAAAGACATTTTACAGAACTTATTGTAATAGTATGATCAGAAACATGAATTATCTTTGTTTATTTATCAGATAATCTCAATATTTAAATATATTACTATTTTGCTATCTCAATATGCTAGATCAATTCTTGCTAAAAACAAACCGAAAGCACATTAATTCTGCCACTTTTATAAAATATTTTTCTTATATGTCAATAAGAGCCATTCTATATTTTAAAACACCATTATTTATTACAAATTATAATTCTAAAATTCTCAAATTCTTCAACATTCTACCTCAAATTTATTTCAATTGTAGCCCATCTCTTCTCCAGATTCAGCTTTCAACTGTTTTGAATTCCTTCAGTAAATATTTTCTCTCCTTTTCTACACGTTTTTCCTCCCTCTTCTTTTCTCCTTCCTTCCTTCCTACCTTCTGTCTGTCCTTCCTTCCTTCCTTCCTTCCTTGTCTCTCTCTCTTCTACTCTCTCCTTCCCCCCCCCTCTCTCTCTCTCTCTCACACACACACACACACACACACACACACACACAAACACTCACACGAGGACTTCCCTCGATTTTCTGGAACATTACCTGATGTGCCCAGGGACTGTGTAGCCTACAGAAAACTCATCTCTGGTCTGACTCCCTCCCTCTCTCTAAACTCTAATTATGGTGAACAGAGTTCAACATGAAAAGCAGAAATTGCATATGCCCGTGATCTCACAGTGAGAACTATAATCATCTAGGATGCTTTTTCACTCCCTATTCTTTAGGCAGCAATATTTCCACACTCAGTATCTCCAGAGTGTATTCTGGAGCCCACTTTATTTCCCTAATTCTACTTTTTAAAAATTGTCATGAATCAGGGAGGATTGGGTATGGTTAACAGCTAAAACTTGAAAACCACTGTATCTTGTTATCTAAGTCACTATTGTATTGCTATGAAGAGACACCATAACCAGGACAACACCTGTAAAGGAAGTTGAGGCTTGCTTACAGTTTCAGAGGGCTAGTCCATCCCCATCTTTTCTGGGAGTGTGGTAGCATGCAAGAAGTCATGCTGGCATACAGGAAGAAGTGCTGCTGGAGAGGTAACTGAGCATTCTCCATTAGATTCATAGGCAGCAGAAAGAGAGATGATGAGACTGGCTTGGGCTTTTGAAACTCTAATGCCTACCCCCAAAATAACTCATCTCCTCCAGCAAGGCCACACCTACTCCAACAAGGCCACACTTCACTTTAGAATCTCTTTCGTACTACCTATGACCAAGCCATCCAATATATGAACCTGGAGGTGGTCAGTCTTATTCAAACCACCCCACCTGTCTTCTCTTCATGAAGGTCTACCACACATTAGTCAAGTATAATCAGATCATAAAAGTAAAATACATCAGTTTCTAGTCACTTAATCATGCTATAACTCAGGTGCTCAGGGTAGAGAGTGGGTGTTAATGGTAGAATTCAGATCATTCAACTACAACGTAAGGAAACTCCCTCTTTTAATGACTAGCATCCTTCTAGCTCTGAAACTTCCTGATATTATATTGCTCTATGAAAAAGTAGTAAGATATTTTCATTATAAGACAGCTATGTAAAAAAAAAGAAGCAAAAAACAAAAACAAAACCTTTATGGTGTGAGTTATATCAGAAAACTTACACATGGAGTTTTCACTAAAAATGCTCAGTTCCAAATATCCCCTTCTCCTAATATTTGATACCTAAAAGAGTTACCTAAAATCAACAAAGAGCAAATCAAAATTTATGTAAAAGTATCCATGATTAGTGAGTACTTCTTTTATTTCCACAATGCTTTAATCCTAAGGTATATGTATGAAGTAGTGAGCATTTTTTCTAATTTTGAAATTCATTTGACATTTATAATGAGAATTCTACAAAACACTTATAACTGATGTTTTCAATGTTACACATTCATATTCTCAGGGTTGATATAAATCCATAGGATGGATGAGTGCACGGAGATGACTCAATTGCGGTAAACAGAATACAATGAAAGGAACCCAAAGCGCATCCCTTCACTTAGACAAACTTCGATGAAAAAAAGAAAAGTCTGGAATACTCCCAGAGACTGCAGTCAAGGGAAATAACACTACAACAGTTTTTCTGTTAGTTTATAATTAAACTTTATGGCATGCTTCTGCTACTATGTGCAAGAAAATACAGCACAGAGGGAAAAACAGGAGGGGAGTACTAGGGGGAGAAAGGATGATGCCTCTAAAGAACTGAAGAATTTCAGTGTGATTATAGTTTCAGTTGGCAAGATGACACAACCTACTGTCACCTGGCCAGAGATTCAAATGAAGGATTGTCTAGATGAGGTTGGTCTGTGAGCAGACTTGTGAGGGACTTTCTTGATTTGTGTTAATGAATGTGGAAATACAAACTTAAAAGTCACTGCTGTGATTCCCTGGTTTTGTGTCCTGAACTGTATAAAAAGAGGGAATGTGAACTCTGAGGGCATGCTCCTCACTCTGCTGGTGATGGTGCAATCTATTACCGTCTTCAGGTTCCTGATTTTTCTTCCCTGCAGTGGTGCATTGTTTACTGGGATTGTGAGTCTACAAGATCCCTTCTCCTTTAAAGTTTCCTTCATTGGTTATTTATTTATGTATTTATTTGCTCAGCATCAAGAAAGGAAACTGGGGCGTTTAGTATATGATAAAGCTGAAATGTAAAGTACACAGTATATTGCAACTTCTTTTATTTTTTTATTAAAAAATAATCTCGGGGGTTAAATACTAGGGAATAAACCTGAGAGATCCACAGAGCCATGGAGCAATGACCACCTGCTCTCATCTCCAACTTCCCTGATCGAAAAAGGGTGCATATCTCTTTTCACCCTTCCTTATTCCTTTTGCGTAGCCCTCTAGCTTCCTCTGAGTATGCCAGAAAACTCTATGGTCCACTCTGGCCAGCTGAATATGGACTTTGTCCTCCAAACCAAGTTTGGACTCCATTGGCATTTGTGGAAGGGCAGCGCACAAATCTCCAGCCGCAACAACAGGATCTTTAAAAGAGAGCTGTATGCTCAATCACGTGATTGGTCCCTGTAAAGAACTACTATGACTCTGTAAGTTTGTTTGGTATAGATGATGACCGTGTCTTCTGCATATGGAACCAGCTCCATGCTGACTCTGTGCTCCACATCAGTCAGTCTATACAGCTTTGAATCTTGCTAACTCACCTTTATCGAGTTACTCATTTACTACCCTCTCAACAAACCGTTCAAGCCTTTCTTCTCTTTCCAACACCCTTTTCTATCACTCAACCTATGTCCTTCAAGGCTCTCTGAAGCCAGTCTCATTCTAAGTGATCATTCTTTTCCTCATTTGGCTTCTTCTTGATTATTCATCATTAAGGAATTAGACTCTGACACACACACACAGATACTTTGAGTAGAAACAAGGGATGCATCAAGAGGATGCAGACATGGTAGGAGTGACCACATTCCCAGTTTCTCTCTCCTTTACAAAATGCGCTTCATTGTCTCTGTTCATCTGAGAACTAAATCCTTAGTATTTTCCTATAATTTCCTTTCCATTCTAATTTTTAGTATACTGTGTTTTATAGGCAAAGCAGAAACACAATTAAATTTCTAAAAGGAAAGCTAAAATGGAAAACAAAGGTATGTTTCTTATTCCTGTTTCCATTAGTATAAACAGAGGATCTCAGTGTCAAGAGAGTCTTCCTTTGCGTGTGTAAGCATAGACAAAGCCAAACAAGAAGGCTAAGAATGTGCTGCCTCAAAGAAAATGAAAACAGCGTCCACCTCCCTTCTAGAGCTCTGGAGCTGGCATTAGGAGACACACTCTGAATGTAATACCAGCTATGCTGCCAGGAGCTTTTGGTTTGTCCTTGGTTGTGTCATCCAGGGAAAGAAAAGTCACTAAAGTCTTGGTTATGAAGACTGTATCTTTGAAATTCTTCCTCCATTTTTGAGGGTCAGCAATAGCATCAACAGAAACTCATTTGTTGCAACGTGTCAGCACAGTCTGATTACTCTGAATGTACAGTGCTACAGCAGATACTGGCATGCTCATCATTTTAAGGATACCACTTTCTGTCAAGTGAGTTACTTTTCTGTTTTATTGCATGCAAACCAAGGAAATATTTATTTTTGTGGAGTCAGAAATTTTGTCTTCACATTTCAGGTGTCTAATTTATGTGTTTTCCTAACCAAATCCAAAAAAAAAGAAAGAAAGAAAAAGAAAAATGTGATCGAGCCATTTTTTGTAAGAGTTGTAATGCTAGATTTAATTCTAGGCAGTTGGAAGGAAGGATGGCTAGGGCTACATCATTTTCTCAAACTAGTTAGTAAAATTTCCCCTTCAATTATGATGTGTTGTGTAAAAAAGTTGCATGAAGATATTCCTGTAATCCACACGACAATGTTTCTTACATCTACATAGCAATAATGTAAGAGGCTCCCATGTTACTGAAAAATACTCTGATAAGTTGAAGACTAGTTATATACACAAGATTGTGTCCATCACTAGCATTTATTACTGCCAAATGAAATCTTAGAATGTTAGTTGTAGGAAAAACTATAGATAAGCAAGCAATACAGGGCCTTTTAATACTAATATACAATAATTTCATCCAACTGATTACCATAGCTGATACATAGTTAAGAATCAATATCATATATTGAGGACAAAAGTAACAATATATGTCTCTCATCTTTTTATTCATAATTCTCAACAACGAAATTGAAATGTGAGTGTGGAATTGCTTTAGAATAACGTCACAGTTTATCTATTGAATGGCATTTGGTTTATTCATTGTCCAGATTCCACCATCTCAGCATCTTCTACTGACAAAACCGGCTTCTCCAGGAAAATGAATGGAAGAAGCTAGTGAATTACAAGAAATACATAGCCTTACCTTAAACTGGCAGACATATTTACCCTGAAAAGAAACCTTAGAGAAACTTATATCTAGTCTCCACTTTAACAAATTCCCTAGAGGAAAGCAAAAAAAAAAAAAAAGACTATTTTGGTAGTATTGTTAAATACTTTAGGGAATTCAGTGACTTAAAAGTCTAGTGAAGCATTATAAATATGGCCAACTATGACAAGACAATGTGGAGTTCACTTAAACATTTGCTTCTTAGTAAAGTCTCCCTAGGAAATATTGGCAAATGTCTGTTTTAACATGTTATCAGAGCCGGGCAGTGGTGGTGCACGCCTTTAATCCCAGCACTTGGGAGGCAGGCAGATCTCTGTGAGTTCGAGGCCAGGCTGGACCAACAGCCTCCAAAACAATACAGAGAAACCCTGTCTCGTAAATACCAAAAAAAAAAAAAACTGTTATCAGTAGAAAAGCCCATGAACACGACTCAGCTAGAAGGACATGCTACTTGAGTCAATTTTGCTAAGAAGATTGTCTACAATAGAAAGACTATCAAAATATTCAAATACAGGATTATTGACACAAAATCATTTGGATACTGCCAAAGCAGGCTCAACTCTGACAAGTCATATGTTGTGGTTTGAACACTAAATCAGTCCATGTGTTTGAACACTTGGTTTCCGGATGGTGGCAGTGTTTGAGAGGGTTATGGAACCTTTAGAAGGTGGAGCCTAGCTGGAGGAAGTAGGTCTCTAGGAGTGAGCTTTATTTATAGCACAATCCTATTTCCTGTTTGTGTCCTGGTTACAAAATGCATGAGCAGCTGACCTTCTGCTCCTGCCATCAGACCTTCCCTATCTGCTGCTGTGTATGCCCCACCAGAATGAACTGTGCATCTCTAGAATTGTAAAGCAAAATAAGCCCTTTCTCCTTCAGGTTGCTTTTGTCAGTGTTCTATCACAGCAGTTAGAAAGTAACTGGGGCACCCTTGCTTGGAGGATGCTAGATCACTGACTTTCAAACAGAAGTCTTTTGAAAACCAAAAATGCTACAGGACTACTCTGTAACAGATTCATTATATTCTTCCCATAGTGACAGGTGGGGTTCAGGAATGGAGGTAACAGCCTACAGGAATTATCTTATTCTGGAATAGCTACATGAGTGATTAAGGATCAGAAGTCAAAGACATTGTCGACAATTTTTTTCTTTCTCTTTTGAAATTTATTTTCTTTCTGAGAATTTTGTTTTGGGGGGCGTTTTTGAGACAAGTTTTCTCTGTGGCTTTGGAGGCTGTCCTGGAAATAGCTCTTGTAGATCAGATCTCAAACTCACAGGGATCTGCCTGCTTCTGCCTCCTGAGTGCTGGGATTAAAGCCATGCACCACCACCACCCGGGGGAATTTTATTTTCTTTTTGAGAATTTAATACGTAAATACTATATCTACATCATTCCCACCCTCCCTCTCCCCATCCCTCTCAAGTTCATACACTCTTCTGTAATTATCCACATGCACACACACACACACACACACACACACTCACATATACATACATCCATACCTATAAAGTCTACAGAACCAATTTAGTGTTCCTCTTATGCTCACATGTTTATGGGTGAGCACTTAACGATAACCTATTAGGGAAATTCTCCCTGAGAAGATTTAGTCTTTCTCAGTTGACATTTAGGTAACTATTTTGTTAAGATTTCATGAATACAACTCCTTGTTATATATAGATGACACTATCACATAGCAGATGTCCTGGCTTTCTGATCCTTTCAATCTCTCTATCTCTTCGTTAATAATATAATTTGAGCCCTAGGTGTAGGAGTCATATTATAGATGTACTATCTGATATTAGGAACCCCGTGATCACTTATTCTCTGCATCAATTCAGTTGTGGATTTCCATAGCCTCCACTTGAGGCAAACAGAAACTTTTTAAATAAGTGTGAGAGCCACAGTGATGTGTGAGTACAAGGATAAATATTTGGAATGTAGTTAGAAACTATATTGATTGTAGAATATGGCAGGAGTAGGTTTTCCCCTAGGGCTTATGACCTCTCTACCCACAAATAAATTGCTAGCTTCATAATATCAGGCCTGAACTTCCTCTTATTGAGTGGGTCTTAAGTCAAAACAAACAGCTGTTGGTTACCTACAAGACAATCATGTCACTATTGCTCCCTTGGGGATATTTTGCTGAGCTGGTCATTATTGTGATTCATAGGCTTGTAAGTCTATTGATTGTTTCCTTCCCTTGGAGGGCTGCATACCACCTTCTGATACTATGAGAACTAGTCTTCAAGAATGAGGCTTCCACATCAGTTCCAGCTCAATTTCTCTAAGCCCTGTATTCTAAGTGTATGGTATTCGCAGGCATAGTGTCTTACCGTCTTGTTCTGCAGTGCAACCAAAGGCAATGGCAATAAAATATATTATTTGGAGAGTCTCTCCAAAATCAATAATCTTTGTAAAAATTGAAACAAAACATTTGTTGTAATTGAGAAACCAAAATTGGCATGATAAAGCCAATGTCCACATGGTACTATAGAAGATCCTCTGAAGACCTTGCAAGTGTGACAAGTTCTTTATCATAAATTCAAACTAGTGTGAGACAGATCCATAGGAATACTCAAGCTAATGAGACATTTTACCTAAATTTTCTTTCAACACCTAACCAAAAGACCTAAAATAAACATTCTATTTATAATATTGATTATATTGAAATATATTTGGTGACCAATATCAATCCAGCTATTAGTGTAGCTGAAAATTACACGTTTCTTCCCATTGGAAAAAAACCTTGTTATTAAAAATATAATCACCATATATTTGAACCAATTTCAAATACAGTAAGCATATAATGGCAGCATTAAGTGTAACAGTTGATAAGATTTCATAGATTATAGATTTATAATTTTATGATGGTGTGGAATCTACATAGATTTTGTATAACCAGTGTGATTATTCTTAGTTATCAACTTGACTACACCTGGCATTAACTAAGAACCCTCAAATCCAAATAACTGTGAGGGATTTCTACTTAATTTGAAGTGGGAAGATAAACTTCTAATCTGTATCTTTGAGATAGGAAGACACAACTTTAATTCACATATAATCTCACTCTATAAGACTATACAAAGACATGGAAGAAGGAAGATTTTTAAATTTTTCTTCTTGTTTTTACCTTACCAAAAGGTTCATTCTTCCTCTTTTTTTTTTCTTCTTTCTTCATTTAAATAAGAAACAAGTTTGCTTCACATGTCAATCCCAGCCCCCTCTCCCTTCCCTCCCTCCCCAGCCAATCACCCACCCACCCCACCCAATTCCCATTGTTGGGGGAAGTCCTGTGTCCTGTGCATTTGTCAATAAAATACTGTTGAGCCAATAGGAAACCTAGATAGGAGGGACTAGGAGTCGAGGAGGATTCTGGGAAGGAGAAACACAGGAGAGTTCGAGATGTAACGCCATGGAGTAGGATCCCGGAACTATTCTCCGGTAAGAGACATACTTAGATTAACAATTATGGGGTAATTACTTAAGTCAGAGCTAGCCAGTAAGAAACAAGCAAGGCCAACAGCTTCATAATTAATATAGCCTCCTGTGTGTTTATTTGGGACTATTGCGGATCTAGAACCAGGCGGGCAGAAAGGCTCCACTCAAGGAAAGCTTCTCTTAACACCACTTGACTCTCCAGGGAGGGTGAGGCCCTTCATGGGGGATCTCCAAAGTCTGTCATATCATCAGGGGTAGGGCTTAGGCCCTCCCCCATGTGTCCAGGTTGAGAAAGCATCCCTCCATGTGGAATGGGCTCCCAAAGTTCATTCAGATAACAGGGATAAATACTGATCTAGTACCCGAGGCCCCAAAGATTGCCAAGGCCTCCTCACTGACACCCACATTCAGATGGTCTGTATCAGTCCCATGCTGGCCTCTCAACCATCTGTCAGAGCGCATGAGCTCCCCATTGTTCAAGCCAGCTCTTTTTGACATTGCAGCCTACTTCTTTGAGATTCCAGCATGTACTGAAGACCACCGGAAACATCCAGCCTTGTAGACTGAGCAACTACTGGATTCTTAGACTTACTGTTCATAGCCATCTATTGTTGGATTAGCTGGACCACAGCCTGTAAGTCATTCTAATACATCACTTTTATATGTGTGTATGTGTTTATAATATGTATATATACACATGTGTACATATGTCACATGTATGAAAACAATGTACGTATTCTTTCCCAAAACTACCAAGGAAAGGCTCTCAGTCTGTTATTATTTTAGCTAACAGCTTGTCTAGATATATTCCTGAATGAAATATGGCCACATGTTTCATTTGCTATTACTAGGTCATATCAGCTCAAGGAAGACCCCCATATTGAATAAATGGGACAGAATATGCTGGAAGTATCCAAGTTGGACAGATTTTTGTTTGTTTGTTTGCCAGGGTTATCATTTTCAAAAATGGCAATCAGTCTGAGTTCATGGCTTAGACTCATTCCTGGTGATTACTGGGAAGAAATTATATTTTGGCTTGAGTCTTCAATTGTGACTGCATGACAAATGAAAATAGATTCCAGTTTTAGACTTGTCTGTTTTACTCCTCATTTGATTTTGCTGAAAGGTTTTCTCTGCAGTCTTACAAACTCAGCCTTCCTTTAGCATTCTAACCTTGTGCTAAGAAAGTCTCACATGAAGTACTAGTAGGAAGTGACAAGGCTCTGAGTTTTGTTTATTTGTTTTGTGTTTTATTTGTTTCTGTTATTTGTTTTGTGTCTTTAAAAACACTGACAGATCAGAAGTGACAGGGGCATACTCTATGGTATATTTGGTGGCACAAAACACTCCAATACCCTTTTCATAAATTTAATGACAAGACCCTCCTTTTCTCTATCTTCTCATTTTGCCAAGGAACAAACTCTACCCTCATTTTCCTATCTATATTCCTTTCATGCCCATGCAAAGCAAGTAAAATCAGGGGGAGTAATTATTGGCAAAAAGGAAAAAATGATAAAAGATGATAGAGTAAGGTGATTCTGTCAATAGTCCTATGGAAATAGCAAAACTTTTTTCACAAAATCATCACCTTAACACATCAAAATAGTTATTCTCCACAGGATGAAATTTTCTCCAAGTATTACTGTGCTTGGATATAGATTCTCTCTGTATTGGTTCTGTGGTAAGTAGGAAACTGTCCTGTGTGACTTCATGTGTAACAGAGATAGAGGCTTGTACCATTTGTCTCCAGGAAGCAAATGGTCAGTGAACTGAATGTGTGAATGGTGTCTCATCCACTCAATTCAAGTGGTGGAGCCAGAGGCCCAACAGAAAGAAAGCAGCATTGCCTTGTTTGTGAATCATTAAAAATAAGTGCCACAAGACCCAGCAACTTCACTCTTAGGCATATATCCAAAAGATGCCCATTCATACAACAAGGATGTCTGTTCCACTATGTTCATAGCAGCATTATATGTAATAGCCAGAACTTGGAAGCAACCTAGATGCCCCTCAACCGAAGAGTGGATAGAGAAAATGTGGTATATTTACACAATGGAGTACTATTCAGCAGAAAAAAACAATGGAATCATGAGATTTGCAGGCAAAAGGATGACACTACAAGAAACCATCCTGAGTGAAGTAACGCAGTCACAAAAAGAGAAACATGGCATGTACTCTCTCATATATGGATTTTAGACATAGATCTGGGGAGTGCCAGCCTACAATCCCATGGCCAGAGAGTCTGGGAAACAGAAACTTCATTCAGCCGCTGATGGAAGAAGAGGCACACTCCCATTGCTAAGCACTGAGCTGAACTCAAGAAAGCCAGTAACAGAGAGGGAGAACTGATGACCAAAGGGATTAAGACTGGGCTGGTTTAACCCCTAGAAACAGCTGACCTGACAAAGGTTAACTCTTGAATCCCAGGCATCAGCCTGGGAATCCAGCATGGGACTGATCAAGACCCCTTGAATTTGGGTGTCAGTGAGGAGGCCTAGGTAATCTATTGAGCCTAGGGCAGTAGATCAGTACTCATCCTGCGTATACACATGGACTTTGGACTCCCATCCAACAATGTGAGATGCACTCTCACCCTGAACTCTTGGGGGAGGGTCTAGGCCCTGCCCTGGATGAAATTACAGACTATGGACACCCCCATGGAGGGCCTCACCCTCCCTGGGGAAATGAGGGGATAATGGGGGGGTTGGGGGAAGGGCACGGGAGGAGGGGAGGGAAAGGAAGAGGGACCTGGAACTGACTTGTGAAGCAACCTTGTTTCTAATCTAAATTTAAACGTAAAAATAAATAATAAAAAATAAAATAAAAAAATAAGATTTCAAATCCTCTAAAATGGGATATTAAGGGTTTTGATCATTTGGCTTGTAATCTCTCTCTCTCTATCTCTCTCTCTCTGTCTCTCTCTCTCTCTCTGTCTGTCTGTCTCTGTGTGTGTGTGTGTGTGTGTGTGTGTGTGTGTGTGTGTGTATTTATTTGGGGTAATTACAGACAATTGCAGATTTTATGAGTGGTGTGCTTTGTTTCGCAGTCCTAATTTCCTCATTTCAGTTGAAAGCTTTGTTTCCTATGTGATTAGTATAAAATAATGATTACTTCAGTGAAGGATTTATATTGAAATCCTATTTATTGCTAAGCCAACATGGAAAGGTACAATATTCATTAATGATTGGGATTCTTACCTTACCTCGAGAAAAAAAAGAAATGTCTGAATTAGGAAATTTAATTGGACATGTGATCGCTATATGAATCACAGAACTGATTACATTTTGTTCCAAGCAAGACAAGGGTCACTTCAGACATTATGGGGAGTAACTAGACACAAAACTATTTTGGATAATGATATCTGGAATTTTATAAAAAAGAATGATAATGTGAAGGGTGCTTTTTTGTTTTTCTTTTTCAAAGCTTTAGCCTCCTCTTATTTCAAATAAAAATATTCCCTGACATAAATCTAGGAGATTTGTGTTGGTAACAAAAGCCCATGGTGATGTCTTTAATTAGTCAAGAGTCACTGGATTGACGTCTGTACTGTAAATGTAGACAAGCTGCTTTGCCTTTTAGCACTATGACTCATTTTGATCGTAATTGCTTTTGCAGGACTTTTACCCTCTTCTCAGTCTCTATCTTATTAGCACAAAGACAGCAAAAAGCAGCAGAAGGAGGCAGAGAAGGAGAGGCCATAACACCAACCCATCCAAGACACTCCCACCTCGCAATAAATTGAGAAATATCAGAAAATACAGTAATGTACTCACCCTTTGCTAAAAACCAGGACCTGAAATGAATTCTTCACCCTCATTTATAATAGTCAGGGCCAGCAACAGTCTTCTTTCTTCAACAAAAGAAAAGCCAAGCTACATTAAAGTGCTTGAATTATTAATTACATTTTGTAATTAATCCTAAACCCACAGAACCAACTAATCTAAGGTAAAATATATTATAAAACTAAGGGAGTAATATGTGGAGAGAAGAAAATTTTTCCAATTCACATGCATGAAAATGTTCCAATATGACATGAATGAGGAAAATATAAATGTTTGCTTATATTGATAATCACTGAGTACATTTAAGGAAATACTAATCAGCACATTAAATTTTCTGGCGTATTAAAAACAACTTCCAACGTGTGGAATCAACTGTAACCTCTGTCTGAAAACTGAGTACCTGAAGTTGAAAAGCATGAAATACATAATTTGAATATGAAATTGGTTAACTTTTTTTTTACAAGAAAACAAGTTTTATTACAGAGTAATATGAGTTACTTTGAGAGAGGAGGGTGGTCATTGGCCAGACAGACTGTTGTTTCAGCCCGTGTCTTTAGGCAGGCTTTGTACTACTGCATCAATTCTGTGTAACAGATAAAACACTTGGATAAATTATTGAATTTGTAAATGTAATGATACTGCATACGTCTCATTTTATGATTTAAACAGGAAGTGAACATATTTAATTGTATCATTTTTTAAGTCCACTAAGGATTCATTCTCAGTTCTGCAGACTCGTGGGAAAACTGGAAACATTCATTTCCTTCCTTTTGTTTTCTGTCTTTATAAGCAAAAATCTAACAACTGTGCCATGGGACAATTTTAGTACCAATTAGTGAGACAACCCTAGCATTGCTGATATGTGAGATCACAAAACCATGGATTATGCCATTCCTAAAGCAAGCTAATTTGCTAAAACAAAACAAAACAAAAAAAACTCTATTCAAAGATAGCAGCAACAATAAAACCCCAGGCACTGCAAGTCTGGCTCAATGACTAAAAGAATCATTTAACAGACCCTAGTTTGGCTCCCAATACACATATTGGGTGGCTCCACTAGTAGCTTCAGTTCCAGGGGATCTAGCATCCTCTCCTGGCCCCTATAGGCTCCTAGACTCAAGTGCACGTACGGACACATAGATACACATACTTATAAGGAAAGTACATCTTAAACAACATATGTAAGAAGCTTTCTTAAGAGCAGTCTTCTACTCCAGCTTTTTTTGATGCATCATAATTTGCTTTTGAACTTGTATTGGTAGTAAAAGACCACTATCTACTCGGTAAGATGCAGAAAAGACTGTTCTCCCATGTCTGCCCCTGCCATAGTCCCAACCTAACTGGGCTCACTCCCCAGGACTCTGGCGTATTTCCTGAATACAGCTCCTAACATATGAATTTTCACTGGGCATGAGCTGAAATGCAAACTAAATACAAATGAGCTTCTTCCTGTAAATGTGACTATTGTACAGGAACCACTTCTGCTAACATTTTCCAGGCAGAATCTAATTGCTAGAGAGCTTTTCTCTGCCCTCCGCCAAACCTCCTTTCTTGCTCACTTTGGATGATAAAGTGCACGAACCTGCTCCCACAAAGAGTTTAAACAACACTAAGCTGAATTTTAAAAGTTGGATTCTGTGAAACAGAATTCAAATGTGTGATTCATTGTACATCCAATTGATTCACAAAAAACAGCAGACCTAATGAGAAACTGTAGATTGCAAAATTCTACTTTTCAACACAGAAGATAAGAGAAGATATAAAATACCATCCCTGCATGGAAGGGGAGTGAAACCTAATGGAATAAAAAGCATAGTACCATAATCAACAGTAGAAACTTCACAATAACTAATAAAGCTAAATTGCATCCTCTTTATAATAGGGGTATCTAAGTGATGCTACAACGTGAAGATAGAGCCGAAACTCTGTTTTTTATACTTCCCCAAGCCTTTTCCCACAGCCTCTCCTTTCTTGGTTAATGTCAAATTAGCTTCTCTCTCAAGTCTTCTTGTGTCATCTACGTCACAGTTCTTTTTTCCCCCTTATTCATTACACTCCAATGCCATCTGGCAGCCAAGAGTGACTGTATGAAACTGAAAATCAGATTATACTTGTGCTAAATTCATGTGGGGTTTTGCTTCATCAAGCAAAAATCCCAGCCGTATTCCACGTCTGAACTCCATCAGACTCTGACTTCATCTCTTGTCGTCATTTCCCGCACCATGACATTTCACGCACAGTAACAGTCAGTGGTGCTCCAGTAGCACAGATGCCTAACAGGTAGTACATAAACAGCAATCCCTGCTTCTAACACGTGCAGTATCTTCTTTTTTTTTTTAAGTAATTTTTTTTATTCTTTTTTTTTAATTATATAAGAAACAAGGTTGCTTCACAAGTCAGTTCCAGGTCCTTCTCCCTTTCCCTCCCCTCCTCCCGTGCCCTCCCCCCATCCCCCCCCCCGTTATCCCCTAGTTCCCCCAGGGAGGGTGAGGCCCTCCATGGGGGTGTCCATAGTCTGTCATTTCATATAGGGCAGGGCCTAGACCCTTCCCCAAGAGTTCAGGGTGAGAGTGCACCTCACATTGTTCTATGGGAGTCCAAAGTCCGTGTGTATACTTGGGATGGGTACTGATCTGCTGCCCAAGGCTCAATAGATTACCTAGGCCTCCTCACTGACACCCAGATTCAGGGGGTCTTGATCAGTCCCATGCTGGATTCCCAGGCTGATGCCTGGGATTCAAGAGTTAACCTTTGTCTGGTCAGCTGTTTCTGGGGGTTAAACCAGCCCAGTCTTAATCCCTTTGATCATCAGTCCTCCCTCTCTGATACTGGCTTTCTTGAGTTCAGCTCAGTACTTAACCAGCCACTAAATGTAGTTTCTGTTTCCCAGACTGTCTGGCCATAGGATTGTAGGCTGGCACTCCCCAGATCTATGTCTAAAATCCATATATGAGAGAGCACATGCCATGTTTCTCTTTTTGTGACTGGGTTACCTCACTCAGGATGGTTTCTTCTAGTGTCATCCATTTGCCTGCGAATCTCATGATTCCATTATTTTTTTCTGCTGAATAGTACTCCATTGTGTAGATGTACCACATTTTCTCTATCCACTCTTCGGGTGAGGGACATCTAGGTTGCTTCCAAGTTCTGGCTATTACAAATAAAGCTGCTATGAACATAGTGGAACAGACATCTTTGTTGTATGAATGGGCATCTTTTGGGTATATGCCTAAGAGTGGAGTTGCTGGGTCTTGTGGTAGGTTTATTCCCATTTTTCTGAGGAATCTCCATACTGCTTTCCAAAGTGGCTGAACCAGTTGGCACTCCCACCAGCAATGGAGGAGTGTCCCCCTTTCACCACATCCTCTCCAGCATAAATTGTCATTGGTGTTTTTGATTTTAGCCATTCTGACAGGGGTGAGATGGTATCTCAGAGTTGTTTTGATTTGCATTTCCCGGATGGCTAAGGATGTTGAGCACTTTCTCAAGTGCCTCTCAGCCATTTTAGACTCCTCTATTGAAAACTCTCTATTTAGTTCTGCAGCCCACTTTTTAATTGGGTCCTTTGCTGTTTTGGAGACTTGCTTCTTGAGTTCTTTGTAAATTTTGGAGATCAACCCTCTGTCAGATGCGGGATTAGTGAATATTTTTTCCCATTCTGTGGGCTGCCTTTTTGTCTTGCTGCCTGTGTCCTTTGCCTTACAGAAGCTTCTCAGTTTCAGTAGGTCCCATTTATTAATTGTTGATCTCACTGTCTGTGCTACTGGTGTTATGTTCAGGAAGCTGTCTCCTGTACCAATTCGTTCAAGGGTACCACCCACTTTCTCTTCTATGAGGTTCAGTGTGACTGGATTTATGTTGAGGTCTTTGATCCATTTGGACTTAAGTTTTGTGCATGGCAATAAACATGGATCGATCTGCATTCTTCTACATGCCAGTCTCCAATTATGCCAGCACCATTTGTTGAAGATGCTTTCTTTATTCCATTGTATATTTTTAGCTTCTTTGTCAAAGATCAGATGTTCGTACGTGTGTGGGTTAATACCCGGAATTTCAATTCGATTCCATTGGTCTACCTGTCTATTTTTGTGCCAATACCAAGCTGTTTTCAGGACTATAGCTCTATAATAGAGCTTGAGGTCAGGGATGGTGATGCCTCCGGACGTTGCCTTGTTGAACAGGGTTGTTTTGGCTATCCTGGCTCTTTTGTTTTTCCATACAAAATTGATTATTGTTCTTTCAAGGTCTGTGAAGAATTGTGCTGGGATTTTAATGGGGATAGCATTGAATCTGTAGATTGCTTTTGGCAGGATTGCCATTTTTACTACATTGATCCTACCTATCCAAGAGCATGGGAGATCTTTCCATTTTCTGAGGGCTTCTTTAATTTCTTTCTTTAGAGATTCAAAGTTCTTACGATACAGGTCTTTCACTTGTTTGGTTAGCGTTACCCCAAGGTATTTTATGTTGTTTGTGGCAATTGTAAAGGGTGATGTTTCTCTGATTTCTCTTTGAGCCCTTTTATCATCTGTATATAGTAGGGCTACTGATTTTCTTGAGTTGATCTTGTAGCCTGCCACTTTGCTGAAGGTGTTAATCAGCTGTAAGAGTTCCCTGGTAGAGTTCTTTGGGTCATTGATGTAAACTATCATATCGTCTGCAAACAATGAAAGTTTGACCTCTTCCTTCCCAATTTGTATCCCCTTGATCCCCATTTGTTGTCGTATGGCAATAGCTAGAACTTCAAGTACCATGTTGAAAAGGTATGGAGAGAGTGGACAGCCTTGTTTTGTTCCTGATTTTAGAGGAATTGCGTTGAGTTTCTGTCCATTTAGTTTGATGTTGGCTGTTGGTTTACTGTATATGGCTTTTATTATGTTTAAGTATGTCCCTGTTATCCCAGCTCTCTCCAAGACCTTTATCATGAAGGGGTGTTGGATTTTGTCAAAGGCTTTTTCAGCATCTAGTGAGATGATCATGTGATTTTTGTTTTTCAGCTTGTTTATATGGTGGATTACGTTGATGGATTTTCGTATGTTGAACCATCCCTGCATCCCTGGGATGAAACCTACTTGATCGTGGTGAATGATTGTTTTGATGTGTTCTTGGATCCAATTTGCCAGTATTTTATTGAGTATTTTTGCATCAATGTTCATGAGGGATATTGGTATGAAGTTCTCTTTCTTGGTTGTATCTTTGTGTGGCTTGGGGATCAAGGTTATTGAAGCCTCATAGAAAGAGTTTGGCAAAGACCCTTCTGCTTCTATTGTGTGGAACACTTTGAGAAGAATTGGTATAAGCTTTTCTTTGAATTTGTGGTAGAATTCTGCACTGAGGCCATCTGGACCTGGACTTTTTTTGGTTGGGAGACTTTTGATGACAGCTTCTATTTCCATAGGGGTTATAGGTCTATTTAAATTGCTTATCTGTTCTTGATTTAGTTTTGGCAAATGATAGCTGTCCAGGAAGTCATCCATTTCCTTTAAATTTTCGAATTTTGTGGAGTACAGGTTTTCAAAGTATGACCTAATGATTCTCTGGATTTCCTCAGAGTCTGTTGTTATGTCCCCCTTTTCATTTCTGATTTTGTTAATTTGCATGTTCACTCTCTGCTGTTTGGTAAGTTTGGACAAAGGTTTGTCTATCTTGTTGATTTTCTCAAAGAACCAACTCTTCGTTGCATTGATTCTTTGTATTGTTTTCCTGGTTTCTACTTTGTTGATTTCAGCCCTCAATTTGATTATTTCCTGGCGTCTACTCCTCCTGTGGGAGTTTGCTTCTTTGTGTTCTAGAGCTTTTAGCTGTGATGTTAATTCTCTGGTATAACTGTTTTCCTGTTTCTTCATGTGAGCACTTAGTGCTATGAACTTCCCCCGTAGCACTGCTTTCAAAGTGTCCCATAGGTTTGGGTATGTTGTGTCTTCATTCTCATTGAATTCGAGGAAGTCTTTAATTTCTTTTTTTATTTCCTCTTTGACCCAGGGATGGTGAAGTTGAGCATTATTCAATTTCCATGAGTTTGTAGGTTTTCTGCAGTTTGTGTTGTTGTTGAATTCTAATTTTAAGGCATGGTGGTCTGATAAGATGCATGGAGTTATTCCAATTTTTTTGTAGCTGCTGAGGTTTGATATGTTGCCAAGTATGTGGTCGATTTTTGAGAAGGTTCCATGTGGTGGTGAGAAAAAGGTATATTCTTTTTTATGTGGATGAAATGTTCTATAGATATCTGTTAATCCCAGTTGGGTCATTACTTCTATTAGACCCTTTGCTTCTTTGTTGAGTTTCTGTCTGGTATTCTTGTCTAGTGGTGAGAGTGGTGTGTTGAAATCTCCCACTATAACTGTGTGGGGCTTTAGATGAGATTTAAGTTCTAATAATGTTTCTTTAACGAATGTGGATGCCTTTGTATTGGGGGCATAGATGTTCAGGATAGACACTTCATCTTGGTGGGTTTCACCTGTGATGAGTATGTAATGACCTCCTTTATCTCTTTTGATTGATTTTATTTTAAAGTCTAGTTTGTTAGATATTAGGATTGCTACCCCTGCTTGTTTCTTGGGTCCATTTGATTGAAAATTTTTTTCCCAACCTTTAACTCTCAGGTAATGTCTGTCTTTGAGGGTGAGGTGTGTTTCTTGTATGCAGCAGAAGGAAGGGTTCTGTCTTCGAATCCATTCTGCTAGTCTGTGTCTTTTTATGGGTGAGTTAAGGCCGTTAATATTGAGGGATATTAATGACCATTGATTGCTCATCCTTCTTCGATTTGCGATGGTTGTTGTTGGTGGAATTATGGGTGGAATTTCACCCCTTTGTTCTTTTGGCTGTTGGTAGAGAGGGATTCTCTAATGCTTATGTTTTTCTGGTTGTAGTTAGCTTCCTTGGGTTGGAGTTTTCCTTCCAAAATTTTCTGTAGGGCTGGGTTAGTGGACACATATTGCTTGAATCTAGTTTTGTCATGGAATATCTTTTTTTCTCCGTCTATAGTGATTGAGAGCTTTGCCAGGTATAGTAGTCTGGGCTGGCACCCATGGTCTCTTAGTGTAGGTAGAATATCTATCCAGGACCTTCTGGCTTTCAGAGTTTCCATGGAGAAATCAGGTGTAATTCTGATAGGTCTGCCTTTATATGTTACTTGACCTTTTTCCTTAGCTGCTCTTAATATTCTTTCTTTATTCTGTATGTTTGGGGTCTTGATTATTATGTGGCAAGGGGATTTTTTTTTGTGGTCCACTCTATTTGGTGTTCTGTAGGCTTCTTGTACCTTCATTGGCATGTCTTTCTTAAGGTTGGGAAAGTTTTCTTCTATGATTTTGTTGAATATGCCTTCTGCCCCTTTGAGGTGGATTTCTTCTCCTTCTTCTATACCTATTATTCTTAGGTTTGGTCTTTTCATGGTGTCCCATAATTCCTGGATGTTTTGTGTTAAGGATTTGTTGGATTTAAGGTTTTCTTTGGTTGATAAATCCATTTCTCCTAGTGTATCTTCAACACTTGAAATTCTCTCTTCCATCTCTTCTATTCTGTTGGTAATGCTTGTATTCGTAGTGCCTGACTGTTTGTCCAGCTTTTCTATTTTCTGCCTTTCTTCAGATTGTGTTTTTTTTAATGTCTCTATTTCAGTTTTCAACCCTTGCAGCGTTTGCATTGCTTTTTGCAATTTTCTGTTTATCTGTTCGTCTGTTTGTTGCCTTTTATGAACTTTTTGGTTTGTTCTTTCTTCCATTTCTTGCATTTTTTGGTTTGCTTTATGTTCCATTTCTTGGATTTTGTGCTTTGTTTCTTCTTCCATTTCCTGCCTTTTTTGGTTTGTTTCTTCTTCCATTTTTTTCATTTTTTGCTTTGTTTTTTCTACCATTTCTTGCATTTTTTGCTTTGTTTCTTCTTCCATTTCCTGCCTTTTTTGGTATGTTTCTTCTTCTAATTCTTGCATTTTTTGCTTTGTTTTTTCTTCCATTTCTTGCATTTTTTGCTTCATTTCTTCTTCCATTTCGTGCCTTTTTTGGTTTGTTTTTTCTTCCAATTCTTGCATTTTTTGGTTTGTTTTTTCTTCCATTTCTTGCATTTTTTGGTTTGTTTTTTCTTCCATTTCTTTGAGGGATTTTCCAATATCCTCTTTTAGGGCCTCTATCATTTTCATGAAAGTGCTTTTAAGGTCGTTCTCTTCTGCTTCCTTCCCATTGGAATGTTGGGGTCTTGCTGGTGTGGAGTCTCTAGAATCTGGCGGTGTCATATTTGTTTTTCTGTTGCTGACTGTGTTTTTGTATTGTCTCTTTCCCATCTCTTCTTCTAGTGGGTGCAGAAAGAGCCCCTTACTGGTCTGGGGACCAGAGTTCCCTTTTGGTGGGTACTAGCAAGTCCAATAATCTGTTGGTTCTTCTATACCTTGTCCAAATGGTGGTCCGTGGGTGGAGAAGAAGAACAGGAATCTGGGGCGCTTAGCCTCCTACCTGGTCCCCTGGACCCTATGCTTGGTCCTGTTGTACCTGATCCCGAACAGCTACTCCCCTGGTCTCCCTGGCTCCTCTAGTTTCCTGGTCTCGTTGGTAGGAGAGAAGATCTACAGTCTGGGGTGCTTGGCTCCCGCCGGCATTGGGAGCTCTGTGCAGTTCCCAGGCGATCTGCAGGCTCTTGCAGTATCTTCTTTTTCAGGGCTTTTGTCTGGCTTTTGTGGGACAGCAGCTTTCAAAGAGCTAGCATGCTTATGTACTTTACTACTCATAAATTATCACCCTAGTGAATATACTTCAGGTCACAGGCTCTAAAACCTGTAGTTCTTTAATTCTTACAGAACTCTTGACATGAACAGTGACACACAATCACAATACCCTTGAAGATGAAGCAAGAAATTTGTTGGGGTCAAGGACACCCTGTCCTGCACAGTGAGTTTAAAGCTGTCCTGGGAGATGTAACAAAACCTTCTATTTTTCCTAAAAAATTTAACAACTAAGTAGACTCTTTACTAAACTAGACTATCAAGTTATATGAATCCCATATACATGATAAAATTTCCAAGTGGGGACATCAAAGATGGATTAGAGGGTAAAAGTATTGACTGGACAGTCTAATGGCATGAGTTTAATTCCCCAGAACCCATATGATAGTAGGCAAGAACCAATTCCTACAGGTGTTATCTGGAATTTGGTCAATGTCTCACTCATGTATCCATCAGTAGCCATAAAGTCAATAAAACTAAGAGTAAAAGAATTCTCAGGAACATGAAAATAAGATTTAGGAAAGCATGCTTGTAAGGTCTCAAAAGAGTGACCAGAGGTAAAGTCCATTCTAACAATGAGAGAAGGAATCACTGAATGTGCTGACCAGCATGCTAGCCTTATAAGCAGATTTGAAAATGTGTCTTCTCCCAAAAGACTCTGACTCACACAGATAAGCAGTATTCACGACAGACAACCAGACAGACAGACAAAAGAAGATATTAGCTAAGCAGATGTTTGTTTCAAAAAACATCACTAAGAACAATACAAATCAGTTAAAAAAGATGCCCATTCATACAACAAAGATGTCTGTTCCACTATGTTCATAGCAGCTTTATTTGTAATAGCCAGAACTTGGAAGCAACCTAGATGCCCCTCAACCGAAGAGTGGATAGAGAAAATGTGGTACATTTACACAATGCAGTACTATTCAGCAGAAAAAAACAACCCAGTCACAAAAAGAGAAACATGGCATGTACTCTCTCATATATGGATTTTAGACATAGATCTGGGGAGTGCCAGCCTACAATCCTATGGCCAGAGAGTCAGGGAGGAGGGGAGGGAAAGGGACAGGGACCTGGAACTGACTTGTGAAGCAACCTTGTTTCTTATCTAAATTTAAACTGGAAAATAAAATTTAAAAAATCATAAAAAAGGCATCAGCAACATCAAAATTCTAAGAGAGGCAACCATTTCTAGAAAACAAAATAAACTCAATGACAAGCAATTTTAATAGAGAATCGCATGCCAACCTTAAAAGATTCATTTATAAAATATTATTTTACAAGTCTATATAGGAAAAATAAATGTATCCATCACAGAATTGCTGGAGCTCACATCTCATAAGCTTATTTCACACCCTGGTCTAGAATCTCTTCCATCAGGGAGAGATAGGAAAGATTCCAGGTGTGTACTGATTCTAAAGAGGGCAGGTAACTAGTGATGCCAGATTCCGGAACTATCATGGAACAGGATTTCAGGGCTAAATCATGGCACTTTTCGGCTGGACATAAAATTCCCAAATACCACTGTCAGACAAAGGTACTCCAAAATCATAATGAGAAACCTGAAAATACCAACCATGTTCCTTAGCTTGAGTCAGAAGCAGCTACCTCTTTCCTAAAGCCAGCAACTGCTCTTTTCCTAGTCTCCCCTTCAATAATTGAGATTTTATTGAGATAACTAATCAGGCAACTGGGCCTGCTTTCCTTTACTGTAGTTTATTTGTTTTTAACATTCTTTCACTAGTTTGGTTTCTACTTTATTAATTTCTGTGGCTGTCAAAATAAATTGCCATAAACTGAGTGCCTTGAAACAACTGAAGTTCATTCTTTAAAGCTTCCATAGGTCAGATGTCTAAAAATCTAAAGGTCAAAAAGGTGTTGACATCCTGCCAATTGCCGGCAATCCTTGATTTGTGGTTGTATGGCTGCATTGTTGCAGCCTTTGTCTGCATGGCCATTCATCTCCAATTCTGTGTGTCTGTCATTTCTGTGAGTCCTTTATAGAAAGGACACTCTCCAATGGCTTCAGAGACAACACAGAATGTCCAGAATGGTCTCACCTCAAGTCCTAGAACTACATCTATAAAATTCCATTTTCCAAATGTGCTAAAATTCCCAAATTCTGAGGATCAAAATATTGGACCTATAACTTGAGGATCAACACATGGTCCTCTGCAACAAGAGACCTCATGGTTCCCCTGTAAGTGTTCTTCCTTCTGCAGTGAGGAACAAACCCAATGTGTTCCACAAAAGGTGCAAGAGACCTTAATACGTAAGTGGAAAAATTATGACATAAAAGTGGTTATCCCTGGAATACAAACAGACATCCTGTGTCCATAGCACAAAGAGGGATGCTCTCTCAGCCTGAACTCTTAGGGGAGTGCCTGGACCCTACCTTGAGTGAAATGACAGACTCTAGATATCCCCTATGTGGAAGGAATTGGCAATAGGGTGGGAGGCTGGGTGGGGGGATGGGGAGTGCAGGAGGAGGAGAGGGAGAGGGAACTGGGATTGACATGTAAAACAAGCTATTCAAAATTAAAATAAAAAATTTTAAAAAGAGTGGTAATCCTCTACATAATGAGTTCCAGGACAACCTCCAAAGCAATACAGAGAAGCCCTGTCTGAAAAATAAAAGTGGTGATCCTATATTCCACGGTTCTAAAGTTCTAATACAAGACTCAAAAGTATAGGCTGACAGTCAACAGAGTTTGGTACTTTTTTTTGCTTTATTTTGTTTTTTATTTGTTTGTCTGTTTTTAGTGATGAGAACAGTGACAAAGAACGGACAGCAGAAAGGAAACAAAAACAGAGAACACAGATGTGAGAGTATTTTAGGATGGAGTATGTTTTTGTTTTATTTTTTGAGACAGGTTTTCTCTGTGTAGCTTTGTAGACCAGGCTGGCCTCAAACTCATAGAGATCCCCCTGCCTCTGCCTCCTGAGTGCTGGGATTAAATGTGTGCACTACCACCACTCAGTTGGATGGAGTATTTTTAACAGTAGAACAACAGTTCATCCCATCTCTCTCATTTTCTCGTGTATTCTTCCTGGCCTTTTCTTCTAATTTCTCAGTGTAAATTAATACACTGAAAGGCCAATATAACATCATCTGATTCTTACATATGCTTTGCCTCACCTGAGTTATACTTAGCTTGCAGGATCAATTAAGCATATGAATAATTTTAATATTCATTTCTTTAAAACATGATTTTTATTGTAAGATTTTTATAGCAAGAAATATGTTAATAACTGCAATAACTGATTGTAAGTTGACTACAATATTTTCTAATGTTTAAGGACCAATAGTCTTCCAGTTGGAAAAGAAATGTTTAAGACTAGCTGCCTTAAGAATTTGGCAACTAAAGAATAGCATTAACTATTAATGCAAATGCTCACCTAAAAAACATTTTAAAACATTGAATACTAAGATTCCAGTTCAAATGAATTATATAAAAGTCTTACGACATATCTCAATAAATATTATGTTTTAAAATTTCTCAGATGAAATATTATTCTACAACCCTTCAACCAAACCTAGCCTCAGCCACATGAGGACCAGTGCAAAACTCCACATCTACCATAAATAGCAATGGTGCACACTGCAGACCCAAGTATGACTACATCAGGGCCAGTGGAACAGCATACCTCTCCAACAGGCCAAGTGATTAAACAAAAAAAATGAGTATTACCCTCACAACAAAATTACAACAAAATTAGACAACTCAACAATAAAAGAAATTTATAAGCCAAACTTCCTGATAAGCATAAACCCAAAAGTTATTAATAAAACACTTATAAAATGAAGTAAAGAACACAAAAAATCATCCAACCATGACCAAATTGGCTTCATACCAGAGATGCAGGAATGATTCATATATGTAAATCAATAACCGTAACCAATTATATAAATGGACTGAAGGAAAGAAACTACATAATCATCTCTTTCTCTTCGTATTTATATAGTGCTGAAGTCTTAGCTACAGGAATAAGGCAAGTAAAAGAGGTAAAGTGATAGAAACTGGAAAAGAAGAAAAAATACCTGTGTTTGTAGATGATATAATTAAATAACACTATAGACCCCACCAGAAAACTCCTACAGAAGTAGCAGGATACAAAAATCACTGGCCTTCCTATATATTAACAAGTAAGAAATCAGGGTTAAAAATTCAATTTGCCTCAAAAAAGAAATAAAATATGTTTGGATAGACCTAACCAAAGAAGTGAACAATTTACAAAATTAAAATATTGATACAATGGAAACTTTAAAATGTTGACAAAAGAAAGTAAGGAAGACAACAGAAGATGGGAAAACCTTCCAAGTCCATTGATTGGTTGGACCAATATTGTAAAAATTTCCTACCCAAACAAAATCAACTTACAGATCAAACACAACTGTCATCAAATTTTGATGCAATTCTTCACAGAATTTTTTTCAGTCTCTAAACTAGTATGTGTATAAACTAATGGCATAGCCATGATATGGTTAAGGAGGTTTTGATTTTGTTTTTGTTTTTACTGTAAATGTATGAGAGAGAAAGAACAGTCATCTGGAAGAGTCCAGATCAGAGAACGTAGTATATTGAACATAGCCAGCAGACTGCACCTGACCGTGAGAGAGACAGGAGCAGAGCACAGAGAGAGAGAGAGAGAACATAGTTAGAGGGAGAGCATGAGGGAGGAGAGAGATAGAGGCAGGGGAGAGGGAGAGAAGAAACTGAAGACAAGGAGCATGTTGAGCACTGTAGGGTTATAAGAGAATGAGTAACAGGAGAAGTTTAACGTAGGGAGGAAGTGAGAAGAGATAGGATGCTGGCATGGACTTTGAGACATGTAACAGGTGTGGTCATGGGTGAGGACTTGATGGAGAGTGAGTTTAGGTCTGGGGTCCAGGCAGATGGCTCTCTCTTGCATCCAGTCAGGTCACAGGGAGCAACATGTGTGTATCCTTAAAGCAGGAACTTGCGGCAACCATCTAGCCACATGGAACCTGTTAGAAGAGAAAGTGGGAGGTACCCTTGAACAAATTGGTACAGGAGACCACTTCCTGAATATAAAACCAGTAGCACAAACACTGAGATCGACAATTAATAAATGGGACCTCCTGAAACTGAGTAGCTTCTGTAAGGCAAAGGACACAGTCAGCAAGACAAAATGGCAACCCACAGATTGGGAAAAGATATTCACTAACCCCATATCTGACAGAGGGCTGATCTCCAAAATTTACAAAGAACTCAAGAAGCTACTCTCCAAAACACCAAAGGACCCAATTAAAAAGTGGGGAACTGAACTAAATAGAGGAGTCTAAAATGGCTGAGAGACACTTAAGAAAGTGCTATCCTTAGCCATTAGGTAAATGTAAATCAAAACAACCATGAGATATCATCTTACCCCTGTCAGGATGGATAAAATAAAAAACACCAATGGGAATAAGTCTACCACAAGACCCAGAAATTCCACTCTTAGGCATATACCCAAAAGATGCCCATTCATACAACAAGGATGTCTGTTCCACTATGTTCATAGAAGCATTATATGTAATAGCTAGATCCTGGTAGCAACCTAGATGCCCCACAACTGAAGAGTGGATAGAGAAAATGTGGTACATTTACACAATGGAGTACTATTCAGTGGGAAAAACAATGGAATCTTGAAATTTGCAGGCAAATGGATGGCACTAGAAGAAACCATCCTGAGTGAGGTAACTCGTCACAAAAAGACAAACATGGTATGTACCCACTCATATATGGATTTTAGACATGGATCAGGGGAGCATCAGCCTGCAATCCCAGGGCCAGTGAGTATGGGAAACAGGGAGGTTCCCAAGACATATGTGTTATACCCCCAGAGAAGTGGAATCAGGCAAGATCTCTTGAGCAGATTGGTAACATGGGGAAAGGGGAGAGGGAACCAGGAAAAAGACATAGGGGAGCAGGAAGGTTGAGTCAGGGTAAGAATAGAGGAGACTAGGATGAGAGATACCATAATAGTTGGAGTCATTATAACTTTGAGGAGAGAGCTGACACTAGTGAGATTTCCAGAGATCTACAAGGATAACACCAACTGGAAAACTAAGTAATAGCACAGAGACTACATTAATAGCCCCTACCTGATGATGAGGTTGATGACTACCTTATATGACATCCTAGAACCCTTCATCCAGTGACTGATGGAAGCAAAGACACTCACAGTTAAACACTGAACTGACCCCTGGATCCCAGTGACAGAGATGGAGAAGTGATGAACAAAAGGGTCAAGACTGTGCTGGTGAAACCCACAAAGACAGATGACTGGACAAGGAGGAGCTCTTGAACCCCAGACTGATGGCTAAGAGGCCAATAGGGGACTGATCCAGACTCCATGAATGTAGTGTCAGTGAGGAGGCCTCAGAAATCTCTGGGGCCTTGGGTAGTAGATCAGTGTTCACCATGGCATACAAATGAACTTTGGGAGCCCATTCCACATGGAGGGATGTTCTCTCAGCCTGGACACACGGGGAAGGGCTTATGTCCTGCCCTGGATGAAATGACAGACTCTGGAGATTCCCCCAATGAGGGTCTCACCCTCCCTGAAGAATGATGTGGGGATTGGGCTGGGGGTGGGGTGGGGGAAGAGGGACTGATTGAGGGACAAAGGGTGGGGGGAGCTGGAATTGTCATTTGAAGCATGAATGTTTATAATTTAAATAAAAACATAACATAAATTTAAAAAAAAACAAAAAAGATAGGGAAATAAAATGCAGATATTACAGAGGTGACATGGAAAAAAAGGAGTAACAAGTTAAGTGGGTAGGGGATGAGAGAGCTAGTTAGAGGAAGTAGTGTGGATATGGATAACTAATTCTAAAGGCTTATGAAAACTCCAAATGGATCTACTGCTATAGAACCTTCCTAAAGTATACAGAAATACTTTTTCAGAAATTAAATAGCATTACCCCAGATACCATACACTACCAAATAAAAAGCCCAGTGCAAGGGATAGGTAACTTCTTTTAGAGTTGTCAGTGGGGTCCAATATGCCACCAAACATTACCAGCTCAGGGCAGTTGTGACTACATGCACAAGTCCTGTACAAAATAAACTTAGATAGCAGGGAAGAAGAGGATGCTAGGAAGTCTTATACCTAGCTGAAGAGAAGAGCTATTGTCAATTGGTGGCTGTTGGAGAACAGTCAATCTGTTTTCCTCGAGGATGAGATCCATGAGAATCTACCCATGTTCCAGGACATGAACTTCTTTCTGTTCATACATTGAAGGCACTAGGCAGACTCCATGGATGTGCATAAAAGAAAATGGTACAGTGATTGGAAGGCTGTGATGAAAATAGAGATGGGGGTTGAATTAGAACATAGATATTGAGGGGCAGAGGAAATCAAAATGTATTATATCCATAGAATATACTCTCAATTAAGAAAATAACAAAGAAATGCTGATCCCATTGGCCATGAATCTCAGCACAAACCTATTATCATGTCCACAATTTCTCATTTTTTGAAGTATTTACTAGAATCAAGAACATGCGAAATTTCTGAAAAGACAATTTTTTGATGATAATTTTTGGCTAAGCAACTTAGATAATTAGAAACATTTTATTCTAGATTTAGTGTAACAGTGGCATGATAAATTCTAGAAATGATGCTGTGAACTTCTAATGCTACTTTCCTTAACATAGTTTGGAACAATTATTTAAAAGTATACATGTATTAATATTGATAAACTGATTGTTTTCCAATAAAATAAGTCAGAAGTGCAATCTGGCTCAAGAACCTAGTGAACCCACTGAACTGGGTTGTTTTATTCATTAAATAATCTCCTGTATTGACAATATCAAGTGGATTCATGGGTGAATGGTGAGTTCACTTTTGCAAGAGAACATGGTGGGTCTTTCCCAGTTCTCTGTCCTTGTCACATCTTGAAAGAAGGAAGAGGGTGGCTAACTACCATTTACTTTACATTTCTCCCATGCATTCATTGGGAAAATTCCCAGTATTCTATCCATTAGAAACTAATCGAACATACCCTCTGTCATACAATGCCGTTCAAAAGAAATAGACCAAGTGTTGGGAGAACGTGAATTCCCATTTCCTATTTTAAGCTATAAGTAACTTCTTTCTATTTACAATAATAAAGTGACAAGGCTGTCTGTTTTTTTACTTTTATGGAAACAACACAAACAATGGAGCTTAATCCAGGGTGAAGGACACAAATTAAAACAATTATGTTTCTTGTAAGCTGTAACCTCACTGTGCCTGAACTGTATTGATCACAGAATAAAGACAATCACATAAAATTACTCACTTCAGAAACTTGAGAATATTAATCACAGCATATGGATAGCACATAAAAGAGTCACTGCATATTTATCACAGCACATGGATAGGACGTAAAAGAGTGTCTACATAAACAGGTGGTGTGCCCATATCTCAAAGCCATATGGCTCTTGAACTTGCTATGTGCTAACTTGGCTCCCTCAGAACAGTTTTCTTCTGCTTTCCTCAGAGAAAAAATGTCACCTCCCAAAGTCACAGCACTCAGCTGATCGACTCTGACCAGTTGAGCCTAGCGTTCCCCTTCTTCAGAGCTTGCCAGCCATGAGTAACTGCTGTGTGGGAGAACAACAAGGGCCGCTCATTTGAACACTCCTGGTTTTCTGACCCTTTGCTGTCAAGAAGAGACACAGCCTGAGGGTAAATGTTGCTGTCAAGAAGAGACACAGCCTGAGGGTAAATGTTAAAGGTAATTAGTTTTAGGATCACACAATAGTGAACAAACAGTCTGTGCTCAACACGCAATATGTGTCCTTGCTAATTAGGGACAAGATGTAAAGTTTTATATGGGCAGAACATCCTATAAGGAGAAACAAAGCAGGTGGATTGTGGAAAATACCCTTCATTTAAAGGGGGAAAAATCCCATTTCTAGATCAACAGAGAGTCAAAATTTGAGCTGGGAATCTAAATCATACATTTTCTTTGTCCTCAAAGTTTCAGATGTGAATTTTTTTCTGTTGTGAATACCTATTGTCAGGATACCATTTTCATTTATGTTGTTTTCTTCCATTAGAAAATAATGTGCCATGGAATTTATGAAATTTGTAATCTGTCACTGATTCAGGCAATATTATATGTGTGAATATCTACCTTCTGATTCCTTGTCTAAAGGAGGAAAATTATTTCTAGTTAATGACTAAACCATAAATTTTAGTAGAAAAGACTTCATTATGCACAAATTTGACTGTATTTTCCTAGAATAATTACTTTTAGGAAATGAATTTTTGTTTCTTGTTCTTTATATTCTTTTTTGAGGCAGGATCCACATAGCCCAGGCCTGACCAACCACACCATGCATGAAGTGAATTTCATTTTAGACATTTTAATTCATGGCATTTGCCTATAGCTTTTAGCATATATTTATTATAGAGTTTCTCTATTTTTTCCATAGTCATAGCCATGTCTGTTAACCATTTTTAATTTTCATAGCTTCTGTGTGTTCCTCCACTTCTTGTCATCTATTGCTACAATCCAGAGAGGATTATTGGGGACGAAGTTGTGAAAGTGTCTCCACCCTGTCCATGAGCATTCTTCCTCCACAGGCCAAGGTTGCATCAGTCTTAATTTATTGACACACACATGGCAAATCCATTTGCTCTCTGGTTTCATCTCTGTCTCTTTTGGCAATCTAGTAGTCAACGTTTCTCCTGCCCATAAAATATTTGAGTGTTGGATCATTACTTCTCAAATTATTAATATACTTTTCATTTTTTTCTGTTAAAATTCATTTTAATTCTCAAGTGCCCAAAATGCCAATCTGTCCTCTTTCTTAGTTTTGGAATGCTTGTGTCCTGACAGCCTTTAAAATAGAAATAAACTGTTAATGAGTAAGTAAAAGCACAAGAGATGGAATCTCACCTATCATTTAATCTACCTACAGAATTAATGATAAAAAACAATGAGCATGGAAAGGCTTTTTTTAAATTAATTTTAACTTCAAACCTTACAAATAATATTGAGGGATCCTATGTCAGATATATAGACCATTCCACTATCACAGAAATTTAGCCTTAAAAAGACTGTTGCATGGAATTTTTAATGAAAAACTCAATTGAAACCTACATGAGTGTTAATTTATCCATATTTATCTGCATTTTAATATGGAATAAACGCAAAGAAAAATTTACACTCACCTTCTCAAATGTTTGCAGGTTCTATTTCTTTGTAATAGGCTCTCAAACTACTCACTACCATCTTGACATCTACCTGGTACACACACTATTTGTTACTATATATTTAAAATGTTAACATCTGAAATTCTACACTTGACTCTAGATTATCTCTAGCTGATATTCTGGTGAATTGGCTGTTCATGCCCACCATTTATGTTAGGAATAATATAGCTTAAAATTAAGAATCCTGACAGCCCTGGTTGTCACTCAGTACTTGTCCTCACCTCCTACAAATACGCCACCCTAATGGCTCAACATGTAGAAAGCTTAAACTTTTATGTCTCAGTTGTTTTGTAGCTAAGACTTTAGTTGGAAAATAAGTGCGCCAATTAGGAGCAATCGTAAGATATTTGGAAGGTGCACTTGAGGTGGAGGCCACCTTTAGTCTGGCTTTGGCTTTCAACAGACAGGAATGTTTATAGACATTCCAGGTTCTGATGACCAGCCTCATGAGTGTTGAGAGACATTTGCAACTGAGGCAGCTAAGCGTGGCAGAGCATTGAAGTTGCTGCTAGCAGCTGCAATGGCATGTTTCTAAACTCCCATTTCTGTAGGAACAATTCTTCATCTTCACTGATTAAAAGAGAAATATGTTCCCCTGGCAACTGAGTCATGTGGTGCTACATTGGAGACCAGCCTGACTTCTGCTTCTCCAACCTGACCAGTAATGATCATCATAATGCTTTATATTGAATGATTTTCCATTAAAATATATTTTTCCTCTTCCCTACACTAAATCTTGTTCATCATCATTGCTCAATATAAAGAGGCAATTATGCATTAGGAACCAGACTCTATTACCCAGAAAGCAACACATCAACTGGCTAATAGATGGTTCATTATGTGACGATGATAATGAATTAAACTCCATAGCTTTCTGTACAATAAGGGATCAGGGGCTAAGGGCAAGCCACTGCTGATCACAATTTGAATTGTCAGTAGCAGTGCACAGAGTCGTTTAAAAAGAACAAAGAGACACACTGCTATGGAATGCTTGACTCATATAAATATTGGGAAGATATAAATTTGTACTTTAATGAAGTCGTGATAAAAATATTGAATAAGACTAACTCTATCCTAGTGAGTTCTAAACAGTGCTATAATATTGTATGAAGAGAAAATTAATCTTAAAATTTTTCTTTTATTCTATTGCAAGTCTCAAAGTACCTAACCAAGGATGGATAATCAATGAAAATTGGTTGTTATTTTGAGATACACGTTTTGAACCTAGATCTAAAGGTTTTTCATCTCCATTTAGGGTAAGATAATCAACCATCACTAAACCCTGGTTTTTATATTTAATTTAATATAATAAAGAAATGACAATTATATAACATCTCCTAAAGGCTGATAATAACCAACCCTGAGTCTGCAATTTTGAAAGTTGTCATTTGATAACTCAGAATATGAATAGGGAATATGTACTCAATTTACAAGTATCACTGACGCAGGCCAATCTGTTAATTCTTGAATTACAATTCAAAAAGGCCTTGGTGCAAAAAGCCTTCTTGCAAGAAACATTGTGGATATGTGTTTGAAGTTGTGTGTGTGTGTGTGTATGTGTGTGTGTGTGTGTGTAATTCATAAACACAAAAACAATTGGCATGTGTCCAATAAAAATTATGTTTGTGTCACAAACACAAAAACAATTGGCATATGTCCAATACAAATTATGTTTCTGAGATGAAGAAATGGTTATCTAGAAGCCAGTCAGCAAGACAGAAATATCCAAAGTGTGATGAATATTCAAGTAGAAAAACAAAGCAAAATAAATAAATTAATAAAAAGGACTCTAGCAGAAAACAGTATATTTACATTTGTAAAGGATTATTTTAGTTTCAGATTGTCATTGCTGAAACTAAGTGCCAAGTATCTAATTGACTGTTCAAGGACCCTTTTCCACCCTTTTCTATCTGCTCTGTACTTTATCCGCTTCTAACCATCTCAGCAATCTTGCTCCCACTTTGATGTGAACTCATGCATTCTGATGACACCTTAGGAAGACACTAGCTTAACATAATACAAAAATCAGTCAGATAATTCCATCTCTTGGTCCCTGTCTGCAAGTCTCTATAAGCTAATTGTGTAACCTTCACTGCTCCCCTCCAGAGTTCCACTCTGTCTTTCTTTTAAATTCCATGTTCCTCCCCCACATCTCCTGCTTAGATACGATAGTAGACCAACATCCTTTGGGTTTATTCTAGACTCATATGCAATAAACTATCCATTTGGAAGGGAAGCTCTTCTAACCACATTGATCTGAATGCATCATCTATTTTCTGTTGGGATCTGACTACCATGTGGTCTGAATTTTCTCACCTCAGATTTTATGAGAGTCACATGATACCCACAGGTCTTCTCTGCTTTTTTGCCACAATCTACACTGATCTTATTTGTCATCCTACTGAGCTCAACCATATGACATTACACCTCTCTCTTGTCCTAGTTACTTCTGTTGCTAGCTCTCATTCTCTGTGGACCAAGAGGTCAAGATATTAACCACACTTAGGAGATTTTAACTCCTGTGTTAGACTTCAATAAGAATACACAACAAGTTATTTTGAAAATAAACTATGATGAATTTTCAGAGCAGATAAATGCCTATAAAATAAGACTATCTCATTTTGCATAAACTTCTGCTTGAGCAACCACTTTTGAAAGAACCATGGACCAATCTCTCCCGTAGTAATCCTTACCTTCCTATTAGCACAATTCCTGCCTTAAACATCTGAATAAATTGGAAAAACATTTATCTCCTAAGCTGTTAATTTAATCTAAACTGGTATAAAACCTTTTATGGCCCAACTTCTTAGGATTTTCATCTTCTTTCCAAACTAAATATGTCCTGTGGCCCTTTGGTCTCACTTTTACAATCATCAACTTTTGTTATTGGCTTTTCTTCATGTGGAAAAAATTGGATTCAATTCCCAACAAAGCGAAATTTTGAAAAATATATTTGCCAGTAATTTGACCTTAGCTAGAGTAGAAGAATCTAGATTTTAGCCTGATTGTTCCGATTCTGGGTCAAAATGGATTTGTCTGTCATCTGTTTGGAAAAGATTGAATATGCGATTGGAACATTTTGAAAGACAAGGAGAGTGATAGTCTTGGCCTTACTTCTTGAATCATCATTGTTCAGAAAAGAGTCACCAATTGTCTCAGAAACAAAGGAGGGACAGCAGTAAATGCTGCAGTATCTTAAGAAGAGTTTTGTTTTATTTTGAAGAAAAGAAAGTGATGGGTTTCTAGTTGAAAGTAGGATCTTCTTTCCATATTTGATATTTCTATAATGGGAATTTCATGGCACTTACATATTCAAACATTTTAGAGGAGTGTTAGGCAAGGTACCATCATGATAGAAATACACACTATAATAGTATTCTTTCAGAAATACAAACATTATTTAGTGAATGAAGGGGAAATCTTGATTGGTCTTATGTGTAATCATCATGTATACTGATCTTAACTTATCAATATTCCCTGATTCATCTGATAAAACTTTTGCAGTCCCTCTAGTTCCAAAATTAAAATGCCTACATATGGAAGAATTAAATATGTAAAGTTATTTTCCTTAAACACATAGGATGCTACAAATACTAAGTACTATATTTTTATTTTAAAATTTTTATAAACTTTATTATAATTATAATCTTTCCCTTACCCAAATTCTTCCCATTAGCTACCAACTCCATACACACCCAACTTCATCAATATCTATCTATCTATCTATCTATCTATCTATCTATCTGTATCTCAACAACAAAAAAGAAATAAAATAATGAAGAATCCAATAATACAAAAAATACCCCAAAGAAACAAATAAAATAACATGAATTTATTTTAGAGGTCTGATAAAGACATCTTATTTAGGACTGAATGTTCCAAAGTCTCTCAATCTCTGCATTGGCAATTGTGGGTCTCTGTGTTACTTAATTACCATCTATTTCAAGAAGAAAATTCTCTGATGAGGGTTGAGTGAGGCACTGATCTATGGATATAGCGGTATATCTTTAGGAGTCATTTTGTTACTATGCTCCTTTAGCAGAATATAATTATAACTCATGTATATATATAATATTCTCAGGTTCTTGGTCAGTTTATTAGTGTCAGGTATGGATTTCTTTTTTTTAAACTGAAAAATATTTTTATTGTAAAAACAATCAATAGAGGTTGACAATGCAAGTGTTATCTCAGGGCATTTCCCCTTCGTTCATGAATTTGCTCAACTCGTGTGTACAGCAAGTTTCCATCCAAATTTCTCTGATTTTATGGTTCTTTTCAAACATGTTTATGACTACATGTATTGTAGCTTTGGAACAAACAAAAAATCATCTGATAGTAAAACCAATTAAAACAAAATCAAGAACAAAACCCCAAGCCCCAGTTCTATTGTGCTTTCTCTTCACATTTCCTACAGATATAGATTTCATCTCATGGAATGCTCTCAAATCCAATGGGAATGTGATTTTTTACTCCCATAACATTTGTGCTAATATCATACCAGTATATCTTGCAGACAGATCACTATTATAGATTGCAGGTTTAGTAGCTGTGTGGCACTAATGATTATTTTCTCCTCTAGTAGCATGTAACATACTTTCTAGCATCATACACACTGGTCATATGGGTCAAGTTTCTAGTTGGGCACCAGGTTGATTTGTCAATGTCCAATGATATAAGTAAGTGGTACCTTCAGCAATAGGGATTTTCCATTAACTCGTGAAGAGTAACCAATACATTTGCCAAGGACCTGTGACATTGAGAGGAGTCTATGGGACCTTTGGCCAAACACATGATACGATATAACCCATTTGTAGTTCTAGAAGTTTTACTTGATGGCATTAAGTTGTCTAATCCCAATTATATCTCCCATTATATTGTAACTTCATTTAAATTCCTACTTTTATGATAAGTAATGACCCTGTCTTTTATGAAATGCAGAGAACATTGCTTTATGTAGTGTATTAGTCAAAGTTCTCTAGAGGAACCAATCAATAAAGTGAACGTATATTAAAAAGACAATTTATTCAATTGATTTGTTGTATAGTTCGCACTAATACTCCAGTAATGGCTGTCTCACTCTGGAGAAGTTGATAATTGGACATATGCTTAGTTCACAAGGCTGGATACCACAGCAATGTCAAACTAGATCTGAGGCTTAAAGTAATCCTAAGAAATTGCTTGCCTTCAATCTATGGTGGAAGGCTGAAGTTCTATTGTCAGTGAAGGATGTGCAGCAGCAAAGTAGCTGACCTTACCAAGAAAGAATGAGAGAAGGTAGGCAAAAACAGGCCTTTTTTCCATTAGAACTCTCCATGTCTGGGTCAGTATGGGAAAGCACTAGCCAGGGTTGGTAGGATCATGTCCTTTCTTTTGTTTCAATTAACTTTAGTGGGACATTTTATTGGGGAAAATGAAGGGAGTGGGAAAGGGAAGGGAGAGAGGGGAGAGGAGAAGAGACAGAAAGACAGACAGACTGACAGACAAAGGCCGGCCTGCCTCTTCAGAGGAATGGTGACATCTTGTCATTCTTGTTAATCTTTCCATGATATGTACCTTCAAAACCCTCCCAATAGTATATATCTTAGTTTGATCCCAGTTCCAATCTATTTGAAAGCCAAGATAAATCACCACAGGTAGAATTAAAGACAAGACTAGCCTGAAATTCACAGAGATCTAGCTGCCTGCCTCGACCTGCGGAGTACTGGGATTAAAGACATGAGCCTCCACTGCCCAGCTGTATCATACATTTTCAAACTATACTTTTTATACATTTGTTTTAATGGTATTACATCGTGGACTAGAACAGCATATGATCAAATTTAAAAAGAGGTTAATGTCTTCTAAGAATTAGCACTCAACGATCTTGCTTCCTTACTCTCTCAGGGAGTTCTCTGTCTTCCTATTATTTCAACTGTTTTGAACAGTGATACAGACATTTAACTCATCTAATCTATAAACAGCACTCACCTTTGAGGATGCAATAGCTTCATTTAAGGACTTTATTGGCATCACAAATACTCATCTCAAATATTCATTGTGGAATTTTTTGAACCCACTCTAAAACAGGAGTTCTCCCTCGTAAGGCTTTTATCTCTATAAATAAAATAGCATCCTCTTTATGTAAGCCTAAATATCACATCTCCAGGTCACTACTATTTTAGCCTCATTCTGTACTTCTGTCTATTGAAAATTTCTTCCTTTCTTTTCTTTTCTTCCATTTTTTGTTCTCTTTTTTCAAGACACCCCAGATCATTCCCCATTCAGGCATCTGCATTTTATGAAATTATTTTTATAGAGAAGTGCACAAAACCCAGTGCTGATACTTATTTTCAAATGACAAATCCAAACATTAAGGAACAAGCTCACAAATGGAAATTTCCAACACCTGAGAACCCCTTTTGGGTGATCTGCCTGTGCCAAACTCCAAACAGAGACACTCTTTGACCTGTACTGTTAGGGTACCGTCCACACTGAACATCCCCCTTTAGAATCTCTCTGAGGGAAATAGAATCACAACAGCAGAGCGTCCTCTTTCAGGGACATCTGTCCATGGCAGTCTCACGCCGCTTCCATGTGCCGCTTTCCCTGCCTTAGATGATAGGACCAAACCTAACATTCTGACAGTGTACTCAGTGTCTTTTTACCTATCTCCCCACTTAATCTTAGCTACCTGCCCTTTGGTTCCTTCTTCATCCTTTGAAAATCTTGGCCAGTGGTTTAACCTTGACAAAAGATAATCCTAGCAGTTAAATATCAGCTACTGCAACCCTAAGATTTGCGTACATGTAATGTGTGATTGCTATTTGAGAAAGGGTTGGGAGAACTACGAGAAATAATTAAATTGTACTTCTTTTATGTGATGATAGAATGGGTCTCTGTAAACAAATACAATGTTAGTGCCCGGGTTAAATAACGCAAAGCAAACTGTTCTCTTTACCCTGTTTCCTTACCTACTCCTCAGTCTTTTAGAAACACCATTCCTAAGGTAAAGTGGCACACAGATGTTGCCACAGTGCCTCAATACGTTTGTAAATACTTTGTGTTTAATCCCACAGTATCCTCTGCCTGCAGTTTGGCGTGTATGGCAAAGCTAATTTCATTTTAAAATAAGAAACTGCTTGAAAGAGCTATATTCATTTGCAGACTTCCTGTTGCCAATATTCAAAATCAGGTGCAATTGGCTCAGCCACCTCTGACATATAAACAAAAGGTTTCATGTATGAGTAAATTTGACCTTTCCTGGCTGAGAGCAGAAGTGGAGCCGAGAACTGCAGCATATGTACTCAGCTAACATAGGTGCATGAATAAGCAGAAGTGTAAAATGTATGAGTGTTTTCAGGGAATGGAGATTACATGTGGGCCTCTTGGGAATCCTTCTCAATATTCATAGATGAAACATGTTCCAGCCTTAAATTTATTTTTCACGGATTCTGCCTTCTAGACACAATCACCATGTTTCTTTCTCAAAGTAGGAAATTTTCACCACCATCTCCTCCCAAATCTATCACCTATATAATTATATTTTAATGAGTCAAGCATCAATACAGCCTTTCTTTTGACAATTGAAAGAAAAAAGCACTGTCTTCTCATATTCAGAATTACTTCAAATATGTTCTCATGTTTTTTGGTGATTCCCCTTAAACTCTCCTAAGATTTACTTTCTCAAAATAATATTTGACATTAAGATATCACTTTCTTCCTCTGGTTTCTTTTAGGATGAAGATGTCATATGCTTCCATGTCTTTCTGCTAATTTCATAGACTATCAAGCACAGTTTGTTTTTCCTTGTGCATATTCATACTTAGAAATGTCCAGGAAGGCAATGAGCTTCACTTGTCTCGGCAGAAAGCACACAAACCATGAGGAGCACATGCTGGGAGCTCTGGTCTGACTTGTTGAACTTAATCAAGCATGCAGTTTTTTGTGTTTTTTTTTCTACTAGACCTTGGAAGCAGAAGATTTTAACCTTAAAGAGTTCAAAATATGGTCTATTTGTTGAAGTGATATTAGGTGATACTTTGTTTTCTTTGTAAACAGCACACACAATGTAAACCCCCTAAATAATTGGATTAATTCATTTGCCCACTGAACCTATCTCTACCTATGTACACACACACACACACACACACACACACACACACACACACACTCACAGTGCTGAACACATAGAGCTCCAGTCTCCATTAGAAAGAGGTTCATGGTGACATGACTATTTATTGAATCACCACTGACTTCTCTGACCTGACATAGGTAATTCATGACAAAGTATGTATACCCCTGAGGCTTTCTCAAGCACATTACTTTCTTTCTTCCTTTCTCCCATTCTCCCTTTCTTTCTTTCTTTCTTTCTTTCTTTCTTTCTTTCTTTCTTCCTTCCTTCCTTCCTTTCTTTCTTTCATTTCTTTCTTTGTTTCTTTTTATTTACTTTAATTTTTTTAATTTAAGTTAGAAACAAGCTTGTTTCACATGTCAATCCCAGCTTCCTCTCCCTCCTCCTCCCCCACCCTCCCCACAGTCTCCCATCCAATCTCCACTCTGATCCCCAGGTGGGGTGAGTTCCTCCATGGTGAATCTCTAGTTACTGTCAATTCATCCAGGGCAGGGCCTAGCCCCCCCCAAGAGTCCAGGTTGAGAGTACATCCCATATTGTGGGATGGGCACCAAAAGTCCATTTGTATACCCAGGATAAATACTACCTAAGGCCCCATAGATTACCTAGGCCTCCTCACATTCAGGTCTGGATCAGTCCCATGCTTTCCAGACAACCACCAATCTGGGGTCCAAGAGCTCCCCCTTGTTCAGGACAACTGTTTCTGTGGGTTAAACCAGCCCAGTCTTAACTCTTTGCCCCTCAGTTCTCCCTTTCTGACACTGGATTCCAGGAGTTCAGTTCAGTGTTTGTCTGTGGGTATCTGCCTCTGCTTTCATCAGTTGCTGGATGAAGGTTCTTTTTCCCAGACTCTCTGGCAGTGGGATTGTATGCTGGCACTCTCCAGATTCATGTCTAAAATCCATAAATGAGTGAATATATACCATGTCTCTTTTTTTGTGACTGGGTTACTTCATACAGTATGGTTTCTTCTAGTGCCATCCATTTGCCAGCAAATTTCAAGATTCCATTATTTTTTCCACTGAATAGTACTCCATTGTGTAATAGTACCACATTTTCTTTATCTACTTATCAGTTGAGGGGCATCTAGGTTGCTTCCAGGTTCTGGCTGTTACAAATAATGCTGCTATGACTATAGATGAACAGATATCCTCGTTGTATGAATGTGCATCTTTTAATTGCTGGGTCTTGTTGTTACTGATTCCCATTTTCCTGAGGAATCTCCATACTGATTTCCAAAGTGGCTGTACAAGTCGGCACTCCCACCATGATCCTCTCACTGGTTGCTGAGGTCAATATGTATTAACACAAAACACTCCTAAATAAAATCTCTTTCTCTCATTGTAAGCTCTTTGTTCCCATACTACCAAACTGTCTTGTTTGGGGTTGATGTAAGCATGAGATTTTCTTGGACTCACTGGTGGAGGCTGGGAAACAAAACTCCTGCTGAAGTCTTGAGTGGACATAGCTACAGGCTCCTATTCTTCTCTTATGCCAATTGACACAAGGTGCTTTTATGTGGTGCCATTCATCATACAAAGTTGGGCAAAGATAATTAGACTGGATCTAACATGACAAGATGTAAGAGGATCTTCTGTTGCTTGTTTGAAAGTCTTTACCTACTCCAGTGGTTTATATACGGAGCGTTCCCTGAATATAATAGCTTCCTGTACTGTGCATTTTCAAAGCCCCTATATACGTGCTGAATTATGGGACAGTATTACCTCTCTGTTAGAGCGAGAAACTAAAAGTTCTCTTCTGTTACATCTACCATGTTCTTTCACTCCTCACCACCTGATTTTTCCAAGCTTGGGATTCTAAATACTTACCTCTCAGGGTCTTTGTCACTTATCTAATTTGCAATTCTCTCCTTTTGGGCATCCCACCAGCTATAAGAAACAACAAACTAACAAATACCTCTATTGGCTAAGCTAGCCTAGATTATCCCTCACAGGCATACTCAAGGCCTTGTACCCTATGTGATTCTAGATCCTGTCCAGTTAGCAGTATTAACCAGCATGGTGCTGGGATGAACAATGCTGTTATGAATGCATTTCACATGACTACTCCCTACCTCCTGTCATGGTTCCAGGGAACTGACCTGACTAGAGACAGCAAGGGAATGAAGCAATGACAGATTCAGGGACAGAAAACCTGAGATGGAGCCAACAGACTCACTAATGGAGAAACCGCAGTATCCTAGAAGCTCAGTGTGTTTGTTATAGACAGCTGGACAAGAAGATGGGGTTATTACAGATAAACAAGGAGGTGGGGTTTATGGTATACAGCTTATCAGCTGTATGGTTTTAACTAACCTCAGCTGGATTGGTCTCAGTAGGGGAACATTCTTCAGGCAATGAGTATCTTAGGGGAAAAAAACTACACTGGATAGTTTCTGCACACACTGTCAATATTCTCACTCGGACCAAAAGAAGGGTTTGCCATCCCTCTGAGTTTCACCCCAATATGAGAAGGCTTTCCCATTTTTTCCATGAGTCTGAAGCCAGGGTCCCCCAACATGGCTGTGCTCATGTCAACAATATATAGTCTTTCAGGACTTCATCCATTCAGGGCTTCTTCTGCTCCTCTTACCTTCTAGCACACACTGTCTATTTTACCATTGGGTACAAACCAAGGAATATATCAGCTAGTGAAAAGGTACCTATTGGGCTCAGAAGATAGTTTTCTATAATGGGTTAATGAAATCTACAGTCTTACTAGAAGTTTCTAAGTGTTGCCATTTTCTATATTCCAGATTATTGTCATTTTGATGATTGTGTCATGAAATCATAAGCCAGATTTCATTTGAATTTCCCTGATGATAATAAATCAAATATTTGTATGTACAAGGGCTATCTTCTTTTTTAGGTTGATGTGACTAACATTTGTCCATTTTTCTTATTTACTTGAATGGGGTTGGAAGACAAATCCTTTATTTCATTTATTGCTAATTGTTTTCACGCTTTATCTTCATTTTCCACATCATTTTTTGGCATAGCTTAATAAAATATTTAATTTCAACACACAACAGTTCATCTTTACATTCTTACACTAAAAAATATTTACCTATTCTGGTGGTCATTAAAAACATACTATTATATTCCATTCCTACTTTTTTTAGGGGCAGGGGAGTTGTCAAGACAAGGTTTCTCTCTGTGGCCTTGAATGTCCTGTAAACTGTGTAAACCAGGCTAGCCTCAAACTCACAGACATCAGTCTGCCTCTGCCTCCCGAGTGCTGGGACTAAAGGTAGGCACCACTACCACCCGGTCAAATATTTTCATTTTATCTTTCGTTTTTATAGTGATTTGGGGGCAGTGTAAAGTAATGGTCAAGATACATCATGACTCACTTTTCAAGACTTGGTCAGAAAAATGCCCTTTTTTGCTGTATATCCAAGTCTTCAGAGAGAGCTAGGTAAAATTTCATTAGATCCTGTCTTGTCAATAACAACACCAAGGAAGTAACTCTCAGCTACATAGAAACTATGATTGACTCAACACTCACTCCAAATGCACTCAGGGAAATTTATCAAAATGGTTCATTGGCCAGGGAATGTGCTGTGCCCTTTCTAGTTCTGTGGTATCTTTCACACAAGGCAGAAAAAAAAGTGCAATCTTAATATGACATAACAAAAATGTTTGGGGTAAATAATTTAGAATTTACCCAGAAATTGTGCCATCCCTGAATGAGGTGGGCATTAAGTGTTCCTGGACAGATGTGGTCCCCAGGCCCAGCTTGACGGTATCACTGTGTTCCTTCTGCCTTGATTTACTGATGTACATGAAGAGATGAGAGCTCACAGAACACTAGACACGAACCAGAAGTCTATGGAGGAGCTGTTGGTTTGGGCTTACTATTTACTTGTTCATTATTTTCTTAACTTTTGTTATTTTAGAAATCAAGCAATGTGTGGCTTCTCAGTTCACAAAGGGATAGTTTATGAATATTAAATTTGCTCAGCACTACCTAATGGAAGCATCTGCAATTACAAAATTGTTCTACAGCTCTGTACCTGATATAGGAGCCACTGTCTACTGTGGCTATTTGCATCTGAAAGGTACCTAAAGAGACCAAGAAACTGAAAGTACAACTTTACTCAATTTTAATTAATTGAGGTTTAAGCTGCAGTGGCCACAAGCTGTTAGCAACAGCTGCATGGAACAAAACAACACAGGTCTACTTAATCCCCAAATGTGAATTTTTCACAGAATTATCCCTATGGCAAATGAATGAAAAATACTTCAGCAAAGACAGCACTAATCTTCCAAAAACTAAACACCTAGACAACTTTGCAGTTTAGTAACCATCTTCAATGTAAAGATGGAAGGAATATGCATCATGTTTTCACACCACCACTCAAACTGACTTATTCTGTGACATATTACCAGGACTAGTGCTTGCCACCAAATACAATGTTCTTTTGATAGCATAAAGCTAAGTTTGCAAGATGCTTGGCAGGTTCTGACTATGCATACCACAGAGTAATAATCAAATACTACTTTGACTCATGCTCCATAACTTAGGCCAACTTCATATTTTTAAAAGTGTTCACCAGAGACCACTTGAAGAGAGACCCTATAGTTCTCAAGCTCTGAAGCAGATGTTTCATCATAAGTTGATGAACTATGAAAAGATCCACTTGGAACTTGTAAACACATTTTAAGGATTCCTTATAAGTTCTTCTCTTACACCATTCCCTGCCCCCAACTATGCAGAGAAAACGTTCATCGCTGTACCCTTACCCCAAATAACACAACACAGTCTTGGTAAGAAACACAAAATAAAGTTCTATTACAGACTCAACAAATCATCCAAAAATCGCTGTCAACCTTGTTCTTTCCAGTTACACTCTACTGGCACCAACCATGGTTCTCAATGTCACCCATGACATGCTTGATTTCACACAGCAATTTCCCTCACCAAATTTGCATACACTGCTCATTTGAATGAAGGTGATTAGTGACCAGGTAATATGCACAATGTGCTCTCCTCACCCACTAGCTTAATGAAAGGCCCTTGTGAATAATGACAAAATTCATTTCATGAAGACATCTGTCTCTCTCCTACTCCTAAATTAACACAATATATTATCAAGAGGCTGATACCCTCGAATCTACCTGCCTATGTCTACTCTGTCAACAATCCCCAGCATGGTAAGCCCTTAGTCAAGAATGCATCACAAGTAAATTACAGCAGGAGAAAGAATTCAGAATGCAGACTTCATCTAGTTAATCTGCTCTCATGAGATGCTTGTCATTTTGACTTCTTTCTTGCCACTTCTACATGGGATACCATCTCAGGGAAGCATGGGGTGCCATCTAAGGACACTTCAGGTAAAACCTATGCTAAACATCCTCAGCTGGTGAAATTATGATTAGTTTTTGGCTTTTTAAAAATATGATATCTGTTTGGCTGTTTTCTACTGTGATAACAGACTTCCACTAACTTTCTGAACTGTAAATGGAAGTATTGTGTCCATGGCCCTGTAGTATGCAGTTTGATATCTAGGGACTGGCATCTGGTTAAAGACTTGGTAGTGTGTCATATGATAGTGGAAGGAAAACAGTCATGAAAGTCAGACACTAAGAGAACAAAGGAGGCCAAATTCATATCACAGCCTCTCTCAAGACAAGTAACCTATTTCTTGGATAATAAAACTGATCCATTCATGAGAACAGACTAACAAGATAATCGCCTCTTAAAAGACAATGTCTAGCATCTTGGCAGTCATTAAATTTCAGCATAGATTTTACAGAGGACATTCTTATTTTGGTAAATATCTCCTGGAAATCAAAGAACTGTAGGTGATTCTGGACTTTCAGAGCCCGGAATTTCAGTCTAAAATGACTTTTCCTGAAGCTGTATCATAGGCATTGTCACATGGGCACTGCCAGAAGCTGAAAACCTCAAGACCTCCCATGAAGATTTTGTTATAATTATTTTCACAGTTCACTTTTTATATTATCATTTTAGCTTTATCTTATTCAAGTATTTTATAAGGAAAAGTATGGGAGGAATGATGTCTGCCTTGAAGTAACACTAAGCCTCTGTTCGATGTGCATGATGGTAGTATCAGATGAATTATTACAAAACTAATATTAAATACCAGGCTTTATATGGCAAAAATGTACTTTCAGAGACAGAAAGTAGAAAAAATATTCCTTTCATAACAGCTTTCCCCAGATTAAATGCTTAGGAATATACCTACCCAATGAAGTGAAAGACCAGTACAATAAAATTTTCCAGACATCAAGGAAGAGTCAATGAAGTCAAAGATGATGCTAGATGATGGATAAACCTTCCACGTTCCTTGATTGTCAAAATAATTGTGAAAATGACAACGCTACCAGAATTAATATACATATTTAATATAATGCCCCAAAAGTTCTAAATTCATATTTCTCAGATTAAAAAAACAAATGCAAGCATCAATATGGGGACAACAAAAGACTATAAATAACTATAAATAGCCAAAGGAATCTTAAGAAGGACACACAATGATGGTATCACAATACTCAATCTCAAACTGTAAAACTATAGAGATAAACAAACCTAGTACTGACCATAAAAACAGGTGAGGAAGACCTGGAAAGATAGCTTAGTGACCAAGAACACGGGCTGCCCTTCCAGAGGACTCAGGAGTTTGATTCCTCACAACCACCAGTAACTCCAGATACTCTTTCTGGCTTCCATAGGCATTGAGTATGCACATGGTACACAGACATATGTGCAAGCAAAATACTCATGCACATAAAACAATACTAATAAGTAAAAACAAACAGGTAGATCAATAAAATGGAATTAAACATAGAAGTAAACCAAGAAATGTATAGCCACCTATTTTTTGACAAAGAAGGTAGAAACATGGAGCATTGATCAGTGATGCTGGTAAAAACGGATTGCCACCTGAAGAATGAAAACAGATGCTTATCTTTCAGTGTGAGCAAAATCGAATTCAAAGTATATCAAACACCATTGTTTGAAATTTAAAACACTGAAACTGGTAGTGGGAAAGACATAAAATACTTTTCAAGACATTAGAGTATGTAAGAACTTTTTAAAACAGAAGCTCAACAACACAAATCTAGCTAGAAGTATCAAATGACAGAGCAACAAGAAAGTAAAATGTTTAACATGGGAAAAAGAAACACCAGCAGATAAAACAGACCACAGAACAGAAGATCTTGGCCAGTTATGCTTCAGAGAAGGTTCTACTCTCCAGATTTACAAGGAAAAGCAGAAAGTAATTACCAAGTGAGCAGAGCTGTCGATCAACAAATGGACTGTTTAAATTAACAATATTTAACAGGAGACATAAAAATAGCCAGTAGCTATCTCTCTATATTTGTTCAAAACCCCTAGTCATCAGGGAAATGCGAATGAAAATGACCTTGAGATACTACCTCATCCTAGTCTAAATGGTCATCGCCAAGAAGTATGAAAGTAATTGTTGATAAAGCGGACAAGAGACAGGAGTCTTTATATAGTGCTAGTGGAAGTGAGAATTAATGAAGCTCACTTCTTCAAAAAGTCAAAGCTGTAACAAGCATATGACCCAGCTATTCCATTCCTGAGCCTAGACCCAGAGAACTTCGCAATCTGCATAGAAGTATCTGTGCATTCATGCTTATTGTTGCTCTATTTATGATAATAAGGAAATGGAAACAACCTAGATGTCCATTAACAGATTAATAGACAATAAGAATGCGGTACATACAAAAAAATTCATGAAACTATGAAATTTGCAAAAAAATTATGGACTTTGAATGTATAATACTAAGCATGGTCACCCAAACCTAATATTCAGATCTTAAACTATAATGTATACACATGTTTACATGTAAACAGGGGTAAGTGTATAGCATTTAGAGACAAGGAGTGGGTAATATTGGGTGATAAGAAAGGACAGAATGTAGATAAAGACACACATTGAGTCTTGAAAGGGATACAGAGATACTTGCTTTTGTAGTTTCAACTACGTCATGGTTGTTTTTTAGTTTTTGTTTTCCTTGTGGTGGACGTGTGAATAAAAGAAAACTGAAATTGGTTGAGCATGGTGTACACACCTTTAATCCCAGCACTTGGGAGGAGAGACAGAGGCAGGTACATCTCTGTGAGTTCAAGGCCAGCCTGGTCTACAGCGTGAGTTACATCGCAGCCATAGCGATTACACAGAGAAACCCTGCCAACAAACAAACAAAAAATAAAAACTGTAATTGATAGTGTAAGTGTCAAACCACAAGTGAAGCTCCAGGGCTTCAGAATGACCTTTTTTTTTAAAGTTTTATTCAATGAAAATTAAGAGGTTTTTTTTCATTTTTTTTAATTTAAATTAGAAACAAGCTTGCTTCACATGTCAATCCCAGTTCCCTCTCCCTCCCCTCCTCCCCTGCCCCCTCACCAGGCTCCCCAGGCCCCCACCCAATCACTACTCCTTTCCCCAGGGAGGGTGAGGCCCTCCATGGGGAATCTCCTGAGTCTGTCATTTCATCCAGGGCAGGGCCTATGCCCTCCCCCAAGAGTCTACACTGAGAAAGCATCCCTATTGTGGGATGGGCACCCAAAGTCCATGGTGTTTTTTATTTTAGCAGAATGGTCATTTTAACTGTGTAAAAGTCCATGCATAGAGTCTGGGACTGAGCCAGTGTTGGTTTGAGTGGCTAGCTTAATGTATCTGTGTGACTTTACCAGTAAGTACATCATAATAAAGTGGTTTTCTATTTATAATATCAGGAAAATAGCATGTGAGATGCACTCTCACCCTGAACTCTTGGGGGGGAGGGTCTAGGCCCTGCCCTGGATGAAATGACAGACTATGGACACCCCCATGGAGGGCCTCACCCTCCTTGGGGAAATGAGGGGATATTGGGGTGGGGAGGGCACGGGAGGAGGGGAGGGAAATGGAGAGGGACCTGGAACTGACTTGTGAAACAACCTTGTTTCTAATTTAAATTTAAATTTAAAACTAAATAATAAAAAAATTAGGAAAATAGCAAGGAAGGAACCAATCTCCAACCCCTACCCCATCCCCCTCAGCTCCCCAGGGAGGGTGAGGCCTTCTATGGAGGATCTTCAAAGACTGTCAAAACATCCACAGCAGGACCTAGGCCCTCCCCCATGTGTCCTGGCTGAGAGAATATCCCTCCATATGGAATGGGCTCCCAAAGATCATTTGTATGCCAGGGATAATTACTGGTCTACTATCCAAGGCCCCATAGATTGCCTAGGGATCCTCATTGACACCCATGTTCAGGGGTCCTAGATCCACTCCCATGCTTGTCTCTCAGTCACCAGTCTGGAGTCCATGGGCTCACCCTTGTTTAGGTGAGCTGCCTCTGTGGGTTTCACCAATCAGGTCTTGACTCTTTTGCTCATCACTCCTCCCTCTTTGTAACGGGGTTCCAGGAGTTCAGTTCAGTGTTTAGCTGTGGGTGTCTGCTTCTGCTTCCATCAGCCACTGGATGAAGGCTCTAGGATGGCATTTAAGGTAGTCATCAATCTCATTATTGGGGTAGGGCACTTAAGGAAGCCTCAATGCCAGTTGGTGTCATTCTTGTAGATCTCTGAAAATCTCACTAGTGCCAGATCTCTCATCAAACCTATAATGGCTCCCTCTATTATGGTAACTCTCATTCTGCTTTCCTCCATTCTTCCCCTAACTCAACATGATTGAAACTGTGGGTACAGTCAAACATCTGCTGGAATCACCTGACGCCATTGTGTGGGAGCATCTCTATGAGGTCCCTGAGAGAGCTTGCAGTCACATTTGATGTCATTAGCACATTTTCATCTCAGTGCCATTTTAGGACAGCTGTTTCTGAAGGTGACGTGACTCAGGTGAGGATGGTAGGCGTTCTTCTACAGATGGTTCTTAGAAAAATTTCAAAGTGAAAGAAATGGTCTTAATCTTTTTAGAGTTTGCTCAAGGTAAGAGACATGTGAGCAGGTCATTGGTGGTGCACGCCTTTAATCCCAGCACTCGGGAGGCAGAGGCAGGTGGATCTCCGTGAGTTCGAGGCCAACCTGCTCTACAGAGCGAGTTCCAGGACAGCCTCCAAAACAATACAGAGAAACCATGGCTTGAAAAAAAAAAAAAAAAAAAGAGAAAGACATGTGAATACTTCGAAGAATAAAGCCCCAAATGAGCTCATACTCTGTTTCAGATTCTGCTTTCATCCCAGAAGTATGTGTGGGAGAGGAAGGATGGCAACATACAACTCATTGCCAAACATAGACTCTTTTGGAGAAAACTGACGCAATCTTTCAGACATGTTAGAGTCTGTAGTAAATAAGTAACACCCCACTCCCACCCTCCCTTCCTAGAATTTCATGTGGCCTTATGATGGAGGGGTTCCCTCAGTCACATAAGTCACGGCAGCAACTTGAGTTCAAGTATTTTGTGCTTCACTTCAATCAGAATCAGTTTATCTCTGTAATATTGGTTTCCAGAGAAATGAGAACAGATCTCTCTGGGAAAACTCAGGAGAACATTTGCCACTGTTTATTGTAGAGCAGACTCAACTTTCAGTGTCTAGTAACAAATAGTAAAATATCTTAGAGTAGCCGGGCGTTGGTGGCCTACGCCTTTAATCCCAGCACTCGGGAGGCAGAGGCAGACGGATCTCTGTGAGTTCAAGACCAGCCTGGACTACCAAGCGAGTTCCAGGACAGCCTCCAAAGCCACAGAGAAACCCTGTCTCGAAAAACCAAAAAAAAAAAAATCTTAGAGTATATGTATCTCTTCCTGTCTGCTGCTGGTTGTGCTTTTAGACATATCCTTCTTTAAAGAAAATAAACTCAAGGTATGTGGCATGCTCACTCTTTTAATGTGATGAGTCATTGGTGTATTCTGGGATATGAGGCAGACTGAGGAATCTCGGACCCTACTAGGATGCTGTGGCTGAGACGGTTAAAACCGAAGCAATCTCTGCATAGTGCTTGTTACCTGGGAGCCCTTTCTCTCCTCACTCTGTCGTTTTGAATTTTACTCCCTTGTAATATAGCATAAGAGGTCTAATTTATGAGTGGTTCTCATCATATCCCAAAACATGTGCCCAAGCATATTCTGATTTAAATTTAAAGTACAAAGGAGAAAAATGGCATTCTATTTTTCAAGTTGCATTGCAGTCAACATGTCTTTGAAGCCATTTATATTCAAAAAAAATATGTGTTAGTTTCACACAGAAATGGTCCCTGATAATCCTGAAAGATGTTTTTAAGCACATTCAATTACTTACAGCAATTATAGAAAAGAATACTTAATTGGACTAACTATACATATGAGTATCAGACAAATAAGCAACAAATGTATTCATACTGCCTAATTTATCTTGTTTATACATTCAGGGTAATAGTTGCATATCAGTTATTATCCTATTTTGTTTTAGGATTTTAAAAGTTAGATGATGTAGAGATAAATAGACAGGAGAAACATAGGAAGACAGACAGACTTATAATTCCTCAATGACTAACACTGTGTAAGAAACAGATGAAATAATATTTTTTAATTTAATCAGTGAATTATGTGGTGGTTTGAATGAGAATGTCCTTATCTGCTTGAATACATGTCCCCAGTTGGTAATACTGTTGGAGAAGGATTAGGAGGTGTGGCCTTATTGGAGGAGGCATGTCCCTGGGAGTAGACTCAGGATTCAAAAAACCCTGGCCATTCCCAGTGTCTCTCTCTGCCTCCTACTTGTGCATCAAAATGGGAGTTCTCAGCTATTCCTGCTGCCACTCCTTTGCTATACCACAAGGACTCTAATTCTCTGAAACCATAGCCCAATTAAATGCTTTGTTTTGTATGTTGCCTTAGTCATGGTGTTTTGTCACAGAAATAGAAAAGTAGCTGGTACAAACTGTATTACCATGCATCTGATATTATTCAACTAATTTTTTTTGTTTTGATTTTTCTGAAACAGGGTAGTATTGGTGATGAGGAAAGTGGTGGTAATAATTCTTTTCATGGTGCTGGTCTTTTATTTTAATTTTGTAAATTACTTCTTTTTTTAGAATTTTTTTATTAAATTTTTTATTTTTAAGTTTAAATTTAGATTAGAAACATGGTTGGTTCACAAGTCAGTTCCAGGTCCCTCTCCCTTTCCCTACCCTCCTCCCGTGCCCTCCCCCCAAATCCCCCACTATCCCCTCATTTCCCCAGGGAGGGTGAGGCCCTCCATGGAGGTGTCCATAGACTGTCATTTCATCCAGGGCAGGGCCTAGACCCTCCCCCTAAGAGTTCAGGGTGAGAGTTCATCTCACATTGTTGGATGGGAGTCCAAAGTCCGTGTGTTTACTCGGGATGAATACTGATCTACTGCCCAAGGCTCAATAGATTACCTAGGCCTCCTCACTGACGCCCCCAGTAAGGGGGTCTTGATCAGTCCCATGTTGTAGTCACAGGCATCAGCCTGGGATTCAAGAGTTAACCCTTGTCAGGTCAGCTGTTTCTGGGGTTAAACCAGCCCAGTCTTAACTTCTTTGGTCATCAGTCCTCCCTCTCTGTTACTGGCTTTCTTGAGTTCAGCTCAGTACTTAGCTGTGGGAGTCTGCCTCTTCTTCCATCAGCTACTGAATGAAGGTTCTGTTTCCCAGACTCTCTGGCCATGGGATTGTAGGCTGGCACTCCCCAGATCTATGTCTAAAATCCATATATGAGAGAGTACATGCCATGTTTCTCTTTTTGTGACTGTGTTACCTCACTCAGGATGGTTTCTTCTAGTGTCATCCATTTGCCTGCAAATCTCAGGATTCCATTGTTTTTTTCTGCTGAATAGTACTCCATTGTGTAAATGTACCACATTTTCTCTATCCACTCTTCAGTTGAGAGACATCTAGGTTGCTTTCAAGTTCTGGCTATTACAAATAATGCTGCTATGAACATAGTGGAACAGACATCCTTGTTGTATGAATGGGCATCTTTTGGATATATGCCTAAGACTGGAGTTGCTGGGTCTTGTGGTAGGTTTATTCCCATTTTTATGAGGAATCTCCATACTGATTTCCAAAGTGGCTGAACCAGTTGGCACTCCTACCAGGAATGGAGGAGTGTTCCCCTTTCACCACATCCTCTCCAGCATAAATTGTTGTTGGTGTTTTTGATTTTAGCCATTCTGACAGGAGTGAGATGGTATATCAGAGTTGTTTTGATTTGCATTTCCCGGATGGCTAAGGATGTTGAGCACTTTCTCAAGTGCCTCTCAGCCATTTTAGACTCCTCTATTGAAAATTCTCTATTTAGTTCTGCAGTCCTCTTTTTAATTGGATCATTTGGTGTTTTGGAGACTTGTTTCTTGAGTTCTTTGTAAATTTTGGAGATAAACCCTCTGTCAGATGTGGGGTTAGTGAATATTTTTTCCCATTCTGTGGGCTGCCTTTTTGTCTTGCTGACTGTGTCCTTTGCCTTACAGAAGCTTTTCAGTTTCAGGAGGTCCCATTTATTAATTGTTGATTTCACTGTCTGTGCTACTGGTGTTATGTTTAGGAAGCTGTCTCCTGTACCAATTCGTTCAAGGGTACCACCCACTTTCTCTTCTAAGAGGTTCAGTGTGGCTGGATTTATGTTGAGGTCTATGATCCATTTGGATTTAAGTTTTGTGCATGGTGATAAACATGGATCGATCTGCAGTCTTCTACGTGCCAGGCTCCAGTTATGCCAGCAGCATTTGTTGAACATGCTTTCTTTATTCCATTGCATATTTTTAGCTTCTTTGTCAAAGATCAGATGTTCATACGTGTGTGGGTTAATATCAGGGTTTTCAATTCCATTCCATTAGTCTACCTGTCTGTTTTTGTGCCAATACCAAGCTGTTTTGAGGACTATAGCTCTATAATAGAGCTTGAAGTCAGGGATGGTGATGCCTCCAGACGTTGCCTTGTTGAACAGGGCTGTTTTGGCTATCCTGGGTCTTTTGCATGGTGCTGGTCTTAGTGGTGGTTGTACTGGTAGTGGTGGTGGTGGTGGTGGTGGTGGTGGTGGTGATGGTAGCTATTACCATATGGTTGTTGTGTATTGCTATCACTCATACCACCAACACTATGACAAGTACAAGCAAACACCAACACTGCCCACCAACACTACTTCTACCACTACCATACCCACCATCAATGCTACTACTACCATCAACACAACCACTACAACAACTAAAACCAACAGTACAACAACCACCACCACTATTGCCACCACCACCATCATCTCCTTGGTTGTTCTGGAACTTGCACTGTAGACCAGGCTGGCCTTGAACTCACAGAAATACACTTGCCTCTGCCTCCTGAGTGCAGGGTTTAAAGTTATGCACCACCACTGTCCAGCCTAATTATCATTTTTAAAATAAAGTTGCACTCACTATGCTCAAAAGGAAAAAGGAAGATTGAAGAACTAATATAATTCTCTTTAGTCAAAAAGTATTTCTAAAATTATTCCCCTTGATCTAATTTCTAAAGTAAAGATTATTCAAAATTTTGAACTTATTTCAAACTCCAGTACAAATATTAGACAATGACTTTCTAAGTCCTCCAACCTCATCTTATGTAGGTTCTTTGCTGTGGATTATGTCCTTCTATGCTTCCCATTTATGTATTTCTGTTTTGTCTTCCCATTCATTCTTCATTTGCTTATCTGAAATTAGAGGAAGCAAGTTCAATGCTCCAAAATTAATATGCTTTTGATACTAAGGAATAATATTTGGTATAAATTCAAATTGTAAATTCAAACAGAGGAATTGACAGTTCTAGAAGCAGAAGACCCAGGACTATGGAAGACAGTTTCCTCTAATCTTAAAGACTAAAAGTTTGTGCAACTTATTTATCCAAAAACAGATTTTTTAACTAATAAAATAAGCTGTTCATTATGGTTAATTTAGCAGATTAAATGAAAGCATATGTATACTTTTGAGATCCTAGACACCAGTTACTTCTCATTAACCATCAAGAATAACTTGTAGGCTACAGTTAGTTGACAGCTCATGTGGTTTTTGTTTTGTAGTTCTTTTTGTTTTGTAGTTGTTGAGAGAAATTTAAAGATAACAAGCATGCTTGTTTCAGATATGTGGATATACTATGCATACAAAGATTAGGTTTAGATAAACATATTTATTTTTGTGACTAATATTACCCCATATTGAAGACAAAGAGCAGTGCCACTACCCCTACAGTTTCTAGAGTCTCTGCATAGTCTCAACCCAAGGCTCCAGTCACCACAGTCTTCCCTTTGTCTAAATTGGTTTTGCTCTTCCAAGAATCACACGAAAACTGAGTGTGTGATCCTTGCATCTGGCTTCTTGTGATCTACACAATGCCTGTGAATTTCATTTGTGGTCTTCCTTATTATTGAAAAGCATTCTATCTTAAGAAAATAATTTAGGATATTGTGAACAAAAATGGTATGGTTATTCATTTAATATTTTTACGTAAGTATATAATTTTGTTTTCATAAGAGTAAATATTATGGAGTGGTGGAGTTTAATGGTAATTGCAATGCTTATGTGTCTGAGACACTGCTGAACTCTTTCCCCAAATGGCTCTTCCATTAAACATTTTGACTAGTCATGTGAAATAATTCCACTTGGACACACTCTTCTTAGCTGTTGGCATCCCAGTAGACCAACCGGTTTTTTTTCTATTTTTCAATTTTATAATTTACAATCATTTTACTTATCAATCCCCCGGTTCCCTCTCTCTCTCATCCTCCTATTCTCCCTACCTACCTCCTAACCCACCTCCCACCCACTCCCCAAGTATGGTGATGCCTTCCATGGGGGATCAGCAAAGTCTTAGACAAACCATTTTAATGAGGGTTTTTCCTTTGCCAATTGGCTGTTCAGATAATTCCATTCTAATGCTGTTGTCCTAATCCACTGCTGTGTTAAGAGAGGTACCTTCTAACTGTTGAAATAGATGAATCTTGAAAACAAGTTTTGTCAAATTTCTGAATTACAAATATTCCTGTCTAGTCAGTGGCCTGACATTTTATTTTCTTAGTGTTATCAATAAGAGCAGATGTTAATAATTTTTTTGAAACTGAATTTATCAATGTTTTAAGCTTCATTCTTTTAAGTGTTTGCAAGAAATCTTTATCGCTCCCATTTTTATGACAATTGTCCCCTGCAAATTTCTTACACAAAAATTGTATCTCCATGTCTATCACTCCTTTGAGGAAATATGTATGATGAAAATGTCATATCCCTTTCTGATTCCGTATGGTTATTTATTATGTCAATGTCATTCTTTAAACAAGTTACTCTTTCATGTTCAATTCTCCTGATACCTGTGTTGAAAATCAATAAATTTTATCTGTCAAAGTCTAGAGTCTATTCTATTACTTTTATAAACTTAAATAAGTAACCCTAACAGTCTAGCTTTTTTGTTGGTATTGAACTGAGGTGGTTAAAGTTCCCAGGGTTCTTCCTTTTGAAACTACATTGGCTCTGAGTTCTTGGAAGTGTTATATATAGTTTGGAACAACTGCAAATTTCCATGGTGCAAAAAGGAAGCCCACTGAGATGTTAATGGGGATTCTATCCAATTTGTGACTCAGTTTGGGATGAAATGACATATCACCATGATAAGTCTTCCAACCCAGAAAGTAGGTCACAATATTAATTTAGGACTTTAATCAATTTAATAAAGCAATATTTTATAGATCTATAATATAACATGTACAACTCATTGAATTATATTTATCCCTAATGATTTCAGTTTGGAGACTAATAGAAATAATATTTGGTTATCATTGCTTAAAAATAAAATTCTTTTTAAATATTGAGCTAGATAGGGTTATGTTACCTTAATGAACTCACTGTATAAGTCACTTTTCCACCACTATGACAAAATACCTAATAAAGGACTTCAAGAAAGATTGTCTTACTTTGGCCCCAGCTTTGGAGTTTTGTCCATTGGCACATATCTTTGGGGTTCCTAGTCTGTGGTGAAGGAAGGAGAATATGGCAAACCAGAGATGTTCACTTTGTGAAGCCCAGAATGCACATAGGAGGGGTTGAAAGCAAGATATACCCCCCTAGACCATGCCCACTATGATCTGCCTGCTCTAAGGAGGCTATATCTCCTAATTTCTGCTGTCTCCCAATAGTGTTATAAAATAAATCTATCCATGAATTATCTTATTGATGAGTTTAGAGCCCTAAGGATCTGATCACTTCATCTGGCAACTAAGGTTTAAAGCGTGAACCCTCAAGATATATTTCAGATTCAAACAATAAATTTTGTTTATAAGTTCTAGTGTTATATATATATGTATATATATATAGCTTATGATTTTTCACATGCATTACTATAAAACAAATAACCAAAATGAATGGTAACTCTTCCTTTGTAATTTATGCATGTGCTGTTTCACATTCTGACCCTTCATGAACCAGGTGGAAGAGAAGTATGGAAAATGGATACCCCCCTGCCTTGTTCCAGTTCCATGGAAGCTATAATTCACCATTAAGTATATTAGCTGTAAAAGTCGCCATATATTTTTAATTATGTTAAGAAATATCCTTTCTGTTTCTATTTTAGTGAAAGGTGCTGGTTCATTCATTTGTTTGTTTTACTGAACTGTTTCCAAATGCTTTTCCAAAACTATCGATTCATAATAATGCATAGCTTTCCTCTTTGATAAGTGTTAGTTATACTGGCTTCATGAATTTGGAAGTGTAATTTCCTCTTTTTATTTCTCAAGGGTTTATATTAGCCTAACATTATTTCTTCCTTAAATATTTGAGACTATTTATGTCAGGAGTTCTTTAGAAGAGAAAGTTTTCAATAATAGACACAAACCATGAATACATATAAGAAAATTTGCAATTATCACTTTGAAGTCAAAGACACGTTATAATATCTTTAAAATAACTTGTGCATGTTGACACAGAAATCAAGGTAATTGACATTTTGTCAACAGCCAATATTCTCTTATTTTACTTTGAATAACAGCAAGACCTAGATTGAATTCCTTTTTTGGTCACTTATATAGTAATCGTGTTGTTCCTCTTCATTTCTCTGATTGATCAGGTTGGCAAATGCTGACATTTTTAAAGATTTATCTCTTGGTTTAGTTAATACTATGTTTTTGTTTATTTTATATTCCAATGTTCTAGCTTCCATCATTTTTTTCATTTCAAGATATTTTCTACTTTGTTACTATTTTAGTCAAATTTAAATAATTGATATCATACATTTTTTCTAAAATTAGAATTTACATTTCTTAATTTTCATTTTCTTAATTCTGACTTTCCTGTATGCTACATATTTTGATCTTGTGCTCTCATCACTATTCAGTCTGAATATTTTATAATTTACCTTAGGATACCTTCATCAGCTCATAGTACTTTCATATCATGTTGCTTTACTTCCAACTGACATTTCACTGACTTCTATGACTTAGAGTGGTGATTTATGAAAACATTTATTTTCATGCCAGGTAAAGAAGATTCTGCACATAAGTTAGGCTATGGCAATACTCCCCTAAAATTCCTGTCTTATAATCATATTATGAAGTAGATCCATTGGGATTAGATCATAACAGGACCTTATTTCTGCCACTAGTTGAGAACATGGCTAGAAAACAGTCTATAAAACACAGTACAAATCTTCAAGGCAAACCTGGTTTATGATCTTTTTCAAACCAAATTTCCTACATCTTTTTAAATTCTGTTCTGCTTTATGACCTTTTGTTGGTTATTGCAAGAGTTGAAATCACACTTTGCATTTGTGAAGCTGTGTCTCTATAACTTATCTCTCTTCTCCTGAAAAGTATAATGGGTGTTTGGAAATCAACTATGATGGTGGATTCATTCAATTTTCTACCAGCTTTTCTTTGAGTACCTCGGAGTGCTTATTTTGTATGTAATTGACAGTAGATTATCATTATGATTATCATTTACTTTCATAGGGACTACTTTTTCGTATTAGTATAGTTTCTTCAGACTTCTTAAGAATAGTGCCCATGTAATATATCTTTGAGCATCTTCTTGCTTTGAACCTCTCTTTGTCTGTTTTGTATTCCTTGAAGAAGAGACATGGTTTTGCTTTCATCCCCAGCCTTTAAAACATTTAGAAGTCATTACTGTACCTTGTACGAGAAGGAACTGAACTGAAAATCAATGAGTTTTCTTCACCACATGTCAAGAATGCAGGCCAATTGCCACTTTATCATCTAAACAGATGAACTTAGAGTCACACCCAAAATAGACTTACTTTTAAAATCACAGCTAAAAAACTCTTCATTGGTACAGATGGTTACTTTACAATTTGACAGGAAGGCTTGAGAGTGAATATACATTACATAATAGGAACAAATTTACAGAGCTATAATATTAGAGAGCATCCCTCTACAATTTGTGAGATTCACCATCCCTAAGACTATTAGTGAGTTCTCATAGAAAAGACATTATATAAGAGTTTAGCTCTGGCAGTCAAGAAAATAAGTCACTGTTGATTAGGTCTAGAGAACTATCTACAAGAAAACCCCCCTCTTGAAGGGAAAAGACTGAAGCTTGAGTCCCACTTTGGGAAAGCCATCCTATTGCTGAAAACAGCCTACACTTTGGGTGTAATATTCATCAATATCAAGCTGAAATTCAGCTGGAAGTTTCCTCCATGATAGTTGGCCTTTATAGTGCTGGAGAGTTCTTTGTGGACTGCTGTGAAAGAGAAGACATTAATGGTTTTACCTAGTTATGAAGTCCCAGTGGTACAATTGGAATTACCATTAAAGGAGTAACCAACTGCTCTAGTATTGGATTTGAGGCCTACTAAAAGAAAAAATATTCTCAAAATCTGTACATCTGATCAAAAAGTCGAAACTGTAGATTTCATAGGGGAAACTAAACGCTGTTGTTTAGCTAAATTAACATAGGGACAAATTGTATTCTAAACTTTGTGTTTATACCTGTAGACAAATGTTCCCAACCTTAATTAGAGAAGCTTCTCTTTATAGTGGATAGTTGGTGAATGCAAAGAATCACAGCTGCTCAAAGTTCCAAGAGAGTTGAGTGCTCAGTTCAAAATAGGACATTTATACCACTCAGTCCAAAGCTTAAAGAACACCTTAAAAGAGAGTGGAAAGAATGTAACATCTAGAAATAGGAAGAGAAGCTGCAAAATGCTATCTTCAGGACATAAAACAGACATTACAAGTATGATCTCACAGCTTTGCAGTTGCTTGTACTGGACCTGCACAAGACTGAGCTTGTCAACAGCCAATCATAAATTTGCCTTGACTCTTCTGAGACCTGTGAATAAGGAGTCTCCATGCTGACTGACCAGAGCACAAACGTCTCCAAATGTCTTCAGCTTGTTGCTACTTCATTTTTCTTTGCCTGACCTTGATCAACTTCTACATAAGTGTAAAAGTGAGGTTCAGTAAAGGCACAAGCACACTGCCTTTGACCCTGGTCTTCTTTGTAGAACTCTGCTTTGTAACTTGCAGCTAATGCAGTCTCCTTGAATTCCTTGAGCATGTCCCTTCTGTTCTGCTTTAGACTGTCTCTTAGTATCGCATTCCAAAATGCGCCTCCAGACAAGAAGCCAGGTGATGGCTGTGTAGAATTCAGTTCACTGTTTCCTTGGTTAGGGTCCATAGCCTTGCATTGTCTGTGGCCCAATGCTTAATAATCATTGCTTCATACATTCTACCCCATTTTCTATTATATATGTTTATGGATAAAAAGTAAGATTATTTTCTCAGGCCTTCATTGTCGAAGAAAAATCCAACAAAAGTCGCCTGAGTTTTTTTCACTAATGCATCATAACAAAATAATGCTAACAGTCAAAAAATGATGGTAATACAGCACTGAGAATGTAATGTGACAATACCTTTAAAATATTTCTTAGGGGTGAGGAAATGGCTCAGTGAATAAAGCATTTGCTCTACATGCACTAGTTAGGGAGCTTGTATACCAAGAACCCACATAAATGCTGAACAGGTATGACATTCACCTATAATCCCAGCACCTGGGTGGAAGAATCAGGGTCTCTGGAGTATTGATGAACTTTCTAGTTCAACAAGCGACTGAGTTGATACATAAAGTGGAGAGCCAACAAAGAAGATAACCAATGTCTACTTTGGCCTCCCATAAGCACACATATACACATGAACCTGCAAAAACAACACACACATATCACATGATGAAAAATAAATAAAATATTACTTCTGTTCATGACAAAAAAAAACATCTAAAGTAGGGGTGCATTCAGATAACAGCAAATGCACACCAAGGTGGGAATTCATTTCTAATGGGACTGCAACATGGTTTAGCCCCTTGCACGTTACAAAAATAATTCCTACACAACTAGACATTCTTACCATGCAAGTTATCACTCTTCTGAATTTACTCAAAATTATTAAAAGCCACATGCAGATCTCTGAAGGAGTTTTATTTGCAATTACCCAAAGTTGGAAGCAGCCAAGATGTCCTTCAGTGAGTCAATGAAAAAATTCAGTAAAATAAATGAGCTACCAAAACATGAAGACACATGAGGAGATCGTTAAATGTAAATAAAAGAAATCAATCTGGAAAGGCTATTTAGTGCACATTTGAATATGGCATCCTGGAGGTGGTAAAATGTGAGTGGTTGGGGGGGTGCAGGTTTCTGAAGAGGGAAGACTGACTAGACAGTACAGAAGTACAGGACAGTGAAATCCGTCTCTCTGAGACTTTAACAGTAGACACTTGTCCAGAAGCTCGCATAATGCACAATGCCAAAAATGGACAGTAATATGAATTTTAGACTGCACGATAATGATGTATCCCTGTAGATTCACTTATTGTTACACATGTACTGCTGGTGGGGAATGGTGACCATAGAGGAAGTCATGTGGCCATGAAGGCTGAGGCATATATGAGAAAACCTTACTTTCTGATCCACTTGGTTTTAATCCTAAAACTGTTCTAAAGTTAAGAACATAATAAAACAGAATATTAGATATTCATTATTAATATCACTTTATAGGTGTGCATATTACTTTGGAGGAATGAAATTTCTTGGTCAAGATTACACAGGTCACAGGCACAAATTAGTAAATCACACTATTTCCTCACCCAATAATCTCATTGTGACACTCGTGACAATGTCTTGGTTCTGTAATCTACAGGATTTTATGGCTTCTTCATGTCAGCAGGAATAATGTACTTCTCAATTAAGGTTATATATGTTAAATTTGCTTACTGCTTGGGCCTTTAAAAGTAAATAGAATTTAAAGGTGTCAGAGGAGTAGACTAGAGAGAGAAAAACAAAGATAATAAATCAATAAAAGCCCTTCAATTTGCTCTCCTGTTTGAACTGGGAAACTGTATATTCCATGTTATAATCAGCTTAAGTGACATTTGTAAATACAACCACAAATGTCTATACTAAAAATTATGAAAGTCTAAAAGCCTAATGAAGCACCCAGGACAGAGTTCTATTTCTCTATCTAAAGGACATTTTGATACTAGACTAATGTTCTCTATCCTAAGAACATTTCAATCTAAACTTCATGCAGACTTTAAGCTCTGGAAAGGAACAGAACATCAGCAAATCTGGGTCTCAATTTTGAATAAACTGTCTGCTATGTGGCGATGAGTCACAAAGGGTCAGCTGATGCTGAGGCAATGGATGCAATTGTCATTATCAATGAATGACTAGAATGATGACAATAACACACAATGGCTTAGGAACATAGAAATCATTCACTGCCGAAGTGAGACTGCATATATACACAAACTGCTGCTTTCTAGTTTATTCTATTATCCTCCTGATTCCATAACTGATCACCTGCAACTAACTACAGACTTGAAACTTTTAGTCATTTTCAGTAGTGTTTGAAGCACACATGACACAAGCAGGCTTTTTAGAAGTTGCATTGGCATGAGAAGGTTAGTTCAGGAAGGCTACAAAAGCAAGTTGTGAATTCATCACAGGACATAGGAGCGTCTTCTTATCACTAAACTTCATTTTAGTAGTTTTTCCTTCTGACCTTTATTTTTACTCTAGTGTCACTGTCAGTTAACATATAAGCTTAAATTCATACACTGTGTGTGCACTCACACACTCACATGAATAAAAATAAAATCCTTAAAATTGGTGTGAAGGGATGACTCAGTGGTTGAAAGGGATTCCTGATATAGTACTCAAGTCCAGTTCCCATCATCTCCATAGGGCAGCTCACAACTGCCTGCAATTCCAGTTTCAGGGACTTTACTTGCTTCTTATGGTCACTGTGGGCACTGGAAGGCATAAACACACACACACACACACAAACACACACACACAAATTTCATAATAAAATCTTTAAAAATAATCACTCTGTCCATAATTAAAATTAGTAGATTAAACTGTTTGCTATAAATTATTTTAAAAGATATGATTTACACAATTTTAATTTATACTCATTTATTAAAGCTCACCTAAAGATGGAAAGATGGTTGTATAAGTCACAAAAAAGTCAAAGGTAAAGTTTAAGCAGGAGAGTAATTTCCATTTCACTAATTGTAAAAACAAACTATCCTACATTAGTATATTCATAATTACATATTCCTGAAATTAAGAATGTAGAATATTGTATGTAAAACACAGAAAATTTAAGTCTACAAAGAGATAAACTTGCTTACAAGCTATATTTCCATGCTGAGGACTGTAGTTCACAGATCTAAATGTTTGCTCTTTCCTTCTCACACTGCGGGACATCTGATTTATGAAAAATGACATTTAATAAGTATCATGAGACAGTGAACTAGTTATTTTGGGAGTCACTGTGATCAAACACCTAACAGCAGAACCTTAAGACAGGAAAGGTTCATGTCAGCTGACAGATTCAGACCATCATAGCAACAAAACAAAGCATCAAGAGTGACATCATCCATCATGGCAATTCACGTCACAGTGGGAAGTTGCTGAAAACATGACCCAGATCCAGGAGAAGATCCTCAAAGGCACTCCCCTACTGACTAGCCAGGCCCTATCTCCTACAGTTTGCATAGCCTTTTAAACAGTACCAGGATAGAGACAGAACATTCCAAAACATGAGCCTGTGAGGGACATTCCAGCTTCAAACCTTAATAGGAAAATTCCATGAATACTAATGGATCTCAAGAGTTCATAAAGGTAGTACTGACATAAAAACAGAACTCTCGCCTCAAAGGATTTTATTATTAATACCAACTATAATTTGTGCTACAAGAGATCATTTATTTTGCAGACAAATAAATGTGACTTTGGCTCTGGAACACAGATTTAGGTTACCCTACTTTCTATTTCCCAATCTGGTGAAAATTTTATAGTGAAAGAACAGTGAAAACCATAAATCAAAGCAAATTTCATACATACTGGTGAAAACATTAAAAACAGTTATAGCAAGAGGAAGACAGACATCTCAGCTATGGGTGTTAGATGCTATCTGATGATTGCTCTTAGTCTGTTCTTTGAAGGGAACTATAGTTTTTGTTAATGTGTACCAAAAAATTTACCTGTTAATTACAGATGTTAGGTCAGACACACATGTGGCAAAAAAGACTATTCAAAGATCTGATGATATTCAAGGTAAATGTAATTAGCCTTGGAGCTATAACATTTCAACTTCCCCCACAAACATCTAACCAGTTAACTGTCCTTAAAGATGGTTCACTGGACAGTACCTTCTTCCTGGGAACTTCCATTCATAGTTTGCCTTCTGGTCAAACATGATCTTTTGCGCATCCAGAGAACACATATTTATTAAATATTATTAATGTCCTGCATTGCTAGGGAAGGAACTGATGTAGATGAAGGTTAGTAGGAATCAGGAAGAGGCACCAAAAAGGCCATTAAGGCAGAAACACCTGGATCCTGTCATTAAAATCTACTGTTCACTGGGATTTAGATCTGATTTTTTTAATATTTTGTATTTGGTATAACATGTAATATATCAAATAAAATATACTAAACTTAAAAACTGTAAGTAATGAAGAATACTATCTGTCCTAACAGAATAAAGGTAGCAGATTAAGGAAATGGGCATTTAAACAACAAAAAAGTTTACAATTTAAAGAAAAACTAGATTGGCTGTATGTTTCCCGCTGTATTACAGTTATTTGTACTCTGGGAACTATCTAATTTATATCTGGAATATTCAAAAAATACATTATTTTTTTTAAAGACTGGGTTTCTCTCTGGCTTAGAAGGCTGTCCTGGAGCTAGCTGTTGTAGACCAGGCTGGTCTTGAACTTGCAGACATCTGCCTGCCTCTGCCTTCTGAGCGCTGGGATTAAAGACAGGCGCCACCACCGCCTTGGTCAATTATCTTTTAATTGTAGTTTTGTTTTAGGTAGCTCGATCTTACAACCTTATATGGAATGGTTATCTCTAATTCTTAGGGAAAATATGGCCTTTAATATCCAAATCACACAAATTTTTCTCTGTGAATATTGACTTTATTATTTTTATGATATTGTATTTATATTGCACCAGCCTTAATTTGGAAACTAAATCTGGTGTAATGAATACACAGCATACCCAAACTTATGGGACACAATGAAAGCAGGGCTAAAAGGGAAGTTCATTGCACTAAGTGCCTACATAAAGAAATTGGAGAAGTCTCATACTAGTGGATAAATAGCACACCTGAAAACTCTAGAACAACATAGTATTTTTAATTTTTTTCTTTTAACAAGATTGTTGTTTTCATGATCAATAACAATTATGAAAATGAGACTAGATCTGTTAGAAATCAAAATCTTATAGGTGTGTAAGCACAGTCATACCCCATTTCTTATTTGAATTGCTAGGGATAGAAATGGATCTCTAGAAGCATTCATTACAGTGCTGCCTATTTCTTTTTTATTACTAAAATGCTGATGTCGAGCAGTTAATTTTTAAAACCCTAGCTAACAGTAATATAGGACTTAAGTGTTTTTTTAATTAAGAAATGTCATCACCTAAAATATAATCAATAATAATATTGTTATTGGATATTTTTGTCTTTTGTATAATTGGACAAGAACAGCACAAATGTTTGAGCTCAAGAAAATGAAGTAAAAGATTTGTGCATGTTATGGGGTCTTTAATTGTGTTTAATTTGTTCTACCTTAACATTTCAACTTAAATAGAAACATAATAATCTAATTCATGTCATATACATACACACAAATATACAGATGTACCTATACACATATATACATGAGTTATATATATATGAAGAAAACTTTATTTGGTTTATATATGTATGTGAGAAAAATCAGCTGGTTTTTATAAGAATATGGTCTTAAAATATAGTTACCACCTAATGGAAATGGAATTACTTTGAAGACTTAAGTTATTCCATCAATTTTAAATACTAGCTTTCTTTCATCTAAATTATATTGAATAATGAGAAAATACTTTTACAAAGGGAGTTAAAATATTTGAATCTTTCAAATATGAAAATTAGCATTAGTAAGGTCAGGATTTTGAGTAAACAGGCACAATAAAAACAAGATTAATGAAAGGAAATAATAACCTCACTAATAACTTGATTAAACCTAAGATTAACAACATTTTATCACTTAGAAATATGCCAAGTGTAATATTAAATATTATAAACAAATTTAAATTAATTACAAAAATATATAAGGAACATAAAAATAAAGAGCTTTCAATGGAGTTGAGGGTGAGTATCAGCCAGCATTTTGAAGTTCACATGGCTGTGTTGTTAGATGAAGTCTGTACGTGCCTGATGTGTAAGAGATGTGAATGTAAAAGTTCATTGCCTAGAGTTTTGCAGGACAGGAGTAGGTTAGAGTGTCTGCACAAATTCTTTCCCTCCAGTCCAGATGGCGTGCTTGATGTGGTATCTTCTTTTTTTCTTTGTCAGCTGATGAGTCATATTGTCTCTTTATTCTCTGAGGAGGACTCTGTAAGAAGTTTGAATGTTAGTTATCATTTAAAAATGCCTTCCTTCCAACAGTAGGTGTTTTCATTAACAGAGATGGTCATACTTTCTACTTAATTTTTATGAGATGTCAAATACTTGTTTGGTGAGGAGATAATGTTTTCAAAAAGAAATAAATCTTAGAGATAGTCAAAGCTTTGTTTGATTTTTGACAATGTAATAGTTTTATTTGTTTATCTATTAGGTCACATTTTACAGACAGATTTAAAAGTTTGTTCACTAAAATGAGTTCCATAATTCATTATGCAATTTACTAAGACTTCCCCAAGTTGCTGTTACGGCAATGTGGGAAACATAGCAAAAAAACATGAAAATTGAATCTAATCTCAGGTTTCAAAAGTCTAATTTAATGAAAGAGTAAGACAAAGTCCTTGCTTCTCTAACCCATTTTTCTGTAAATATTAAGAAGTATTAAGTTTAGCACACAGATGGCATTATTGTTTCAAACAGAGGACCAAGCACTAGTTTTACCTCAGAGTATTGAATTTGGTCTTTTAATTATTTACTCTTCCAAAATTATTCTCATCCATTTTTATTCTGAGGCAATTTTTATCAAAAATATATCTTATGTTTGTAACTGTAAATACTCTTTTCTAATGTGATAGCTTTGTTTTTTTTCTCATTATAAGTGTTGTTACCATTTTAAAAAAATTAGAAACAGTTTCATACGACTTTCTCTGCAGCCATATATGTTCCTGTAGCTCTTCATTTAGGGGTGGTTCCTTGTGAATTTTCCTGTCTATGTAGACATGTCGACTGGTATCATTGTCCATGTCTTTTTCAGTAGTCCATGTTGTTGAGATCTTATGGATGCAGCTTCTCTGTCCTATATAGAAAACAGTATCTTGCAACAGAAGTGCCAGTTCCTCTGTCCCCTTTTCCATGGTGTTACCTGAGCCTTAGGAAAAGGAGTCATGTTTTAGACGCAGTGCTTGCATTGGGTACTCTGTAGCCAATTGTTCTCTGCACTTTGGTTAATTGTGGATTCCCATAATAGTCCCCATCTGCCAGGTGATGATAGCTACACACACCTGTGGTTATAAGGGTCAGTGTTTAGTTTAGAGTGCAATTGGAAATTATGCTGGCTTAGCAAAATGGCAGCAGTAGGTTCTCTTCACCAGCCATGAGTTTACAGTAGAGGTGTGATACCCTCCACTGAGCTTAATTGGATGGTTGTTGGTTACCATCAAGATGTAAGTGCCATTTTTACACCCTCAAGTATATCTTACAAGGCTGGCCATTGTGGTTCATAGCTTCACAGAGCAGAACTGTTTGTTGCTTTCCTCCTGTGGCAGCTTGGAAGCTTGGTAGTTTTTACTTTACTCCTTCAGAGCAATCTGCTTAACTTTGTAGTGAGTATTTAATCATTTAGCAGATATTTTGCCTAAACCAGTTTATTTTTCTTTAAAACTAAAAGCAAAGAGATAAACCATTGTCCTAAATATATATAATGGTGATGCTATGTAACACACTGAGATTATCTGTAAACCCGAATTGTCTTGGTAAGCCTGGAAGCGGGCTTTTGAAAGTAGCATGTTTTTTGAAAGGCACTGGTGGGAAAAATTTTCAAATTCTTAATTCCTTAATACATATATAATTACATATACAGGGAAATACATGCAAAACATACATAAAAGTGCAAAGAGAAGTCACCTTCTTAATCCTTGCAACACAAAGTTTAGCATCTCAGAATTTTCACTGTCAAGCAATGAGGACTATGTGGTGGAACCAGAATTGAGATAAAGATCAAGGAGACAGCATCTTGACCAGAATATTCACACTGATAAATATGCACATGTGTGTTTTAACTGAGTATGCCAAAAAATAATTAAAAAGAATGTTAGTACACATGGAAAATAAATGAACAAAAATGCCAATGTGGCCACAGTTTGAGAACACACCAGATGAAAACAATTACCATAGACATACATGATGCAATTACGTGAAGTATAGGTGCACCCAGTCAAAAAGAAATTGTGGTAAGTTTATAAACCTGACATCAAAGATCCAAAATCAGAATTTGTCATGTAGACTGAAAGTAATAAACTTTTCTCTTGCTGAGAAATAAACATCAGAAGGGAGGTGCATTTACTGTTGAAACACTTTGGCTATAACTTTAAGTTATTTTAGTTTATACCGAAAGCTAAATTATATGTTCCATTTTCCTTTGCATATCAAAATAGAAAAGAAAAGAAATAAACAAAAGAAGTGTAAGTCTTGGTTCAGGCACCATCCACTGGCCCAATGTCAATCTGGGATGTTGTTCCTATCATAGATCTGGCAATGCTAGAGTGTCTTTTATTTTAGATTATGCAAAACAGGCTGGTCCCATGTAGTCATTTTTCCCAGCATGTGGTCATTACTAATGCTCTTCGCTATTTTTCCCCGCTAGGCATCCCTAGAGGCCTTTGGATCAAAAAGGATTCTGTTCAGTGTAAAGACATGGAAATACACATCAGCTATTGCTTTCTTTTCTTCGTTTACAGTGAGAATGTATGAAGTTTAAATTTATCTACTTGGGTTTTTAAAATTATAGTATAAAAGAGGAAGCAGGAACGGCTCTCCTTGTCTATGTTACTAGCTTTTCTGAAATCAGAGATGACATTAGGAAAGCAAATGGCAAAAAGATAGAAAACATTTCAAAGCTTCATTTTTACACACACACACACACACACACACACACACACACACACACCAAAAAGAAGTTAAAGCAATTCTGATCGACAAAAGAACAGCTGGATGTCGGTCTCATCATATCCAAATTCAAGTTATATTACAGAGCTATAGTACTAAAAACAGCATGGTTTTGGTACAAAAATAGACACATTGGTCAATGGAATTGATTTGAAGACCCAGGCATAAAGCCACATACCTATGACACCTGATTTTTGATAATGAAACCCGAAAAAACATACTGGGAAAAAGACAGCACCTTCAACAACAGGGTGGATTCATTTAGAAGTATCCAAATAGATCCATAGATATCACCCTGCACAAAACTCAACTCCAAATTGATCAAAGACTTCAACATAAAGCCATACACTAAACCTGATATAAAAAATAGACAATAACCTCCAGCTTATTGGAGAAGGCTTTCTGATCAGAACGCCATTAGTACAGACACCAAAGTCAACAATTAGTAAATGGAATTTCATGAAACAGAGAATCTTCTGCACGTAAAAGAACATCGTCATTTGAAATAGCAGCCTACAGAACGGGAAAAGATTTTCACCAATTATACCTCTGAATGAGGGCTAATATCCAAAATATACATTTGAAAAACTCAAAAATGTATATTATGAAAACAAATAACCCAATTGAATATTATGTATATATCTAAATGGAGAATTCTCAAAAGAGGAAAAACAAATGTCTAAGGAGCGCTTAACGAAATGTGTAACATCCTTAGTAATCAGGGAAATGTAAATCAAAACTACTTTGACTTTTCATCTTACACATGACACAATAGCTCAGATCAATAAACCACGTTACAGTTCATGCTAGTGAAGATGACAAATAAGGGGGGGCAATCATCCATTGCTGGTGATAGTGCAAACTTGTTCAGCCACTTTGGAAATCAATATAGCTGTTTCTCCAAAATCTGGCAATTGATATGCCTCAAGACTAACTTATACCTCTCTTGGGCATACATATCCAAAGGATGTTTCATCTTACCACAAAGACACTTTCTCAACCATATTCATTACTGCTCTATTGAAAATAGAAATTGGAAACAATCTTGATGCCCTCAGCAGAGAAATGGACAAAGAAAATCTGGTACATTTACTCAGCCATTTAAAAAATGAAATTGCCTGGCAGCGATGCTGCATGTCTTTAATCCCAGCACGTAGGAAGTAGACACAGGTGGATCTAAATAAATTTGAGACCAGATTGGATTACAGAGAGAGCTCTAAGACAGCCAAGGCTACACAGAGAAATCTTGTATTGAAAAAAAACATAAAACAAAACACATCATGAAAATTACAGATAAATTTATGATACTAAAAAAATTATCCTGAGTGAAGTAACCCAGATACGGAAAGACAAATATGGTGTGTATTCACTTATATGTGGGTATTGGCTGTTAAGTCTATGATAACCAATCTGTAATTGACAGAACTACAAAGGTTAGGTATAGAATAAGAGGCTAGGAGGGAAAAATAAATTACCGTGGAAAACATAAATAGAATAGATAGTTATGGATGAGGCTAGAAAGAAAGAATCAAGTGGGGAGGGGAGTAAAAGAGTTGGGTGAGGGACAGAATAAAGGGAGAAACAACTAAACTTAAAGGCCATTTGAGGAGTAGTGTGGAAACCTAATACAGTAGAAGCTTCCTAAGGTATAGCCATAGATGAATGTATGAAGGCAGTCTAAAAGAAATTGCCAAATGATGGGGGAGAGAAAATCCATAACTGGCTATCTCTTTTCACCAAATAAAGCCTCCAGTACTGGGATTGGGTTGCATCTAAATAAGCCGTTGGCCAAAGAGTTTTCACAGGAACTCCCAAACAACCTGGGCTGTTGCCAAGACTATAGGTTGCTCTTCAAAAATAGATAGCAAGTCCCCGTTACTAAAGATAACACTTACACAACTCATTGACTATAGAGAAGTCTAGGTGGTACCTACATAGAGCCTCACCTATATATTTAGTGTCTTTGGTACAGGAAGGTACTCTGCATGCTACCAAAAGAGACAAACAAACACCAACCCAGTCACAATCTCTTTGATACACAATGGTGTCCCCCTTTTAAGGAAGATAATGATGGCATAAAGGATAATGATGGCATAAAGTTTGTTGGGGTAACCAACCAATATCTGGCTAAGTGTACACAGACATTAATTGGATGGCCAAGAAACTGAGACTAGATAGTTCAAGCACCTAAGGATGGTAAAACTAATCACTATTGTTCTAAAAAAATTAGGAATAAAATGACTCCTAATAACATTCTACTATACTCAGAGATCCTTGCTCATCCATTATCAGAGAATCTCCTCCTGCAGCAGATGGAAATAAACACAGACACCCACAATTTGACAATATGCCAAGAGTAAGAGATCTTTGAACACTCAGCCCTAAATGTGGATACCTCCAACAATCTCTCTCCTCAAGGCTCAGAACCCCATAGAAAGAGTATGAGAACCACAGGGGATGGAGGACACCAAACAAACAAGGCCCTCTAAATCAACATGACAAACACTCATATGAACTCACAGAGACTAAGGTAGCATGTACAGGGCCTGCATGGGTCTGCCCAAGAAAGGATCCTAAAGCTAAAAGGAAAAGTAGGCACAGGCCCCATCCTTAACCCAGACTGAGTGCCCAGCAGTAGATGGCCAACAGATAACAAAACACAACGGCATCTTTGGAGGTTCCTTGTCTTAAAATGCTATGTCAGGACTTTACCTTTCAGTTTTCACTTATTATTAATTATTTTTATTGTTTTATACAGTTTTTCATCTCTATTTTAACCCTACAGGTTCTTTGCATACATATTAAGTCTTCCAGTTTGATGTTTTTATGGAATTCCTGAGGGTATAAACAAATTGATCTCTTTCTTGTGCTTTCTCTTGGGATCATTGTTTTGCCCAGTTCCAACATGTTATTTTTTTTGTTTTATCTTATTTTATTTTATTATTGTACATTCTTTTCCTTATTTATTTTCTAATGAGAGGCAGAGGGTGGAGTCAAATGGGAAGTGACCTGAAGAGGAAGTGGGAGGAGCAGAGGAAGCGAAAACCATACTTAAGATATGCTATGTGAGAAAAAGAAATCTACTTTCAATAAAAGGGCACAAATGATATAGAAGTTACTCTGAATAAATTAGCATCACTCACTGAATCTTTTAAATTGTTTTCAGGCACTACCTTCTGAAATTCCTTAGAGAATACAATGTGAAACTGTCAAAGATACGTTAAGTAGTATTTACAATTACATTTAAAAGACCAGTTTAAGAGAAAATATGGGAGCAGTTTTTCTTAATGTGCTGCCTTGGAGAAGCAGTTCTCAACTGTGTCTCAGGGTGCTCTTTTGGAAGCAAAGGACTGGCTTAGAACACCTGCAGAATCAGCTTTTATAATAATGTCCCACAGAAAAGCTATAGAGTGCCCAATCAGATCAAGGTACAGAGTTTGATGGTGTCAGTGGCACTTACCACACGATACGTAGGTATCTGCCCAGAAAAACAGATGCCAAGGAACCCAGGGTAACATTCCCAGCAGGGTAGATCAACCAGTGACAACAGGAAAATTCATCAACAGTGCTTCCGATATATCTTGACACTAGCCCCATGAAATGTGAGCAGTGAGAAGACAGTCGTAACTTCACATGGCCACCTTTAGAACGTGGAGGAGGTCCCCTAAGCCCTAAGGTCCTCAATGCATATGAAATAAGGATTTTTCACTTCAACACTGACTAAAGATGTGTTGTTGTAGACTTCAGCATGTTGGTTAAAAGAAAAGGAATCATCAAAAGAAAACACAAGAAATGTCCAAGTGTGAGTATAGCTTTCCAATGGAAAGTGGCCTTTAAAGTGGGGATTTTTAAAATTATAGAATAGAATCATTTTTTCCTCTGGTTTTATCATAAAGAAGGCTTCTATCTTCCCTTTGATCTTGAATTTGGCTCTTTTAGGAGACAATGAAGAGGTGGAGCAAGAAACAGAGATAAGAGGAAGAGATTATTCTTAGAACAGGTCCTTGCTTTTGATGCAATCTTTAAAATTCTTAAGTTAATCTCTTAATTTTAACATCTCCTTTTAACTCAATGTGTATTTTTAGATCATTTTTAGATTTTTACATTCTAATTAAAGTAGATTGCCCATGTGTGATTTTTAAAAAGTTTTGCTGCCCCGGAATCTTAGTTAAGTGCACAAATAATTTAACAAATTAGAGATAGTAAATGTTTCCCATGAGGAAAAAAACATCAACTTATCTTTAACTTGATTTCTTTTAGTCTTTTAGTACTTGTAAATTGAATTAACACACTAATTAACAGCCAGTTACAATATGAAATATCTACATGCCCTCAGGCCAACAAAATATAGCTATTACCCTGTTCATTGCATTAGATACTAGAAAAGTGTCCAAGAGGAAGTAAACCAAACACAACAAAGTACTGCTAACAAATTTAATAAACAATGGGTCAGGATCCAAAATGCTTGTTCACTTTGTTGAGAAGAAAATGTCAAATATGATTGAAAACTGCATACAAAATTGACTCGGCCACCTTATCTTGAAGCATGGAATGATTAGACGTGACAGAAAAACCAAACAGCATTTTAAACACTAGAGATGAGACAATATAATTCAATATGTATTCAGCATTTCATCACTTTACATAGACTTTAAATGCAGTGTCCTCTGGCATCTAATAACTACTACATATTCATGTGGCAGTTCCTTTATAGAATCGGAAACAAAAACGTTTGTCATTACCTCCTTCAATCTAGCTGTCCCCACACCAATTTAGTGTTTTCTCTAAAAAAATGATCCTCAGAATGGAAATAGTTTCCAAGTTTTCTAACTGAAGTCATGAGTCCTGGAGCTTATCTCACTTTCAGTTTTGTGGTTTGAATAACAATGGCCCAATTGGCTCATATATTTGAGTGGTTGATCATCAAGAAGCAGAGGCACTACTTGAGAAGGAATAGGCGTTGTCTTGTTGGTCTTGTGGCAGTGGGTGTGGGCTTTGAGGTTCCAAAAATCCAAGCCAGGCCCAGAGTCATACTCTCTTAGAATCCTCAACTACTTCTCTACCACTATGTCTGCCTACCTGCCATCATGCTTCCTGCCACCATTCTCCTTGGCTTGATGATAATGGACTGAACCTCTGAAACTGTAAGTGAGCCCCAATTGAAGGATTTCTTTTGTAAGAGTTGCTGTGGTCATGGTGTCTCTTTACAGCAATAGAACAGTGACTTGGACTTTTAGGAAGCTGAAACACAAACTCCATGAAAACTCAAAGATTAACTAGCACTGAGATGGTTAGCCTTAATAGTCAACTCAGCTCAGCCTAGATTCACCTGATAGGGGATTCTCAGTAGTAAGGAATTTTCACATTTTGTTGGCCTGTGGGCATGTATGTAAGAATAGTCTTAGCAGATTTGGGAACATCCAGATGTGCATGGCATCCTCCTATATATAGAGTGTCCTGAACTCAATAAGAGCAGACAAAACATCTAACTAAATAGCATGCATGTATTCATTTTTCTTGACTCTTTTTTTCACTGTTTTATTTCTGAGACGGTATTTTAATTATAACATCTCTCCCTTTCCTCCCCTCAAACCATTTCATACACCTTTTCCAGCTTTCCTTCAAATTCATGGTCTCTTTTTTCATCAATTGTTATTGCATGCATAAATGTATTTGCATATACATATACATTACCAAATAACATCTGTTGAGTCCTTATAATGTTATTTGTAAATATGTTTCAGAGCCTACCATTTGGCACTGGAAAATAAACTGGAGTCCTCATCCCTGTGGAAGGTAACTCCTCCTCTACCAGATTCATTCTGTTGCCTACAGTTCTTCGTGTAGGGTTGAGGCCTTCTGGGGTTTTCCTCATCCAGTTTGGCATGTTTGTTAGTGTCCTCCTAGCTCAGCTCTTATTTGACTGATCATGTTCCTGAGACGTGGCAGGTATAACTTCTGATAATATTAGTAAATGCAGTATCACAGAAAAGTCCTGTATCTTAACAATTTTTTAGCCCCTTCTTTCCCTCTAATACAATGTTCCTTAAGCCCTAGGCACCAGAGGGTTTTGGAGATGTATCTGCTGGGACATGGGGCCTACGGTTCTGCATGTTGATTGTAGTTTTCTATAGTATTTTTGTCTGTTTCAAAGAGGGGATTCATCAATAAGGGGTGAAGACAACACTTATCTGTGGGTATTAAGGGCAAATGTTTATAGATTATTGTTATGAATTATACTGGCCCATTAAATTATTGGTTGTAGACTTTCCTCCAATATTGTCATTTCACTAGCTTCGATTAGTTAGCTAGGTTTCCAGATATGGTATCCCTCTCATTGAGGAGAACTTAAGTCCAATTGGAGAGCCATTGGTTACTGCCAAAGTTTATGTGCCACCACTGAACCCACAGGGTTATTGTGCTATGTTGGTAATTTATGCAATTTATATACATCATAGCTGGGTTGATTTTTGGTTGCATCACTCTTTTGGAAGCTTTCATGGTGCTTTCTGATACCATGAAAATTGGTCCTCAGAAAGTGGGTATTTAGTTTGGTTCCAGTTCAGGGGCCTCTGCAATAGGGTCTTTCCTTCCACATCTAGGGGGTAACCAACGATAATAGCAATAATCTGTATGTTTTAGTATTCTTCTTATATATGGTACTGGGGATTTGGTTAGGTGATCGAACTTTGGGTCTTGAAGGAAGTGCTGCCATCCCAGATGAGAAAGGTTCTTTAAAACCTATGTATGTTTATATATTCAATGTGTGTGTTGTAGGTTTTTGTTGCTGTTGCTTGGGGTAAACAGTTAACAGTATGATTCTTTGTGGATTTTTTCAGTCATATATATTGTTATTTTACTGACCTCCCTCCTTCTCCTGTATATACCTTCCACATGTTCCCTAAGGGCCCCTGGCCCTGCTCTTAACAGGTATGTAAGTTCTTGCCACAACTTCCCAATAGTGATGGACTGTTGTTACATAGAATTCAAGCCAAATGAGCCTTTTCCCCTAAGCTGTCCATTGTCAAGGTATCTTATCAGTGTAACAGAAACAAAACTTGGACAGATAGGAAAAGACAGCAAGGAAATGCAGATTCCAGCTCTAACTAGAAACTGCAGCATCTTTTCACCCTTGTCTTGTTTTTTACCCTGAGCCGAGTACATTAAGTAAGTTTATTATGAAATCAGTGGCATATTATGCATGCAAATACCTAGACTTTAGTCATTTTTCATTGACAATTTATCTATTTTAAAGTAGAAGAGAAATTCCTTAAGAAGAACAACAGGTGATATTTAAGAAAATGTCACTCATAATGACTCCAAAATTCCACATGAGCCTAACAACATTTCCTTTAGGCCTGTGTATCTGTCCTAATGAATATCTTAAGTCTCAAATGGGAAGATAATTTATCTGAAAAAAAGCAACAAACATAAATACTTGCAATTAAGGGACCTTTCTGTAATTCAAAACTGATGCTAGGTCAAGAGGCGTCACTGTAGTAGTATCAACCAAAAGCATGCCCATTTATCTAAATAAGCTGTTTTTTTATTTTTAAGTTTAAATTTAAATTAGAAACAAGGTTGCTTCACAAGTCAGTTCCAGGTCCCTCCCCTCCTCCCGTACCCTCCTCCAACCCCCCCCAATATCCCCTCATTTCCCCAGGGAGGGTGAGGCCCTCCATGGGGGTGTCCACAGTCTGTCATTTCATCCAGGGCAGGGCCCAGACCCTCCCCCAAGAGTTCAGGGTGAGAGTGCATCTCACATTGTTGGATGGGAGTCCCGAGTATACAAATGGACTTTGGACTCCCATCTAAATGAGCTGTTTAAGGCCATGTAGTAGAAAAGGTAATTATATTTATGAAAAGATGGCTAATATAAGGGGGAATTGTAATTTAAGGTTTCATTACTCCACAAATATCAGTGTTAATAATTGGAAAGAGTACTTTAGGAATCTAAGCTATGCATAAAGAAATCATACCAATTTGAATAGCTGGAATCAGTTATAGTTGCAGGGATTTACTATTAGGAAATTTTTCATAAGAACAGTGATATCTTGACTGGCTATTTCCAATTGCAAATAAAATACTGCAGCTGGAAAATACACATATTGGAATTCATAAAATTCCCATGAAAACAAAAAAGGAAGTCTCCTTGCTTTATGTCAATGTGGAAAAGGCATTAGATACTGTCATAATCTAAACTGAAGCCTGATATCTTTACCCTATTATTAATGTGGAAATAGTGACTTAACAGGGCAAAACAATTGCATAAGAGCAGTCTTCCATGTGTAAAATGTGAGAAGCTGGGCATCCAAAAGAAGCACTAAAAATAAAATAGTATTAGCAGAAGAGATGACATTTGTATAATTGCTCTTTACTGATGCTGAAGAAGCCATGCTATAAAACCATCAGCAAAGGGAGATAAATGCATCTCTAAAGGATACAATTGCCACCAAATCAAAGAGATGTTTACCAAGCCCATGAGAATCTAACTATGAAATATCTCACTTGAATTGTTATATAAGGTAGGGCATACAATTAGGTGAAAAGATAATTAATTATTGTTTCAATGACACATTCATTTGATTGTACATATGTCAGGAATACACTGGCAATGAATTTTAAACAACTGTAAAACAACCTGAAATTCTCTGAGGGAAGAGAGACCACAGAAGAAAATTGGTGTTTATGAATAGCTGAATATCGCCTAATAAACCTAGCCATGAAGCATCCCCAAACTGAAAAGAAATAGGAGGAGAAAATCAAAGGTCAAACCTCAGCAATTCAATGGCAGTGAAAAAAGTGGACGGAGGAAAAGAATTTAAAAGAAAGAAAATGAAAAAAAGTCGACAAAAATTGAGTCACAGACCCAGCTTTGTAGAGAGAAGCCTTTTCCTTGCCAGCCGTTTTGGTTTTTCCCAACTGGCAGTCCCCAAATAATACACAGGACACTGTATTACTTATGAAGTTGTTGGAAGTTTGCTTGGTTTCTTACTGGCTATCTCTGCTTAAATATTTACCTCATAATTGTTAATCTAAGTATTTCTCTTACCGGAGAAAGGGTCCAGACTTCTTACCCTGTGACAGCTAAAATGTGGCTCCCTGTGTTTCTCCTTCCCAGAGTTCTCCTCAACACCTAGTCCCACCTATCTAGCTTCCCTATTGGCCAACAGTGCTTTATTCGACAACCAATAAGAGACAGATTTCAGAATGACATCTCCCATCATCTCCTCTTTTCAGTCTAAAATAAGAGAAAGGTTTTAACTTCAACATAGTCAAATTATATATAACAGAACAGTTATCAAGGAAGAACAGAGTTACAATATTTGTCCATTAACATTCAGTAAGATTTAAAGAAAATACCATCCATCCCATCCTTGTGAGTACAAAGTTCTATATGTAGCTTATCTTTTACCATAACTAAGGAAAACTAAGATTATAACTATCTACCTTCAACTCCAGCAAAGACCACAGAAGGATAATGTATAAACACTAGAACTGACAGAGACATCTTGCTACCTAGAGAGTCATCTGAAGTTCCTCTGTAATGTTGGGTCATCCATCTTCAGCTCATAGGCCACAGTGTATCTGGAAGACTTCTTAGCAAAGCAGGAAATTTCAAGCTGTCCATCTGCATTGGCAGTTGGTCAGTCATGGTTCTGTGTCCTACAGAAAGTCTTATAGACTCTTCCATGAAGCAGGAACCCTGAGGACTGTTTGAGTTCAGCAGTCACTTTCCTGTGGGTCCTGCATATACAGTTTATACAGCAACAGTCAAGCAATCTAGGCAAGAGCAGATTCTTGCCCAAATGACTAATCTTGTGACGTTGAAAGCAAACTCCATAATGAGTTTATTTGATGTCCATCTTCCTTTCAGATGTAATTGATGTACCAGGAGCAGACATTTCTCATTGTCAAGAAAAACCATAAACCATTTTAAATACCATTTTCTGAAGGTCTTTGAAAGGTTTGAAGACAGTCTATCTATCTCAAATATATTTCTGTATATCTAGAAAATCTAACATACCTAACTATAAGTTCTGACTATTATAAGTAGCTATGTTTAGTCTGTATTCAATTATACATTATGTCTTAAAAGATCAGTATAAGCACAATACTTAAACAAGAGGAGAAATATACACATCACAAAATTGACCTTGAATTTGTATCAATAAATGAAAAACCATACCAATACAACATATTCATTTCCATACCATAATTCCCCTTTTACCTTCAAAAAGAGATTGGTTGTGATCATTAACCAAGTGTAAACAACCCCATTTAAATGAAAACAAAGATTTATAAACAATATGGGAATTTGGACGTCACTCATTCCAAACTGCTTCCTGACGGATGGGGGCGCTGTTCAGGCCATGGGGATCATGGCAAAACTCAGAAACCTGTAGAGGTCCTTATTTTCGGGGTCTGTAAGGCTGCATCATCTTAGCTGCAACATTATAGATGTTGAATCACTTGGGCCACTGCTTCCAGGGGTCTTGGTTCATCAAACCGTAGAAGCCTAGAAGGAATCCACAGCTTTCCATTTTCTGTGGAAACATAAATAAAACCTCTTTTCCCAAGTAACTGGTCTTTACATTTAAAGCTAGAGGTCAAAGCATTTTTGAAATATATAAGTTGGATAAATTTAGCAGCATTTATAATCAAGTATATTTTAGCAGTTGTTCTTTCCTTAGCCACTGAACAACTGAAAAACACAATAGTATACAGGATCAAGACTTTCTGTGTATTTTTTATCTTTATGTGGCGTATATTACCTATTTCTTTTACATTTATTTATTTATTTATTTATTTATTTATTTATTTATTTATTTGAGACAGGGTTTCTCTGGAAATCTGCCTGCCTCTGCCTCTGGAGTAAATCCTACCTGCATGCACCACTATAGCCAGCTTCTTTATTTATTTAGCACTATGTTGTTTCTTTTTCTCTCTCAATCCTATGTATATTTTGAAACACACTGTAAACCTCTAGAGGTTTTTCTTCATCCAAGTCTGACTTTATTGTAAATCTTTATGTTTTTCTGGCCTTGTCTGTTAAAACCCATGGCTGTTTAAACTGCAGCTTTTCCAAGATTGCAGGCTTAAGCGTGACTCCAGCACACCGCCTCCATCTATATTGACACCCAGCAAAAGCTGCCGGCTTGGAGATGTGGTCATTGCCACTTCCAGCTGTGTGTACACACCTTTCAATTGTTAGCAGAGCCTCTTAAAAGAATCTTGATGTTTCGTTGTTGTTGTTGTTGTTTTGGTTTGGTTTAGTTTTTTTTTTTTTTTTTTTTTTTTGCTTATGCTGAGTCCGGAAGACTCCCTTAGGTAAGCCGCGCGAGTCTCTGCTTGTCTCTAGCAAAACAGAGCTCACCTGAGAAAAATGCTACTATCAAGAAGCCATGCTTCTCTCTGTTCTTTTGTTTCTAAAATCCCTTTAAAGCTTTTGTCATTCTATGTGGAAATTCAATCCCACATGCTGACACCATATGTAGAGAGAAGCCTTCCCGGCAGCCTGCTTCCAGAGTTGCATCAGTACCAAATGAACACACAGGAGGCTATATTAATTATGAAGCTGTTGGAAGTTTGCTTGGTTTCTTACTGGCTATCTCTGACTTAAGTATTTACCCATATTTGTTAATCTAAGTATGTCTCTTACCAGAAAAAGGGTCTGTACTTCTTGCCCCTGTGGCGACTACATATTGGCTCCCTGTATTTCTCCTACCCAGAGTCCTCCTCGACTCCTAGTCCCTTCTATCTTGCTTCCCTCTTGGCCAGCAGTGCTTTATTCAACAACCAATAAGAGACAGATTTCAGAATGACATCTCCCATCACAGCTTTTCATTTGAAAGGGATGATTTACCTCTAGCTTAAAAAAACTATCTTTACTTCAAACAAATGCCTGTAAATAAGTCTATTTGATTCAAATTTTACATATTTTTCTAGTTTTACTGAAATTCCCACAGTTACCAATTTATCAATTATCTATAAAAAATATTCTCAGGGATGAAGTCATCATGGCTTAGTGGTTATATGCACTGGTTACTCTTACAGAAGACACACAGAAGCACACAATCACCTACAATCCCAGTTTCAGATGATCCTCTAGCCTAGACACACACACACACACACACACACACACACACACATACACACACACACACACACACACACAGTGTATACCACTCACACAGAGTACACATACATGCAGGCACTCACATCTACATATCAAGTAAAATAACCAAATCCTTAAAACTATTCTCAATTTTATATTTAGCAATACTGAACTCTTTTATGCTTATGTCCAGTTTTGTGAAGGAAACTATCAACACGGGTTATGTTCTCTTTTCTCCACTGTGGCTTAAGCTGCCTGAGAACTTGCTAACCAGTATCATTTTATTTTTGTGTAATATATTATTCTTGTGAAGAGAAATATGGCTTTTACATTATAACCCAAGGATCTCCCTCTGCTACAAGAGTTCTGATAGGAAATTCGTATACCATTCTCCCAGCTGGTACATATGTGACAGAGTTCATTGTTAACTTCAATTTTTAGAACACTCTTTTCTGAGGATGATAAATCCAACATGACTGTCATTTAATTCTAAAAGATATGTGTTTTCTTCTTTTGACTCCATGGCCTGACATTTCTCAAGTATTCATTCTTTTCTACCCCATAGCTGTCCTTTGGAACCATGTTTCACTGTTCAGGTATATCAACACTCCCCCATGTTATCTTGCTAAAGTGTTCTTCATATAGGAAGAGGTTGATGAAAATACTATTGGGGGATGTGTTCCTCATAAAGAAGAGACTTTTTAGGGAACTCAGTATTTCAAAAGCCTCAAAACAAAGAGCTATTCCTCTTCCTCAGACTTCGCTCATTAATATGGATAAATAGCCTGTTCTGACTAGAAAGAGTCAAGAAAACTGTATGTAAATGCAAACAATGAGAATTTTAAAAATACACATGAACTCAAGGATTATTCATCCACAAGCCCTTTGAGAATTTCTGTCTTTGCTGGTTTCTGCACTATGCACATTTAAATTATCTCTGGAATGAGGCTTTTTGAACTCTATCTTATGGACAATATCACAGGAGACTCAAAAATCTGTAAACATGCTAAAGTTAAAGAAACTTTAGATGGTAATCTATACAGGATTGTGACTTTTTCTGAATAAATGAGATGGTGCATTTAGAGCAATATATATATATATATATATATATATATATATATATCACTCAGTCTATATAAGTTTAAAACTAATTGATTGGTAATAAATGGTTAGGGGTACTTAGTAATCACATATAATTAAAGATGACTATGCTATATAGATGATAAAATTGTCCGGCAGAGTTGTAAGGACCAGAATCTGTATTTCCATGGGCAAGTCAAACATCAGTTTGTCAGGATTTCACCTCAAAGATGCACAAAACTGGTATTTTGAGGTACAATACAGGTGAAGTTAACATGATACAGCCCCCAAATCTTGAAGAAGTCATTTAATTTCTCCAAACACAGGTTTCTTCATCTGTAGAAGCGGTCTAATTCCCAAATCATAGGATTATGATAAAAATTAAGTGATGCTAACGTGGATTGTGTATAAAAGAGTCATACACTACTCTTTATTTCTCTTTCTTCCCTATACTCTATCCTTCTTTTCCAAAAGCAAAACTCAAAACAAAAAATGTCTCCAATTTGGCTTAGATGGGTTGAGGATAATAGAGATTTTGAAAGTTATACCTCAAATGTTTTCGCTAAGGTCTTGGGCTTTTTGGTGCTTGGCTGAGGTACGGTAACTGAGGTTGGAGAAAAATGTGAATGCTCACGTAAGTGTTATAGGAGTATAGCACATGAAAACACACTTGAACCCCTTCCTCTCCCAGCTGAACCGATGTCTGTGTCCACTGGACTCGGTCACCCGTTGGTTCTCTTGATCAGCTTGAGCCCTTTGATCTTGCTTTGTACTCCAGCTGCTGCAGCCTACTACTAAGGTCTACATAACAGGCAAATTCCCCTCTTAAAATTGATCTGCCTTGTTCTCTGATTTCTGTACTCTGAAACTGATACTAATCTTCTCCTTGCACCTCAAAACTACATCAGTTGTGGCAACAGAAATTGCTAGTGGTTGTCTTTTTGCCAAACCATAGATGATTCAGATCATCTTGGTCAAGGTAACATTTGACTTCAGCTCTCCAGTCCCCTTGAAGTAACATCTTTCAATGACGTGTAGTATACCCAAGTGAGTGGTTTTTCACCAGTCCAGCAGCCATTTATCTTAGCTTCTTAGATTACTTAACATCACTTCCTTAAACAACTTCCAAGTTTCAGAATTCTCCCCTTGAACTAGTGTACAACACCTTCCACTGGAAATTCCATTTAATTCTGACATTAAAATTTTTATTTAGGTTTGTTATTTCAAATTTATTTCCCTGGCCTGAATCCCTCCCCTGAACTGCTGACCTTTTTGTACCCATCATGTCTGCTTCTTATTTATAGCATTTTCATTTAGATGACTCAGCATCTGAATTATACACGAAAATTTTACCCCCTAGAGTAGACCTGAAATTTGAACCCCTAGTTCATCCTGTTTCAAAGGATAGCAGCTTCAATCATACCTTCCTGAAAGATAGAGTCCCCTCTAAGTGTTACTCTTCTCTCACCCCTCACCTTCAACCCATTAGCAAGTTCTGGTGGCTCTACCTTGGAAAACTGTTCAGAGACTGTTTCCTGCACACTGACACAACCCTGTCCCCTAGTATCATCATAGTGTTCTGGGTTTACCTTAATAGTCTTCCTTAGTTGTTTCCTTGCTTGTCTGCAATATATCATCGAGAAGACACAGAGAAACTTCTTAAATGATCTTGACTAAAAAAGTTATATAAATTTTCTATAAAATTATATAAAAGTCTTTTGCAAGGCCCTGAGTGGAGGTTTTCTTCCCCTTGAAATTCATACTCTCTGTCTTCCTTCACTTGCTTTTTTCTCCACACTGTTACATAATTTACTTGTTTATGTGTATATATGTACACACAAACACACACACACACACACACAAGCTCAAGGAGGACAGGACTACTTGCCTTTTCAATTCTTTAGCTCATGGGTATAGATTTTGTGAAAAACCAACAAACAAAACAAGCAAATAAAAACAATGTCTGGAACACTCCTGGAGTTTGGCAAATGTGCATGCAATGATAAATTGATTCATGGTCTTTTGATTTCAGAATTATGCATATATAAATACATATATATATTCATATTTGATAGTACTGCTCATATAGTAGGTTCTTTAATAGATCATCTTAAGTAAAATTTGTAGTCTACAAAACAAAAATAATACTATTGCAAATTGTGCCAGAAGTCACAGAGCAACCACCAATCCCAACTTCCACAGTGGATTGCCCCCTCCCACATCAATAATTCATCAAGAGAATGCCCCAAAGACTTGCCTGCAGACCATCATGATGGAGACAATTCCTCTGTGTTTTAGTTACTTTTAATCTACGTGACAAAATACCATGATCAAGGCAACTTGTAAAAGAAAGTGTTTAATTGGACTTACAGTTTCAGAGAGTTACACTATAATGCTGGACCAAAGGCATGGTGGCAGGAGAAGCTAAGGAATTCCATTTTTATCCTCAATCAGGAGGTAGAAAGGGCACACTGGAATTGGTTCAAGTCTTTTGTAACCTCAAAACCCAACCCAGTGATACACCCCCTTTGACAAACCACACCTGCTAATCCTTTACAAACAGTTCCATCAACTATAGAGTAAGTAATCAAACTAGTAAAGTTATATGGTCCATTTTCATTAAAACCTCCACATTAGGTGACTTTTGTTTCTGTCAAATTGACATAAAATAACCAAAACAAGGAAAAGATGAACTGTTTACAGAGAAGAGAGGAAGGAGGTAGAGAACATGGGAAAGACAAGAATAATCGTTTCTTTCCATATGTGAAATCAATATGTGAAAATATGCACATATATGATATATGACATTAAAGTAGAGGAGAACTATTTGGGGACATGAGAGGGATCAGTAGTAGCCAGGATGGGAAGGCAAGAGACCTCCTTCATTGAGATAAGTATGAGCAAATATTTATATGATATACATATGTAAAAATGTCACAATGAAACCCATTATTTTGTTTGTTAACTAAAATAATTAACACAATATAAAATACAACAATCAGCAGAAGGGAATTTGGTATGTCAGAAAAAAACACAGACTTAAAAGCTGGCTAGGCAAGAGAAAATCAGTCAACAAAAGAGCCTCAATTGATACAGTCACAGAATCATCATTGACAAGGAAAGTCACTGTAATAAAGTAAATTTGAGGAAAACATTTGGAAATGAATGCCTAATGGGAGAGGATTCTGGGGTGGAAACAGGGCTTACCACAAAGGGAGGAGTCATAGCTAAATAGCTTTCTCAATGTTGTCTTCCTTCATGTAATTTGGGTGGCTTGCACTCTGATTCTGGAGGAGAAATCAATTTGAGCTCAGTGTGTGTGTGCTTTGTTTTCCAGCTCTCTGTGTGGGTAACAGCTCCACACTGAAGAGATAAGCTGTGAAATGTCTCTCCTGTTTAGAGTCCCCTGCCGGTTCTGGGCACTAACCAGTTGCCGACCCCCGAGCCTAGTCTAGTCCCATGTCCTCCTTTCAGGTGCTGACTCCAACCTATTCTAGTGCAGTGTCCTCATACACAGCTCATGTAAAGGGAGCCTGTTCTGTTCTTCGGGCTGTGTTTTCTTCACAAGCCTGAGTGTTCAGTCTCTCAAGACAGGAGTGTAAGTGGTAAATTTCCTTTATCTCTTATCTAGGCTACCCAATCCCTTGGCCTTGATTTGGAATTTGACAAGCTCCTTGACTGTTCTGCTTCTTACTTCCCATTGGTCAAGAAATAAATAAATAAATAAATGAAAGCATTGCACACAACTAGGCAGGTAACTGAGAAGAAGCCTCCAATAAAGAGTTTCCAGGTTTCCAGCATCCCACTCCTAGGGGGTGAGGGTGGAAGCTGTAATTACGCACAGCACTTAGTGGAGTTTGAGGATTAGATTTCAAAAGAACAATCAAGAAATGCCAGGAGTGGGCTATGGGCTCGGTTTCGTGAAGGCCCACATGAGGTTCAAAGTTTTCATACTCTCAAAAGCTTCAATGGCACTAGAAATTGTACATTTTCTTATCAACAGGGAGTCTAAACATAGCATTATGGAGGAGAAGAATTTAAAATAAGTAAAGAATGTCTTCAAACCACACTTATTGAAGTAGGACACCATGTACAAATATACACTTGTGTGAAGTGCATTAAAGCAAGAAAAGCAAGTGGCACTGAGTAAGCCAGGGCTTGATTTGAATGCTAGAAACTATAATGCTAGTGTGGGTTGGGAAGATAGCTTAGCTAGCAAAGCACTTACCTTGCAAACAGGTTCATTGCTAGTACCCCACGAGTCTTACTTATGGTTACTACTGCTGTGATGAAACACCATGGCCAAAAGCAAGTTGCACGAGCAAATGGTTTATTTCACTCCTACTTCCCTGTCACAATAGAACCAAGACCATCAGCCCTGAGGTGACACAACCCACAATTGGCTGGACCCTCTCACTTCAATCACTAAGAAAATGTTCTGAGGGCTTGTGTGCTGCCCAATCTTATGGAGGCATTTTCTCTATTAATGTCCTTCCGTTAGAATGACTCTAGTGTATGCTAAGGTGACATAAAAATTAGCCAGCACACCATGATGTGAGGGTGCATATTATTTAAATGTGTATCTGTACATATATATACTAAACATATACATGTATGTGTGTGTGTGTGTGTGTGTCTCTAGTATTTTGTGCATTTTTAATCCCAGCACTGGTGAAATAGAGATAGGGAGGTCTCTTGGGCTTGTTGAACAGCCAGACTTCTGGTCTTGGACAAGTTTCAGGCCAATGGGAGATTGTCTCAAAGAAAAAAGAAAAAAAAGACGGACAGTGCTTGAGGAACAATGCTCAAAGTTGTCCTCTGACCTCCACATGCAGACATACACATGTGTACAGTAACCTGAAAATACGAATGCACTCCCGCACATGAACATGTACACACACACACACACACACACACACACACACACACACACACACACAGGAGAGAGACTATGTTAATATAATGTAGGTGGTTAAATACTCTTTTAAGGACTGAAACTAGATTCACTCTTGCAATTAGTCTCTACTGACTGAATAATTACTGTGTACTATAGTGAGTTTGACACCGATGAACTTAAATTCAGATCCTGAATGAGACTTTCTGCTAGTGACAAGAGCAATCACTTCAGAGTCTTATAAGTGTTTGCTAAGTCACAGAAGTATAGAGTATAGAGTATTCATGAAAACTAAGCCAGCAAGTGGTTGCTCTGCTCTGCTGTTTGTCTCCCAGGGGCACAGAGGACACAATAACACAACACTGCTAAAATCCACTATTCAACAATCCCATGGCTTTTTCTACTTTAGTTAAGAAGAAGGACCAAAAGTCTGGAGAGATAGCTCAGCAGTCAAAAGTACATGATTCTCTTACTCAGGGCCCAGGCTCAGTTCCCAGTGCCCATGAGGCAGCTCACAATTGTTTGAAATTCCAATTCCAGTAGACCTTTATGTGGCCTCTGTGAACACTGCAGGCATATGGTATACTAAGATATATGTAGTTAATAATAAAACTGGATATATTCTTTATAAGAGGATAAAGACCAAGAGAAAAAACTGAGAAGTGAAATTCATCCATTTAGTGGAATGGTGTTGCCAAGGGAGTTGGAGGTTCTATGAGAACACAGCAAGAGCCTGGTTCTCCTTGATTCTTAGTACACAAAAAAAAGAGGAAGTATACAAAACAACAAAGTGTACCCCATCAGCATGAATTCCACATGCTGTGTCTGATTTATTGCATCACAAAGAATTAAGACAACCCTTGTCATTTAAACTCTTTTTCTTAGTTTCCACATCTGTAGAATGGAAATAATGTGGGCACTTGGGTAGTTTATGAACACAGATACAATAGTCTTTCTCCACACTAAATGCACTGTATGCACTGTAGCTCCTTCCATTTTTTCCTTCTCCCAAAATTCAGGATGGTTTGTGACTCCTTGGCAAGCACATTCACACATACACACAAATGAAAGTGGCATTGCTAATTTCTAGCTCCAACTTCAAGAGGCAGGATTCCCTCCCTCTCACTATTGGACAGGACTCTTTCTCATGAAGACATGATGTCTCCTGTATAGGGACAAGCTACTGGGTGATGAAAAATTGTGGGGAGCCACCCCCACATTCTCCGTTACAAGATGGCGCCGACACCCGTTGTCAGTTGGAGTAAACAACCTTGGTGCGCACGTGCCTGCTACTTTTCCATCCCTTACTCTCTGCCTCTCCTGTGGTGTCATATGGGCTGACGAGCAGGAGCCAGTCAGGAGATGACACGTCCAAGGCAGGGACTGCTGAGCTATATAAGGGTTGGGCTTTTCACTCCCCGGGTCTCCGCTTTGTAAGCTTATGCTCTCCCTCTCAAGACGCATTAAAGCTGTTCTGCAGAAGGATCCTAAGTGTGCCGCGTCGTTCTTGCTGGCGAGACGGTAGCGCGGGACAAAAAACCACTTGAACATGAGGCAGAGGAGTCAGTCTCGCAGTCCCAATCAAGACCCTAGAAACATCACAGCTCATCAGATGTACCAACTTGATCTTGACCAGCAGGACTACCCAGAGGCTCACCAACTACTGAGAAATGCTTAACTAAGCTTTAAGGTGGTTTCTTATACAGCGGTAAAAACTGATCCATGTGAGGAGAGGAGTAATTGTAATACCATGTAAGTACTTACATTAAAAAGAGTTCATTCTGAAACTCAAGTGATTGTCTCAACTGCCTGTGAATGGAAGCCTGCTGGACTGCTAGCCAAAGTGTGTGCTGATGAGAGACAGTGCTCTGGTGGCTACATATGTGACTTTAACCCTGAGAGTACGACCTCTAGAGGACCCAATTTTCTGTGCAGATAAGTAGCATCAGAACAGAGTGTTTGTCTAAATCATGCCAAATTCTCTCCCTAACTTGCCAGATGGAATGGAGTATAAACCAATAAGGGGCAGGGTAAGTCATTGTCAGTACCTCTATACAAGATTCTTGTCAGATACTCAACTTAGCATAATTCCTGTCCATCCCTGAAGTTCCTTTTCATAGTGAGATGGTAAATACATTTTCGGTTTTTTTTTTAATTTTTTGTTTACAGACAAGCTTGCTTCACATGCCAAAACCTGGTCCCTCCCCTCCTTTCCCCATTCCCCCAGTCCCTGCCCAATCCCCACTTGGTTCCCCAGGGAGGATGAGGCCCTCCCTGGGGGATCTCCAGGGTCTGTTACTTCATTCAGAGCAGGGCCTAGGCCCTCCCCCAAGAATTCAGGCTGAGAGAGCATCCTTAATTGTGGGATGGGCACCCAAAGTCCATTTGTATGTTAGGGATAAATACTGATCTACTACCCAAGGCCCTATAGATGCCTAGGCCTCCTCACTGACACCCATATTCAGGAGTTCTGGATCAGTCTCATGCTGGTCTCTCAGCCATTAGCCTGGAGTCCAAGAGCCTCTGCTTCTATCAGTCACTTGATGGAGGTTCTGGGATGGCATATAAGGTAGTTGTTGAGGGAAGAATAGAGGGGAGCAGGATGAGAGATATCATAATAGAGGGACTCATTATAGGTTTGAGTTGAGATCTGGCGCTAGTGAGATTTTCAGAGATCTACAAGGATGATACCAACTGGCAAATTAAGCAATAGTGGAGCGATTACCTTAAATGCCCCCACCTAGTAAATATATTTTCTGATGAGCAGCAGTGTCCTGATGGTATTTTTCTTCCCATGAAAGTAACATAGAGGCAGCCACCCCACTTGGCTAAAGCTCACAGTATTTAATTATTCACATGTAATTAGACTATAGATAGGCCACAGTGCTATTGTGGTGTGTCTCAAAACATATGTTCCCACTAACAAGCATGTCCTTTCCAATGAACAGTAATACGGGGAAATTGTCTTATGCACAACTATGAGCTAAGGGATAAATATCCAGCCAAATTAACTCATGAAATTCATCACTATGCTTTGCCTTCTCTTCGTTAAATTTAGTGCCTGGGTATTCCAAAGTCTTCCACAGAGGATCCATATGTGCTTTGGAAATAGCCACACACATCTTTTTTATGACTCCATACTTTTTTTATTACTTTTTATTTAAATTAAAAACAATCTTATTTTACATACCAATCCCAGTTCCCTCTCCCTCAATCCTCCCACTCCCCTCACCATTTCACCATCCTGCCCCGCATCCACCCCTCAGAGAGGGTGAGGCCTCCCATGGGGGATCATCAAAGTATGACTCCACTCTTTAGTTAATGTTGCCTTTCATAGCTATAAAATTAATTGCAAAGAACATTGGCTCTCTCAAGTTTTTTCTCCCTCTTTCTCTTCCTCTTTTTCTTGACTATAAAAGAGTTTAGCTTACAGTTTCTATTCCAATATAATGTACTTCCTAAATAAAATTTCACACCCAAGAAAATGTTTGCCTTAAGTAAAATATTTTAAGGAAAAAATATCTTTTTTTAAAAAAATAACAATAACTTCTGTCATCACTTGAACGTACAGAGCAACATCTGTTTCCCTTCACACTAGATTCTACCTCTTAAAATTTGGAGAACTATGTGTCCTCATACACATAAATATTTCCTGAGCAAATAACAATGTATTGGGGGATTTATAGTTATAACATACAAAAATATGTTTGTAAAATTCACACTGTCAATAATTTAGCAGTGCAAGAAATAGCTAATAATTTGAAGAACAGCTTTGTCTTTGAATCAATATAATTAACCTAGAAACCATGTCACCTATTCATAATAGCTCATAGAAAAAAAATAAACACAACTCACTTGATAGCCTTTCACAGATTTGTGGAGAACTAGTTGGATAGGGTGGGCATGAATTTTTCATAAGATATATTGATTTACATTGAACAATTCACCTGCACTAAAATAAAACACACAAGGGCCTTTTTACATATGCCACAAGACATTTGGCTACTGACAATCTATGACCTTCCTTAAATTATTTTTGGGAAGTCATGGGAAAGTGAAAGTTCAAGTGACCCTACTGACCTCATGTTCATGAATAACTAATCCCTGCAGTGTGTCAAGAAGCTGGTCCCAGGCATAGATCAAACAAAGCAGCAACAAGACACTTCTCCCTGGAATAGCAAAAGGGGGTGACCTGAGAGAGAAGTGCTCAAAAATCAGAGTCCTGGACCAAGAGTAGGAGAGGTTTGGAAGCACAAGGGCCTCACCCCATCTTTAAAGATTCTCCCAAAGCCTCCTTCCAAACCCAAACCTTCAGGGTAAGAGTAATCTTCAACAGTCCACAAGGCCCTGCCCCACTGTCCTTCTAGCCTCCCCCACCTCCAGCTTCATCCTTTGTTACTTTCTTATGTGGCTTCATCTCCTGCCATTCTTATGTCCTTGCCAGGGTATACTCCTGCTGCATGGAAAGGGTCTTGACTATTCCTCATGCCCTGTGCTCTTGTCTCTTTCAAGTCTTTCTTCAAAAATCGTATTCTCTGTGAGATGATTTTTACACCCATCCCAGTTTGAAGCTTAAAGAGTCTGCCTCATGGATGCCACCCCCATGTCAGGTTTCTTTTGTAGTTATCACTTATCATCCAGCATGCCTCCTTCCCCGGTTGTTTGCTTATTGCTTGCCTTTCACCAGAAACCCTGCTTCAAGAGCTCCACTTCTGACATCTGGGTTGTTTCTAAAGAGCCAACAGCACTGCCTGCCACTAAAGGACTTGGAACATAATTACTGAAGGATAGAGATGAAGGAAGAACTGTCACCAGGGGAGTTAACTGTTGAGTGTAGCCTTCCCACCAGCTTGGTTCCAGAGCCGCATCAGTCCCAAAATAACACACAGGAGGCTATATTAATTATAAATCTGTTGGCCGTTTGCTTGGTTTCTTACTGGCTATCTCTGACTTAAGAATTTACCTCATATTTGTTAATCTAAGTATTTCTCTTACCAGAGAAAGGGTCTGGACTTCTTACACCTGTGGCGGCTACATCGTGGCTCCCTGTGTTTCTCCTTCCCAGAGTTCTCCTCAACACCTAGTCCCACCTATCTAGCTTCCCTATTGGCCAACAGTGCCAATAGGAGACAGATTTCAGAATGGCATCTCCCATCATCTCCTCTTTTCTGTCTAAACAAAAAGAAAGGTCTTAACTTTAACATAGTCAAATTATATATAACAGAACAGCTACCAAGCAAGAACACAGTTACAATATTTTGTCCATAAACATTCAGGAAGATTTAAAGAAAATACCATCCATCCCATCCTTGTGAGTACAAAGTCCTATATGTAGATTATCTTTTATCATAACTAAGGAAAACTAAGATTATAACTATCTGCCTTCAACTCCAGCAAAGACCACAGAAGGATAATGTATAAACACTAGAACTGACAGAGACATCTTGCTACCTAGAGAGTCATCTGAAAGTTCCTCTGTAATGTTGGGTCATCCATCTTCAGCTCATAGGCCACAGTGTATCTGGAAGACTTCCCAGCAAAGCAGGAGATTTCAAACTGTCCATCTGCATTAGCAGTCTGTCATTCATTTTTCTGTATCCTGCAGAAAGTCTCATAGACTCTTCCATGAATCAGGAACCCTGAAGGACTGTTTGAGTTCAGCAGTCACTTTCCTGTGCGTCCTGCATATTCAGTTTATACAGCAACAGTCAAGCAATCTAGGCAAGAGCAGTTTCTTGCCCAAATGGCTAATCTTGCCACGATGAAAGAAAACTCCATAACGAGTTTCTTTGATGCCCATCTTCCTCTCAGACATAATTGATGTGCCAGAAGCAGACATTTCTCATTGTCAAGAAAAACCCTAAACCATTTTAAATGCCATTTTCTGGAGGTCTTTGAAAGGTTTGAAGGCTGTTTATCTATCTCAAATATATTTCTGTATATCTAGAAAACCTAACTTACTCAACTATAAGTTCTGACTATTATAAGTAACTATCTATAATCTGTACTTAATTATGCATTACATTTTAGAAGATCAGTATAAGCACAATATTTAATCAAGAAGAGAAATATACACATCACAAAATTGACCTTGAATTTGTATCAATAAATGAAAAACCATACCAATATAACGTATTCATTTCCATACCATATTCTTCTTTTACCTTCAAAAAGAGATTGGTTGTGATCAATAACCAATTATAAGCAACCCCATTCAATGAAAACAAAGATTTATAAACAATATGGGGATTTGGATGTCGCTCATTCCAAACTGCTTCCTGCTGGATGGGGGCGCTGTTCATGCCATGGGGATCATGACAAAACCTGTATAAGTCCTTATTTTTGGGGTCTGTAAGGCTGCATCATCTTAGCTGCAACATTTTAGATGTTGAATCACTTGGGCCATTGCTTCCGGGGGTCTATGTTCATCAAACCACAGAAGCCTGGAAGGAATCCACAGCTTTACATTTTCTGTGGAAACACAAATAAAATATCTTTTCCAAAGCAACATATCCTTATACTTGAATTTTGAAGTCAAGGCATTTTTCAAAAGATATAAGTTGAATTAATTTAGCTGCATTTATAAGGAAGTATATTTTAGCAGTTGTTCCTTTAGCAATCAAAAAACTGAAAAACACAATAGTATACCGTATCCAGACTTTCTGTGTATTTTCCATCTTTAAGTGGCTTATATTACTCTATTTCTTTTACTTTTATTTATTTTTTTATTTCTCTGAGACAGGGTTTCTCTGGAAATCTGCCTACCTCTGCCTCTGGAGCAAATCCTACTGGCATGTGCCACCACAGCCAGCTTCTCTATTTATTTACCACTATGCTATTTTTTTCTCTCTCAATCCTGTGTATATTTTTAAATATACTCTAAACCTTTAGAGGTTTTTCTTCACCTGAATCTGACTTTACTGTAAATCTTTATTCTTGCCACATGTCTTATCTGCTAAAAACCATAGCTGTTTAAACTGCAGTTTTTCCAAGATGGCGGGCATAAGTTTGACTCCAGCCCACTGCCTCAGTCTATGCTGGCATCCAGCAAAAGCTGCCAGCTTGGAGATGTGGTCACTGCCACTTTCAGCTGTATGTACACACCTTTTAATTGTTAGCAGAGCCTCTTAAAAGAACCTTGCTTGGTTTTTGTTGTTGTTGTTGTTGTTTATGCTGAGTCAGAAAGACTCTCTTAAGCGAGCCCTGTGAGTCTCTGCTTGTCACTAAGCAAAACAGAGCCCACCTGAGAAAATGCTGCTACCAAGAAGCTGTGCTTCTCTCCATTCTTTTGTTTCTAAAATTCCTTTTAAGCTTTTGTCATTTTATGTGGAAATATAATCCCACATGCTGATACCATATGTTGAGTGTAGCCTTCCCACCAGCTTGGTTCCAGAGCTGCATCAGTCCCAAATGAACACACAGGAGGCTATATTAATTATAAATCTGTTGGTCATTTGCTTGGTTTCTTACTGACTATCTCTGACTTAAGTATTTACCTCATAACTGTTAACCCAAGTATTTCTCTTACCGGAGAAAGGGTCTGGACCTTTTACTCCTCTGGAGGCTATTGTGACTCCCTGTGTTTCTCCTTCCCAGAATCCTCCTCGTCTCCTAGCCCCACCTATCTTGTTTCCATATTGGCCAACAGTGCTTTATTCAACAACCAATAAGAGACAGATTTCAGAATAACATCTCCCATCAGTTAACAAACTACAAAACAACCCATTCTAGAAAAGGGGAGCAAAACATGACTGGGCACCATGATGACTAGTCTTATGTCAACTTGAAAGAGCTAGAGCTATCAGAAAGGAGGGAACATCAACTGAGAAAATGCCTCCATAACATCCAGCTGTAAGGCATTTTCTTAATTGATAAGGGCGGGCCCAGCTCTTTGTGGGTGGTGCCACCTCTTGGCAGATGGTCCTGAATTCTATAAGAAAGCAGGCTAAGCAGGGCATGATGAGCAAGACAGTAAGCAGCATTCCTCCATGGTCTCTGCATCAGCTCCTGCCTCCAGGTTGCTGCCTTTTGAGTTCCTGTCCTGACTCCCCCCAGTGATCTTACCTGGAAGTATAAGCCAAAATAAACTTTTTCCTTGCAACTTGCTTTTGGTCATGGTGTTTCATCACAGCAATAGTAACACTAACTAGGATGGACACCATACTTATCCCCTGTGTGTAAATCAGTCAACATGACAGTAGAATGTGAAAGGCTCATGAGTGCAATGGAGAAGCCACCGTAAAACATAATCCTACTCATGTCTATGAAAACCTTGATTATCCTTACCAGATCCTCTCTTAATCTCTAGGCAATAAAGCATCAATTTTATAGAAAAGAAACTTTCTGTCCAAGTAACTAAAAGGAGAGATGCTGAAACCACCCTTTAGGGCTTGGGGTGTAACTCAGTGATAGGAGCATTTGCCTACCACCCCACAGGGGTTCTAGGTCACTGGCACTGTCAAAAATTCAAACAAGGACCAAACTCTGTCTTCCAGAAGATTTTTCACATTCTTTCACCCCTGCAATTGCATTCAGTGTTAGCTTTTCTATACTGTTCAGGGTGCCCACAACCTTTCAAATAAATTACTAGGACATGAAGTACATGGGCTATTTATTAGTATAGGCTGGTCTGGAGTCCATTTCTTATTTGGCCTTAAGCTTTTGTGAATATTATTCTGAATTCTAAGAATAGAGGTATAACATGGTACTTTCTGCATAATTTGATTGCACGTAGGTGTGTGTGTGTGTGTGTGTGTGTGTGTGTGTGTAGGGCTGTGTGTGTGTGTGTGTGTTTCTATTTAAGAAGAATACCAATCTTAAAAGTCTTCAGGCCCACTTTGAACAAACGGGATCACTCCAAAAAAAAGGTAAATTAAAAAGCTAGCACCAAGGCAGAACTGACACCTTAGAGGAAATTAAGCAAAAAGAAGCATGAAAGAGAAAGAACGCAAACCTTAAAAAGTTAGATAAAGAAAATGCTAGAGCCATTTGTGAAAGTCTAATAATTTCTAACACTGCTCTATATGCTGCCATGATTGGTTTCTCAAGAGAACTGTTCTGCAAATGCAACATCATAGAAGCCAAAGCGCTTAGCCTTCCCCACCCAACCTAAATCTGTAGTCAGAAGCATTCAAGTGGACAATGTCATCACCAAGTTCACTATGCAGGTCCCTAAGGGAGAAGTTTTTGATAAGCTGTGAGTTTCATGGAGTCACAGAAAGAAAATAGATCATGACAACCCCAGACATGCCTTGGCCTTCTCATATGCTGCCATCTGTAGAACTTGAGCTTAGACTTTCCTCAAACTTGAAGAAGAAACACCCCACTGCCTAGAAACACCATTATATAAGCACAATTGTCCAGGGGAGAGAGAGCCCTCATCCTCACCAATGGATTCTAAAGAAATCATTGTAAATGTTAGCAATTGATAAGAATTTCTTTTGTGGCAAGAAAGTACATTGCACAACACACAGGAGACTACTTTGCCACAGCTATTATCATCAAAATAGAAAGCAAGTTGTTGATTGTAGGGAAACCCCTGCAAGGAATGATGACTGATACCTTAAGTAGAGAATGTAGGTGTGCCATGGCTCATCTGAAAATCTGAGGGCACCAAACCTGCCTTTATGGACTTAAACCACACATACATGACTGTAGAATGTTTCAGGAAATCTGAAAACTTTGAGACTAGACGGGACTTTGGTTGGTGCTTGTCACTTAGTGCATTTAGGGTCTTTAAAATAATGAATGAAAGATTAAAAACAGAAAAGCTCCTCAGACCACAGTCTCTCTGAAGATCTCTGGCATCACTGCTTTATGATTTCAATATATTTAAGTCATTCTTGGAATAGTCAATTACCAAACATGGCAGAAAATGGTTTGTTAGCTAGCAACTAAACAATTGAAATATTATAATATTTGTTACAAAATTTAAGTTTCACAACTGGACATTGGTGGCATATACCTTTAATCACAGCATTTGGGAGGCAGAGGCAGGCAGATCTCTATGTTTCAGAGACCATCCGATCTACAAGAGCTAGTTCTAGGACAGCCTCCAAAGCTACACAGGGAAACTCTGTCTCGAGAAACAACCAAAAAAACTTAGTTTTACACAGTTATTTTCTTAAAATTGTCAAACATTAAGATTTAGCAAAATGGAGGAAGGAGGAAAACACTCCCTCTCATTTTAACACAGAATACAGAAATTCAACTTACCAGCATACCTGAAAAAAAATCATCTAATGTTAACCACTTTAAAAGAATTGGAATGGGATAAATTTATATTTAATGACATTCAAGTTTGGTTGTAGAGGAGAAGAGTAGAATCAATACTCTGAAGATACTGTGTTGGAACAATTGCATGGGAAGACATAGAAACATAGATTTTCAGAGAAGTCCATCTGTGTTTTACATCCCAGACCACAACGTAGTCATGAGACCACTTATTAGTGGCACAAGTCGACCAGCTTCATAACACTGATAAAGGAGAAATACATTTCCTCTGTTGAAAAAGGACTAAATTGTACCTGTGAAAAAAATTAAATACTGTTTTAATTTTATTATACTTATATTCTTTATAATCCTTATACTTAAGTAGCTTTAAGAATTTCATTATAAGTATATATTTTATAAGTATATAATTTTATATTATGTTATATAAATTCATATATGACAAAGTTTGTTATATACTATGCATTATGTATTCAAACTATATATTTATGTATTTATATATCAGTGATATATGTATGATTGCTATAAATATCAATACACAAATATAGTATATATTACATTTCATATATGTATGTATAACTATATTTCTATTAATGGGAAAAGAGATGCCAGGAGAAATGTCCTGTTCTTTCTCAATCCTGTATAGTATTCTAAGGTATATTTCTATGTTTGCATAAAATTTTATTTGTGGTATATATTTACAACAAATATATATTATGTTCATATTATGTATATTTACATAATACATTTATATGTAATTTAAGTGATACATAGTTGATGTATATAACAAAGTTATATAATTTTATTTACAAGTTATATTTTGTAAGTATAATATATGCAAAACATATGTATATAATAAGCATAAAGAAATACTGTTTTAAACTATCAATATGGGAGATAGTTTGTTACATAGAATTGGTGACTTGAATATAAACTATGTCCCTATGCACAGAAAAATTCAAGATTCGTGTAGAAACAGAAAAATGAAGACTCCAGATTTTTGGATCACATATCCACAATGACTGCTCATTGTATACTCAATGACTTTATGCATATATGACTACACAAAAGTGTTATGCATAAATATAAACTCTTATTTTAAACTTTTTAGTATTATTATTTTATTTCAATGCATGTATATGGTATTTTGTCTACATTTATGTCTGTATATCAGCTATCTCAGGGCCCATGGAGGTTATTAGAATTCCCAGGTACTAGAGTTATAGACAGTTATGAGACATTGTGAGCTGATAGAAATCAAACCCAGGTCCTCTGGAAAAGCAGCCAGCATCCTTAACCACTGAGCTATCTCTCCAGCTTCAAATACAAACTTTTAAAAGGATAAGAAGAAAAGAAAAACAGAAATTCTGATACTGTTTCCAGGTTCCCAAGTGATCAGTCTGTTCACTCGACTGAAGACTTCTGGCATCGGTTTGTGAGCTGTTTAGATTCCTGCTCTACAGCTCTAACTGATTAGACAGCCCACTCATCAGGAACAGATTGAAAGCACTGAGGGGGAAGAAAGCATGGTATTTATATCATCTTTTTCATAATCGATTTAGCAAACAACAGACATTTAGAATAGAAGACATTTAAGTGTTTAAATGTTTCTCAACTCTGATGTCACATATACCAGTAGTATGTTCCAAATATTAGTGAAAACACATCAGTTTATGAGGCATTACTCCTTAATTAAGTTCGTGGATTCCAGGAAATCTCTTGGTCAGTGATACTACAGGTCTCTGAAGTAGCGATTTGGAAGGCCACAGTAATATGCATCAGTCAAGATCACTAAGTAAGATGCTGCACCTTGGTGGTAAAAGCTTCTGAAATGAGCTCTTTGTTCCTCTATTGTCTTCATTTATTTTCCTGCTGCTGTGATAGTCTATTCTGACAAAAGCCATATAAGAGACGAAGACTGACAGTTCCAAGTTACAACCAATCAGGATAAGGAAATCCAGAAACAGGAGCCTGAGGTAGCTGGTCAAACTGCATCTAGTCAGGAAATAGTGACAAACATATGCTCATCATACTTACTCCGTATATTACAGTTCAGTATTTCCAGCCAGTGAACTGTCAGACCCATGATTAAGATGTGTCATTCCCACCAGTGAGACTTCTAGCGATCTACAAGGACGACACCAACTGGCAAGCTAAGCAATAGTGGAGAGACCACCCTAAATGCCCATTCCTGATAATGAACTTGACGACTACCCTATATGCCATCCTAGAACCTTCATCCAGTGACTGATGGAAGCAGAGGCAAACACCCACAGCTAAACACTGAACTGAACTCCTGGAACCCAGTGACAGAGAGAAAGGAGCGATGAGCAAATGGGCAAAGAATGAACGGCTGACCTAAACAAGGGGGAGCTCTAGTACCCCAGACCGACAGCTGTGAGGCCAGCATGGGACTGATCCGGACCCCTGAGTGTGAGAGTCAGTGGGGAGGCCTGGGCAACCTGTGGGGCCCTGGGAAGTGGATCAGTGTTTATCCCTAGCATACAGATGGACTTCGTGTGTCCATAACACAAAGAGGGATGCTCTCTCAGCCTGGACTCTTGGGGGGAGGGCCTTGACCCTGCCCTGAGCAAGGTGACAGACTCTGGATATCCCCTGTGTAGAAGGAGCTATGAACGGGGTGGGAGGCTTGGGGGGAGGGGGAGGGGTGCGGGAGGAGGGGAGGGAGAGGTAGCTGGAATTGACATGTGAAGCAAGCTCTTTTCTTAAAAAATGTAATAAAAATTTTTTCTTGAAAAAAAAAAAAACGATGTCCCATTCCACATTAAATAACATGAATAATATAACCCCCAGCAGCCTACCTCTCAATTTAGTAGATCTCATGGAGCTGAGGACTAATGCCAGACTGGCCCTACCTTCAGAATTAGATGTGATGTGAAGGTTGTCCTAGCTGTTGATGTCCTAAACGAAGCTACCAGAAATGAAAGTCAAAAAGATTCATGGGAAAAAAAGAAGTTAGGAGAACTTTCCTGTTATTTCTCACTCCTGTATAGTATTCTAAAGTACATCACTACCTTCAAAACACAAAATCTCTCCCTGCTGTTTGTGTGAGCCTGCTAAATTAGCTGTTAGAGTCTTCTGTGATATCCTAAGGTGCAGAAACTAGCATGGTAAGCTTACAGTCATAATGAATTGCATCTGTGTCTTACCTCCACATTCTGTGCTGATTTCCAGCAAATAAGCCATTAGAAACACAATCATTGCTTCAGTCTGGCTTTCTGAAGGATCCAGGCCAAGGAACACAGATTCTGCACGACCAAACCTATAAAGTTGATGTTCTCAGCAGAGTTGTACTCTAGAAATGTTTTGTAAAAATCACATATGGATTTACCTCATCCAAGACTTATTAAATAATAATTGATATGGGCTGTGGTTTGAAACACATGTGTTCCCTCATGAACAATTTTATAAATGTGTCCGTTAAGATAAATACCACATGAGAATCAGATCCACATGTCCAGTTCTCCTCTTGCCCTTCAAGAAACATGGCACCTACCAAGTGTTGAGGAAAGTTGCCACATCATTTACATGGCTTCAAGAATTTGAACCTTACATAAGCCATCTCAAGGTAATGAAGAAAAGGACAGACATACAGTCAGAAAGTTGGGATGTAGTAGTCTGGACTCTCTAATGGAGAAAAAACAGTGCCCCAGCTCAGTGTGTTTATTTTATCAAATTTAATAGGAGGGTATATTCATTTCACATGGCTGGAACAAGGAAGCAGGTTATTAACATATTCATAAACAAGGAGGCTGGGTTTGTAGTATACAGCTGGATCAAAGAGACTAATCTTGGTAGGAGCAATCTCTATCAGGGAACAGTCTTCAGGCTATAGATATATCAAGGGAGAAAGTTATGGTGAACATTTTCTGCACATGTTGTAAGCATCCACACATGGACTAGAAGGGAAGGCTTTGCCCCTTTCCTCTGGGTCTCATGCTAGGGTCTTGTTGTGGTCGTGCCCATGTTGAAAACAGTACTCAAGATCTCATATACTGAGGGCTTCCTCTGCTCTCTGCAGAAGGTCTATGCCATAATTACACAAACTATAAAAAATATATCAAGGAATGTATTGGAGGCAGCATACTAAACAGGTGTGATAGGAACACAAACACAATGAACACTTCAGAACTTACATGAATGCAATCAGAATTTTGTAAAAGATTAGTGAGACTCATTATACTCTTTACCTTTCTTTTCAGACATTTTCATGTTTTACAAATTCAAAAGAGTCAAAGGCATGGAGCTCAGTTGAGTGGCTTGTAAGTAAGAAGTGATGTGAGACAGGCTAATTGATCGCTTTTGAAGATTAATTGGCCCATTCTCCATACTATGGTCTATAGAAACCAGCCTTGTCAACATTGGTGCAGTTTATTGAATTTTTGACTGCCAACTGAAAATTTAAATCATTCTTATTCTTCGGAAGGGATCCCACACACAATAGGCAATTTGGGTGATCACATCCGCTAAGAAAAGTTGGATGCTTTTCCTGAACCTTCTATGTACTATGCTGTTATCATGCACCTGCTTTTTAGATGGATAATTGATAGGAGATGGGTTGTTGAAGACAAAGTTTTCCTTGTGTATTTATGATAGAAATACACTTTTAGCGTAATCATTGAAAAAGCTCTGAAAACCTTTATGTCTAATATACAAGCACAGACTTTCTAGGACCGGTTTTTCTCTGCTCCCGTGGTGAGATACTAATAATACAATTTAGTCTAAATTTTTAGATTATTTTGAGAACTTAATGTAAAATATAACTAAATTATCTAATTGTTTTGAACAAGTGCTTGCCTTTAGGACCTACTGCCTGTGTCTGTTTCTTACGGCATGCACTATCTTGTGTTCTTAAGTATAGAGGATTGAGAAGAATACCTACCTTTACAATCTGTGATCAGGATAAGAAGAGAGATGTCGTGTGGAAGCCTGAAGAACAGAGTGACAAGTATACAATTCAAGACTTCCTCTGTATGTCTTCTCCTTGCTTCTGTAATAGCTTGGACCAGGCCAACTTGGTTCCTATAAGCTTCCATTTCCTATTTGATCAGGCAGGAGAAACAATGTCCACCACTGTTATGTTTGGTGAATCTAAAAAGATGGTATAGAGCTTTCAAGATGCTACCAGTAATAATGAGACAAATATGTGCCCTTAAGGAGTTGAAGGCTATCACAGAACCAAAGAAGATTCTTTGTATAGTCCTGTACCAGATAACATAGATATTTCTCTTTATTCATAAGATGATGATCAATGATTCAAACTTATTTAAGAACCTGAAGAGGCTCCATTTGTCTCCTTGGGTTATGGAAGATTTTCCAGCAAGCTGCACATATGAATTATATAAATCAAGTAACTGCAAATATTTTTTAAAATCCTACATTGACTCCACTCATGTTTTGTGATAGGTGCAAGGACTTTTGGTTATTTCAGGTATCATAAAACACAAATCCAGGAAGAAGATATGCTAACATGATCTTATTCATGTACAGTTTTAAGTTACATCTACTTTCCCTTATGTATATGAAAGTTTTCCTATATGTTTGTATGTGTGCCATATGTGTGCCTGAAGCCAAGAGAGGTCTGAAGAAGGCACTGAGTACCCTGGAACTGTAATTAGGAATGGTTATCAGCTGCCTTCTGAATGATGGGACTTGAAATCCCCATCCTCTATATGAACAAGTGTTCTTAAGCTCTGAGCCATCTCTCCATCCCCCAATCACACTCATATTAATGTTACATATCTGTGACTAAAATGAGATATTTGATTGAGATGGAGATATTTTGGTCTCCTTTTTTGGAGGTGTTATTTACCTGATGAGAAAATTATTAATGAGTGATTAAATAACAAGTTCATTCAAAGGAATCAAGTTAACACAAAAGAAACGTTATTTAAGTGCACTTGAGTGTGTGAATATCAACACACTCTTAAATGATTATGACAGAATTAGTTCTGAAGAAGGCCACAGCTCCCTCCCCTCCAGATGTACTCTCAATGTGACACAGAGCAACACATGTTTGGGTGCTCTATCAGTGTCTTAGATAACCAGTGAGTTGAATATTTCCCTGCTTGCCTTGTGTACTGATTTGAGTACTTCAGTGTTTAGGGCATCCTGGCTCTCAAAAATCTCTCTCCTTCTCCCCCTCCCCTCTCTCTCTTTGTGTGTGTGTGTGTGTGTGTGTGTGTGTGTGTGTGTGTGTGTGTGTGTGTGTATGCAGATGTGCCTGGAGGTGGAGGTCAGAAGATACCGTGGATATTGATCCCCAGGTGCCATTTATTTTGTTTTTAGAAACAAACTCTCACTATCCTAACTTACTGATTTGACTGAGTTGGATGAAAAGTGAGTTGCAAGGATATATGCCTGTCTCTGCCTTTTCAGCTCTGGGAGTGTGAGTGTATGGCACCATGCTCAGCTGTTTTACATATGTCCTGAGTATTGAGTTCAGATCCTTGTGGTTGTGAAGCAAACAATTTACAGACTGAGCTGTCTACTGAACCCCTTGAAGAAATCTCTTAAAATAGCTAATGGGATATAACTTATAAAACGCTTCACAACTGAAACTGTGTGATTACTCATGTGTGCATGCATTTTATATGTGTGTATACATATGATCGTGCGTTTGCATGCATATCTGTGTACAAACATATGTATGCACATATGTGTTGAATGAAACCTAGAAGGCTCTTAACACAGGTGGTTAGAAATATTTATTTCAGCATCACACTTGTGAACATAAGAGTAGCTTAAAGTAGATTCAAATTTGGTTCATTATATAGGTTTCTATTTTGTTGATGAGCTGTTAAAGTAGTTTTAATATCTCAAAATCACAGTATACTTACAGGGCTACTACAAAAGTAAATTAGTAAAATCTTAAATGCTTGTAGTACATTCATTTTTCTGTAAGAATTACACATGTTAAACTAAACAAATTACATAATGGAAGTGATTCATGGTTTATGATCAAGCTGATTTGGTCAGACATTACATGCAAAGTTTGACATAGTACAGAACGCTTCATTACACTTTCAAAATTGTATTGTCCGCCCAAACTTATATTCCATGATGATAACTTGGCCCATACATTTCTAAAGTAAATAAACAGGCATGCACAATAAGGATGGTGTTTGTAATCAACTAAGGGTGCTACTTTAAAGAACTTAATTAAAGTCTGATTCATTCATATTTTTTGAGGTGGCCAGAAAATAATCATACTGTGCAGGGATTTTGTTGCCTTTTTTCTCTTTTTCTAAATACAAAACTAACTTCTTATGATGTAAACACGCTGTATGTATTTTTGTTGTTTCTCTGAGACAAAGTCTCACTATGTAGCTCTTATTTCCATGAAACATTCTATGTAGACTAGGCTGGCCTCAAATTCACAAAGATCCATCTGTCTCTGCCTCCCGCATGCTGGGATTAAAGCCATGAGCTGCTAAACCTTGTCCCTGGTATGTCCTGTAAAACTATTAGAGGGCTGTCCTTTTTTAGAAGTGACAAATCAATATCTCATTGCATCCTCTGCTGACGTGAATTTCCTGGGGACTCCTGAACTTCAAGGTCATTTAAAAGCTTCATATCTACCTTCTTTACACCGGAAATGTTGCATGAAGTATTCAGTACTATTTATGAAAGATGTTATACCACTTCACTGTGCTGAGTCAATCTCCCTCACACACTCCCTTGTTGTGAGACTCACCGGGGTCAAGTATGCCAGTACTTTGGACAGGATTCAAAGAATCCTCACTGGCTCACTTACAGAAGCCAAACTGAAATTTGAGAGTCATATTACATGGTTTCTATCTATATTGCTTTGTCTATGAATTCAGGATTTTCATTGCATCAGATCCGTGACTTCCACAGTAAACACAAAATGGAACCTAAACTCAAAATCATTGTTGAGTGTCAAGAGATCTGACAACAGGGAAAAAAAAACAGGACACCCCTGAAAAACCAAACAAACAGATGTAATGCCACAGAGCAGGACTGTTCCCTGAGATTTAAACAGCTCCAATGATGCTGATTGCTGCCCTCCCAAAGCAGTTGGTGAATTTGTTTTCTTCATAGTAGTGCATTCATACATTCTGCCTGGTAACCTCAGCCTTTGTGATGTACTTTTAATTTTCTCAGACATTCCCTAGTTCTGAGAAGCATAGATAGCAGATGAAGAGGAGAGAGGAGAGAGGAGAGAGAGAGAGAGAGAGAGAGAGAGAGAGAGAGAGAGAGAGAGAGAGAGAGCTTGAAGACCAGCATGCTAGAAGATGTATCATCTGAGCACAATCTCACAACACATGGTCAGCACAGGATGCCCTACTGTCCTCAACTTCTTGGTTTTGGGAGCTTAGAAGGAACAGTGCTGCTTTTTTCTAAGTGTTCTTTCAAAAATACCTCTGTAGATATTATCTCTTTCTTGCAGTTCAGAGCTCCAAATGCGATAAAGACAGGAACTGATTCTCCTAGATTCTACAGTGATACCTTGCAGCAAGACAGAAACAGATTTCATACAGTTCCTGGTCATTCTTCATCATTTGGACATCTTCATTAATGTGCTCCTATTTGACATTCCACTTTACCTCTTATTTTGAAGGTCAACAGGATTCATTCACGAATTGACTGACCAACATTTAACAAATAGTTAAAGTTTTGATCTGGAACATCCCTCCAAAGGACTCCACAATGAAGCACTGACCTCAAAATGACAATGACTCCATTAGATTCCAAGGGCCATTAACTCATCAGTAGATTCATCTATTGATGCAGTAAAATTTCAGTGATATTTGGGGAAGAGATGGAAACTTATGGTGTAGGATTAAAGGATATGGATGTTGGCAGTGAGTTCTTGAACCTTCTCTTCCTTTGCTTCTTGATTGCCATTTGGTAAGCAGCTTCACCACACCATATGTTCCCTGCCACAATCTGCCTCACCATGACTCCAAAAGCAATGGAACCAAACCTCTGAAACAGTATGCCAAAGTAAACACTTCCTCTGTGACAGACTTTTCCTGGGAAGATGTACTACACACACGCCTACTCACTCCAGATAGGGAACTCAGGACAGACCAAAGTACAGATGCCACCAAAGTCCAACTTGGAGAAGCAAAGAGTTTCGTAGAGTTAATTGCAGGAGGGGTTACAGGAGCAGAACAGGACTCGAAGAGCTGCATCCCCAAAGCCTGCCCCAGCATGGGTGACAGTTCCAAAAATCTGGAAACCTGAAGCACACTGCATAGTTCAACAGGTTGGAGAGTGCCCTCTCCAGGTACCATAGTTGCTCTGAGCCTCCTGCAGGTAGCACAGTTGGCTCTGCCTCTTCTGGACAAGTGGGTTCATCTGAAGTCCCTCCTTTTTAGCTTAGTTTTTCTGAGAGTGACTCAGAAACTGCAGATCTCTTCAGTTTCAGTGACTTCCTGAAGCTCTTTTGAGTTGTTCATTTTCTGTCTTAAGGAACTTCCATGCAGGATGGAATATTTCAATCTCAGAGGAAACTGCTACATAACATGAACTCAAGGCACAGACATCAACTCAAAAAAAAGTAGCTTATATGTAAAATGTAGTGGTTGAAGCACAAGACTATAGTAGGAAATAAGACAAGTAAGTTTGAGGCTTTGATACACAGTTCAGGGGTTAAAGGCATAGAAAGTCTTCTTTTCCAGAGACTGAGTTTGATGAGATGGCTCACAAAACCCTGTAACTCCAGTTCTAGGGTATCCAATGCCTCTGGCCTCTACAGGCACTACATACACATATAGGCATAATTAAAAGTAAAATGAGCATTGCAAAAGGCATGCAAGGCATCCTTTCTGTAGTGCTTCATGCTCAGATGACAAGTCATAAACAAATATAAAAAGCAATTTCAGATAGTTTCATAAATACAGTATTAGAATAAAGGGTTTAGAGAGTAATTTTTACAAAATATTCAGTATAAAGATGAGGAGAAATATTTTATGAAGTAACATTTTTTTTATCAGTAACAAAAATTTAAAGGAACAAATGAGCTCTAAAGGTACAAAGATGCAGAAATACAGGGCTGAGGTGGTAACCTGATGATAGCTTACCTCCTGTCGTGTGTGAGAACCTAGGTTTAATTTCCAATAGTACTTCTGAAAAATGAGAGAGATAAGAGAGAGAGAAAGAATGAATTTAGTTAGGTGATACACATTCAAGATTCACCAGAAGTCCCTCCCACTCACTCTCAATTTAAATCTATATCAAAATTGTTTCTAAAAACCCAGATTTTATTCATTGAGCAAATGGAGGATGCAACCTCTTTCCATGAAGGCTGTAGGCTGTACTCCTTAACTTTGGTCAACTTGCTAGAACTATCTGGAAAGAGAGAACTTCAACTGAGAAAATTCCTCCAGATATTAGCTTATAGGTAAATCTGTGGGAGTATTTTCTTGATTAACTCTTAATGTGGAGAGTGGTGTCATCCCTGCATGGGTAGTCTTGGATTAATTAAACTGAGTGAGCTATGGAGAACAAGCCAGTATGCAACATTCTTCCACGGTTTCTGCATAATGAGACACAATGAACTTGGCCCTGATGAAGTGAATTTGGCTGTTATATGAATATCACTGCTGCTTTGCACTTTATTTGTCTGCAGGTGGGTTTGGGTCACCTTTCAATTACAGTTTCTAGCAAAAACAAGCCAGATTTGTTCCTATAGAACCAAGCCAAAGCAACAGGAAAATTGAGGGTTCTATAAATGCTTGCTAAGGTTCAGGCTATGTGATGATTTCTTGTTCCTTGCAGCTCAGGAGGCTATATAAAAACCTCCCCATTAAAAAGTCCTCGGTTGGGCATTGGTGGCACATGCCTTTAATCCCAGCATTTGGAAGGCAGAGGCAGGCAGATCTCTGTGAGTTTCCAGGCCAGCCTGGTCTATAAGAGCTAATTCCTGGACAGTCTTCAAAGTCACAAGAAGCCCTGTCTTGAAAGGCCCTTCCCCCCAAAATGTCCTCTAATGGAGCTACCTAACTAGACAAGTATACAGCTGGCTTTGCGGAAATCAGGAGGTGATAAAGTCTGGAGTACACGGTGTATTAGTAGCATTTAAAGCACTGTAAGAGTAGCTTTTGGCAGTATGGAAAAGGCCGCAAAGATTAAACTCTACTTCAAGATGACAGTTAAGAAGACATGGCTACATAAGAAACATTCAAGGGAATTTAATGAGCTGCCTCAAACAGGATTATAAGGCAGTAAAACTTGAAGGTGAGCTCTAGTTAAATCAATTGCACTCTAGTTAAATCCTTGTGTTTTCTGGGCCTTTTGGAAAATAGAATGCAAGTGTTCACAGTATTAGAATTGTTGCTTCCTTCAGCAGAAAGGTGAAAATATCTGACCTGCTCCTGTCATAAAACAAGCAAAGAGCAGATTCCTAGCACACAGGGTCACCTTTGAGGAGCCCCGCCTTTGCAAACTCCCAAGAAGGCACATTGCAAGGGCTATTACCTTCATCTTGAGTCTCCTGGACTAGCTACAGTGCCCCATACAGAGGTAAACCTTGTCAATAATTAACCCCAGGGCAGCTGAAAAAAATGAATTTTCAGACAGTGAGTCCTCCTTGCAAAAGGAGCCTAACCTTCTAGAGGGCAGTGAAGCAAGCCTTTCAATGCATCTACTCCCAAACTTATTTCAGTATAATACATAAATAAAACCTGTATGTATTAAAGGTATGCAACGTGTTACTTTGATATGTATATACGCTATGTAACAATTGCTACAGCCAAGCTAAGCTGACTTCACTGCTACCTTTTGCAGACCCTGTTTTCTGTATGTGGATACAGTAACAATACCTCTGAACTTCAAATGTCCATTCATTTTCCTCACCAACTGTACATTAGATCTTCAGTTTTTGTTTCTCTTATGTGAAAAGTAAACTGTTGAAAGAGTGTTTGGGTGTGGATGCGAAATGTCCCATAAGCTTTTGTGTTTGAACACTTAGTCCCCATCTGGTAGCACAAGTTTGGAATGTTCTGGAAACTTCAGGAGGAAGAGGCTGTTTTGAGGAAGTAGGTCACTCTCATAGAGACATAAGATTTTTCTCTTACCCCACTTCCTATCCGATCTTTGCTTCCGTAATGAAACAATGCTACTAGCTGCCTCCTTCACCCAGTGAAACTCCTACCACTTCAAATGGTGGGTATCCCTTCCCTTCTTAGCTGTCAGCTGAAACCACTCTTCCTCTGTTAGGAAGTTTTCTGCCAGGTATGCTGTTACAGCAATGAGAAAGGTAACTAAGGATCTTCCACTTCTGGGTCCATCTCAGGACTTAGCATCAGGCTAAATACATAAAAAGCATCCACTAACAAAATAAATGAATACGCCATGCTTCAAAAGGTGGGCTGTTGTGGTGCTCTGTGCTGATGTAGTATTGAATGGTACATAAATATTAGGTAATACAAGCTGTCAAATATCCTTTACCCAAACTATAAGAAATTGTGTGCCCTACTCTGTGAATTTAAGTGGGTTTTCAGTTTGCCTCACAAAATACAGGACACTGAGTGAAGTCTGACTTTCAGATATATGTAGATGCGATGATTTTAGTGTGAGAATAAACCAAATATAGCATAGTATATATTTTGTAAAAGATCACTGTTGATAAAGTTTGTTAAGATTACATTCAGAATGTCTGGTATCTTTATTTCTAAACCTGACAGCTCTAGCTTCATACCTTGAACTGAACTGGATCTGGTCCCCTCCTTTTCTCTGCTGCTTGGTTCCTAGGACACTATTACACTACTTTAATGGTTTTTAACTCTACCCCAATTAAAATGAAAACAACAAAAACCATGATCTCCTTGGCCTTATTTGAAGAGATATAGAGAAACCCCAGAGCCTAAGTAATTATGAATGAATGCATAGAACAAAGAGCATGATCCACCATGTCTAGTGATGTCTATTATACTGAATTTTGTTAAAAGAAAACCTAAATAATAGAATTTCTTCTACAGCCATACCACCCTGAACGCGCCCGATCTTGTCTGATCTCAGAAGCTAAGCAGGGTCGGGCCTGGTTAGTACTTGGATGGGAGAATTTCAGTCCTGTTCTTCTGACATGCCAGATGAAGCCACGAAAGCCTGGCATCACTAATAAGTACACGCTGTGCTAGAAAATCAGTAGTTTCTGAAGGGGATCCTGTTGGGACTTTCCACAACTTACTGTACACTCATGAATCCCTGGAGTTGAGGAGCATTTCATCCTAAGCAAGAAAGCCTGGGCTTCACCTAGCTTCCTAAGCTGCCGGGTTGGAATGGTTGCTTTTAGCCTTGCTAAAGGCATCTGCTCTTTGTCACTGTTTTGAACTGTTTCAAACAGCAGTTATTGCACTAGGAAAGGAAATCTATGCTTAGGTGTGTTCTTTCACTTCAAGAAAGCCTGCTCTCTGAAACGATAAGCATAAGTAAGCAAATAAATTTGGAGTTGCTTATTAATATCAAATAATAGCCTATTACCACACTCCATTGAATAAGACATATTAGACATGTAACACTAGCAACAATTTTATCATGGTTTCTTGCAAAGACACCCTAAACAAACTTTGAGAATTAATTCCTGTTACTGTCCTACAGGAGAACATTAGTAATAGTAATTTTTAAATCTCTACTTTTCCCCTGGAATGTCCTAGTGAGATTTCTCTAAGAGTTTTGAGATGTGTGTGTGTGTGTGTGTGTGTGTGTGTGTGTGTGTAATTTTTTTACCTTACCTCCAGCTTTTCACATTGTCTCAATATATCAGGTACATAACCACTACAACATAAAATTTATCATTGTTTATCAAATGGAGTCATTGCCTAGAAATAGTGAGGAAGGACCACCTAGTTTTCATTGTTCATTAACACTTTGAGAATAGTTTCAGATTTACAGAAAACTATGAAAGCCATAGAGGTCTCCCAACATCTCATGAACGTTATATCCAGTTTCCCCTAATGTTGACACTATACAACTCATCACAGTTGGTAAACCAGCATGAGAACACAGCTCTTCTGGAATACTCTACTCAGACTCCCTTAGTTTCTATTAGAAGTTTTTGTTTTGTTTTGTTTTGTTTTCTGGTTCAGGTACTTTTCCAGGAACCCACAGGACATTTGGTGCCATGTCTCCTTTGTGGATTATATTGCTCTGTATAGTCTTAAGATGGTGCCATGTCTCCTTTGTGGATTATATTGCTCTGTATAGTCTTAATAGATGAATGATCATTAGCTTGACACTTAATAGCATGAATTCCCCTCAATTGTAGGTGGCAAGTATGCCTTATTGATCACCTGGCCCATATAAGGTTTCTTTGGCCTCTATATTAGTTGTAGTACATAGGCAGACACTAAGACTGCCCCCACTTTAGAGGCAGAGCTATTCTCCCCTTCATGAGGAGGTAGTCTTTACAGAGATTATTTTGAATTCTACATGAGAAATTTCCTCCTCACCTCATTCACTTAGTCCTTCAGCTACTCATTTATATCAGTGTGGTTGCATGGATAATTTATTATGTTATTATCCTAGTTATTGATTTTGCTGTGCAAGTTCCAGCTTCATCCACTAGAGCCCTGTCCTCTTCCATCATTATAATCCTTTTTTAAGCTTCTCTTTCTTTCTGAAATAACAAGGTGTTCTATGTTCCTCATGCATATTTCCTTCTCTGTCCATAGATTTCAGTCCAGCCACTTCTCCACCAGTGTCCTTCTATTGGAGAGAAAATTAGAAACCAAGATGGAGGCCCTGCTGGATGAGAGCCACTGAGCTCTTAAGTGACTTATCTTCCCTTTTCCTACCTGAATGCATTTGTCAGTTGGTCTCAGGATATTCCTATCATTGATTTCAAAACTTGGTGCTGAGGAGGAAATTATGGCTTTATTTCAGAAACATATAATGGTTTTAATCACTGCAAAATTATTTTAAAGATGAGTATAATTTCCCTTTTGATTATTATTACCATTTTTTCTTTATCTTATTAAAGGAACTGAATATTTAAAGAATGGAGTTCCTAAGGAAAGGACTGGTTAACTAAGTGCAGTCTGGTAATTCAGAAACAGCAGTGTATACCCAAACCCAGGAGGAATTTAACACATACTGTCCTTATCCTACCCTTGATGAAAAAGAATGTGACTGGTTGTAGAATAATGAAAAGGTTGTAACAAAGGAAGAAAAATAAAAGATACACACAAACTGTTATCCTTCCAAATAATTGGTGTGTGTGTGTGTGTTGGTTTTTAATACTACCTATCAGTGTCAACAATCTATTCTATTCAATATCAAGGTTTTGCCTGGATCTTAAAACCACAAGTATGTCCTATTGTAGCACAGGCTTGCCAAATTCTCATGCCACTAGTATTATAGAATACCCTGAACTACACAAGGAAAAACTATAGCTAATAGTGTAGAACCCTTGCTCATCTTTAGAAATTTCATCATTTCTTGCCCAAAGTGTGGTATTTAGCAATCATAGCACGCAGGGAAAACTTGCACAAGTGTACACACACACACACACACACACACACACACACAAACACCTCTTCATCTTTTTCTACTTTCTCGTCCCATTTTTATTACACACACATACACATACACACAAACATATATATGTATATATATATTCCTTGTACAAATTAAGCATTCTGTTAAATAATATAATTGTGCATTAGATGACATTTTAGTAACATCGATACCAGAATCACAGCTATTGGGTTATTCCCAAAAGCAAACCTACTTAGAACTACCAGAATCCTGAATTTCAGGGTTGAGAGTCTCTACTGATACTACAAACAGCTCTGTCCTCTGGGTCACTTAGTCCTGCTAAGTTTATACCCAGACAGGATTTTTTGGCACAGAAGAGCTAGTTTCTTTTGAAGCTGTTTGAGTCATTTAGATGGGCTGGCTGGAGGCTGGACACTGTCATTTCTTGTGCTCCAATATAGCTTTGGAAGGTTGGTCTGCTCCCGTGTATGCCTCATGCTTACCAGTGTACACAGTTTGGGGTTCAGAGGACACGATCTTTAGCACATTAAACACCAGAGAGAGCAGACACTAATCAATAGAAAAAAATAACTTCTTTTTATTTACAAAAACAAAAATCCAAATATTGGATGCTGTAAACAAAATTCACAATCTGTTCCCTCTAGCACTGATATGAACATGTCAGTTTTGAAGAGTCCATTTTCTGTCAACTCCTTTTTCTGCCTGTGACACACATTTGTCAGAACATTCCAAGAGTGACCCAAGGTGCAGCTTGCTGTAGTAGGACAACTCAGAGCAGGCAAAGGTTGTAGAGAAGTAGGAGCGAGGGTCAACAGGAAACAGAAACTCTCACATTCTGCAGAGCTTTGCAGAAGTACCTCCAAACCCCTCGCCATCCCCCTCTTTGTACTCTCATTACTTACTTCTTCCCAAGCCATTACCATGACAAAATGTGACAGGGAGATCCCTCCACAGCACTGAAATGGTGATGCTAAAGAAATCTTAAAGAAAGAGTATATTCAAATAGGTGCTATATATGAAAACAGGGTGGGGTTTTTTGGCTTTTTTGTTTTGTTTTTTATCTAGCACACTTTTTTTTCTTTCACAACAAAAGCTTATTTTTGACAGCTGCTGACGGTTTTCAACATAATACATTTCGTTTACAAAATAGTTCACAATATTTATTTAACAAGCATTGCATTGAAAACAAGGATATGCACAGTAAAGCAACCAGCGACAGCAAACAGAAAGGGGTGGCATAAACGGTGTGTTCACTTTTCATTTCATTTCTTTCTTGGCTTGAATTACAGATAGTCTGCCCATCCTTGTGTTCTTTTGGACCCGGGTCAAAACAGTCTAACTATATCAAAGAAACGAGTGCTTGATTCAAAGTCCATCCCCCTGTAAGAGTTCTTGAGGCAGCTGAATTTACTGCAGATGAAGTAAACTTTGTAAAAGGACACAGTCACAGGCTAAGTGTTCTCTGACATGCCAGACTGAACACATGAGAAGAGCCTCCAAAAGGCAAAACTTCTCCCTGCTTCAAAGTAACAGTGCACCAGGCAGATAAACACAAAAGCAAACAAATCATGGGCACTGATCAGACATGGAGAGCTGTTCTGTGCTCTGACATTCAGAGTTTTCAGGCCCCGCATCCACAAAGAGAGACGTATATTCCATTGCATGTTCAACTACATATGCACAGGACTATAGTATGCACAAAATAGAAATAAATTATATAAGGGTTAAAGTAAATGCCAAAGGTTGTCTTGAACACAGCCTATTCTAGCTGAATGCCATATGCTGACACTTTCAACTAAGCTACCAACCTTAAAGTAATCAAGCAAAGAATATAAATTCTTGAGAAAGTAAATGAAAGGCATATTTTCTAATAAGGCTCCTTTAAACAAAAACCTGTGTTGTGAATTAACAGCAGGTTGATGCTATGGCAGAGCCAGAAATCTCCAGACTTTTCAAAACAGTGGATAACTCATGTCTGCAGAATTAGCACGAGCAGAAACCAGGTCACCAGATGAGCAGTCCCAGAGAACTTGCTAAGAGCTAAGCAGGCTGGACTGTGGTTTCTGATAGGTGAGTGCCAGGCCTAATCTGCAAGATGAACAATGCTTCTCCAGACTTCGCATTGAGTTTTCAAACCTAGGGCCCTGGTGAGGGAAAAATGGGCTAACAAGGGAACAGGATGAGTTCCCTATACAAGAGAGTGGCAGTGTTGGGGGCTGTGACAGCTTTGTGGGGATTCACAGGGAAGCTGTTCCAGCAAACCCATCTGGTTCCTGTTAAGGCTTCAAACACACGTGCACAGAAGGGTGATCCAGGTGGACCAACCGATACTAAGGTGGCCATGAGAATCTGAGATATGCCCAGGTAACAGAAAACCAATCACACAACCAATGTGAGGGTGCTATGTTGTCCCTAGCTCCTCTGTAACTGATTGGGTCTGCAAAGGAATTATCATAATTAGCAGTCATTCATAAAGATTCAAGGAGATTATGTGATTGTTTTGCCACAAGAAGGGAAGGTTTTTAATGCATTTGCATTTGTTTTGCTTTTAGAAATGCATTCTCAGAGACCATTGTCTACAGGGGTGGGACAGGAGCTAGGACTGGCTGCCACTGAACTGAATTCATAATATCAGTTCATGTCACAAGATATATAAATGGTCTCTTGGAAAAAAATAAAGTTTGGCTTGATCGAATGCAAAGTGATTTAATTCAATATACAGTACTAAATATTTCTATGCAGTGTGACAACCAGATCAAACATGTTTCATATTGGCATAAATTTATAAAATGTATATATAATATATATCCTATATATAAACTTTATGCAGTTGTGCAAATACTCTTTAAAAAGGGTCATTTCACATTTATTAGATTCTAGTGGTCCAAAATGCAGAATGCACTCATTTGTATGTTCATCTAAATATTAAGAAGTAGTGTTCAGGTCCCAGAAATTCTTTTTAGCAATTATGGATTAATTATCCTATCTCTGGTCCATGATCCACAAGTTCTATGCCTCGAAGGCATGTGATTCTATTTACTTAAGGGGAGGGGCTCATACTGTCAAAATGTCAGGTCAAGTCAATTAAAAAGTGTTGTACCAAATATTTTCCCCATTTGTGAAATTCTCTGGTTCACTGAAAAGAAGAAAAAAACTCACTAAAAATGTATAATATCTGCTCTTCCTATCAAATATATTACTCATTTCTCTCCATTTCTCTTATTTTTATATGGGTTTTAATTTGTCATTGCAGTATGCCCATATCTTCTATGATCCTACCACAAACATAAAATGCACAGTATTTCAAAATTTCCTATTTGATACATTATTTTAGGTAATAGACAAAGGAGTGTGTGCATATACACACACATATCACATATATGTCACATATATGGGTGTGTATATACACACAAACAATATACACACACGTACCTATGATAACATCACACCAAACAATATCAACTTTATATAGGTATTTGTCAAGAAAAAATAGGGCATTTCCTCCACCATTCACAAGCTTATATGTTGTTTTTTTTCTTGAGTCCCTGATAAAATAAAATAATCATTAAACCATAAAATAACCTTTTCCACTTCAAATCCTCTGAAAGCAACAGGCACTTTGATGTGTATTGGTGTGTAACAAATATAGTAACTCTTTATATACCCTAGTCTATCTCTTCTGCTTGGGGATTTCTATCTGTTAAATCTTTGGTCCTTGAGCATATTCTCTTGGCTACAGCTGGTTTTTACTTGCGTCTTCACATTTTAAGAACGCGAGCTATTCACAAAGCTGGAATTAATGGGTTATAGCATCATCAAGTTCAGCTGTTCTTTACGAGAACAGCATCAAACTACTACTGTTCATTTGGATTGAGCAGTTTCTGTGAGAAGGGGATCCTTCCAGAGAAAGCACTTTGCCGCAAGACAGATGGTAATCCCCAGGAGGATTCCCTTTTTTCTCATGCTGTTACCTTCTGACCTCCTCACCTGATAGACAAGGCTTTCCTCCTCTGTATTTTCCCTTCTGGGAATGACACCTCAAAAGTTTTCCCACCATCCCCTCTCCCCTGTGGCAGAGCTATGGGAGTAGTTGCTGCAAACCCATATTGTCAACAATCAAGCCATTTTTTAAAATTCCCTTGTTATCTTGGGAGAACCTGGCTGCTTTTACTAATGGGCTTCTTGTTTCAAGGTTCACTCCAATTGGGTAGAGACCACGGGGGATGGGTGGCTAAGGAGGGTGACAAGTTGAGATCATGCTCCCATATCAACGGAAAAACCCATAAGCTTTCCCAAGCAAACAGGAGCATGTCCCCAGTGCACAAAACACATCCCTAACTAGGGATGGGTCACTCCTTTTTGTTGTTGCTCTTTTGTATCTTTCTTTTTTTCTTTGTTTCTTTCCTCTTTTTTCTTGTTTGTTTGTTTCTATCTTGTCTAAACTGGCTTCCCCACGGGACATTTTTAAATGATTCTTAATTGCAGGGTAACCAAGTGGAGTATGTCTGCTGCTGGCATGTGAACACTGGCTGAACTTGTGCAATGTAGTAATTGCTAAAGTTAGCATCTGCAACATAGGGGGCGGGCTGGTAATAGCAAGTGACATTAGCCACATTAGGGATGACGTTTTGGTCAGCTAGCACCCGGATTGCCAGCATGGTGATAAGGTTTAGAGTCTGCCTCCTTTCATGCCCCATCAGGCACACGGTACTCTCATTTACCACTCCATGAAGGGTCATGAGATAGTCATACTTGCGGTCTTCCAAGCCCACGAAGTGGTTCTGCAAGTAGGATTCCAGCTTTCTCTGCTGCTCTCCAATGTCTGAGAAGTCGATAAAAAACCTGGAACACATGTACCTCTGGAGGGTCTTGATCTCATCCGAGGCAGGCCTGAAGCCCCTCACTAAGAGGTTGCAGTACTTAAGCAGGCCTCCCCCTCTTATTTCCTCTGGGTTCCTGGTGGCAATGATCTTGTTGCAAAGGTGATCAAAGGCTTCGTGGAAATCCCCGTAGACACTCTCGCCGATTATTGTGGGGTGAAATGTTTCTGTCATTGGGTTCTCAGAGCACTCGTAGAAGAGGAGGAGAGAGTCTAATTTGATCTGGAAAGAATCTACACTGAATTCGAACTGCCTCCGGAGTGAATCCACGAACTTGAGCTCCACGTTTTTACCACTGTTGTTTGAGAGGGATATGAGGCTCCACCGGTCCGAATCGTTGCACACTTTAACCATTTTCTGCACGTAAGCTTCCTACAGTTTAAAAGATGAAACAAGAAAATGAGAAAAACGGGGGAGTGGGGGGTGAAAAACAATAAATACATCTCAGCTTCTAGGCTGAGGATTATTTCTCTCTCTTCTGTTTGTTTTGTCAAGTTTCAGCAAAACACTACCTATGAGCTGAAACAGTCTTAGGAAAACAGGAAAAAAATATATTTAACGAGTAGTTTTGCCGTCTGGGAAAGAGACTAGAAGTAATAGTTTGAGGCTTTTGGCAGACACAGCAGAGTACTAAGAGGTTCTGTTGTCATGTCTGACTTCAAATGTTATTTTTTGAAGATGGTCTAATAGGCGCAATAGTCACACAGTATCCACAGAAAGGCAGACAGTGTTGTGAGTGTGGCTCTCACTCTCTCTCAGCCTTAGCCACTGGCCACCCGGTTCTCCTCCCCCTCAGGCAATCAATCCTCTCAGTCTCTAGTGTGTCCCTCCAGTGACACTCTACAGTTACAGCTAAAGAGGAACTAAATTGCCTTCAGACAACTTTAATTAATTATACAAAATGCCGCCTAAACCGAAGGGGAGGGGCATAGTATTACACCCTCGACACGCAAATTAGCCTAGCCGGGAGAATCACCAATATTTTAAATGTTGAAGTCAGTTGAACCGAGAGTAGGAACCCATTCACATTTTCCAATACAATAAAAACCCGTTTATTCAATTCTGCTTCGAACTGCTGTTTTCCCAAAGCATAGATCACAAGATGACTAAAAAAAAAAAGTATTTACATCATTCCAATCTTCCACCAATCAGAATGTACTCTGGACCAGAGTCCAGGAAGGAAAGGCAAGAGTTAAACCATACAGAGAAGGAAGAGAAGGGAACGCAAAGGAGGAAGTGTAGAGTTGTGACGCTGAAGCTCCTAGAAAACTAAAACACTCTACACCATTCTCTCACCTTACTTCACTCGCGGAAAAAAAAATCAAAAATAAAATAAGCGTCCGCACCAGGGCCGAACTAGCTGCAGTTAAGGCAAGTCCGTCTGGCTTGTCTTCTGCCGGCACCCCAGCCCGCCTCTGTGCCCAAACCCATCTCCAAGTGGCTTTACCTTGAGAGTGAGCGGTGTGATCTTCTCCTTGTTCACCCCTTCCGGCAAGAAGTCCAACAGGCAATCGAGCACGACGTCCTTCACAGTCTGAAACTCCTCTTCCCCACGCAGATCCGCGCAGAAGATGAGGTCCAGGTCCTTGTAGCCCAGGCCACTGTCCTGGTGCAGGACGTGACTGGCAGCGGAGCCATTGAGGCGCACGTCGCGGACACCTATGCTCTTCTCCTCCAGGCGCCTCCGCACCACCTTCACAATCAGGCTCGGCTGCAGCTCCAGCGTGGGGAAGTTGCCGCGCCCGTGGATCGGGATGGTCTCGCTCAGGATGCCGTCCAGCCGCTGCACTTGCTCCCAGTTCAGCACGTTGCAGTGAGCCGTGGGGCTTTCGCAATAGTCCAAGCAGCGGTCGCCGAAGCTGCCGCCGCCGCCGCCGAAGTCACCACCCAGGGGGATGTAGGGGCCGCAGGTCAACTCCTCCTCAGCCATTGCAAAGTACCCTTCGCCCTCGGCCATGTAGTACCCGCCAAATGCCACTTGGCCTTGGTCAGTCCTAAAAGATAAGAGTGGGTTTAGGAGAACGGCAAGGAGGTGCGCGGGTGCGGGGACAGGGACCCTCCGAGGGGCCTGGGCTTCACCTCCCCCGATCTTGACCCGCCTGGAGCTACCCAGAGTAGTCCTCCTTCCCCGACCCACCCCAGTGCCCAGCCGCGCGCCGTGCCCCGCAGAGCAGCCCCGCACCAAAAGTATCTCTGATGCATCTGGAAAGCACAAGCGAGAGTCCCGTCTGTGTCACCTGGAGGCGGCCGCCCCTTCTAGGAGCGCAGGCGAGCGAGGAACCGCGAGGCGGACACACTTCGCAGGAGCTGCGAGTGCGCTCCCGGCAGCGGTCCGCGACTTCTCCGCGCAGACCCCCGCCGCGCCCTGAGCGTTCCCGCCCCTCGCCCGCGCCCCGCCCGCGTCCCCGCTGCGGTGGTCTCGGAAGTGGCGGCTCTCAATGCCGCCAATGCCGCCGCGCACACTCGCGTCTCTGGAGCTTTAGCTAGTGTGCGGGGGGAAATGTCTTCAGTACTTTTTTTATACCGGGCTTCTCCGCGCTTCCGGGGCCCCAGAGAGCGACGCTCGCCACACCCTCTCATTTGCATAGGGCACCGCCCCCAGCGCCACCCCCACGGGCAGTCGCTGGGTGGACAGTCGCCGGAGCTCACAGCTGCTGGCTGCAGGCCAAGGTGCGCAGCCCCTGGCTGTGTGCAATAGCAGATGCCTGTGGCGCATACGTGTTAGATTTATCTATTTCTGCACGTCCTCGCACACACCCCCAAAGAGGAGACACTTTTGAACGCCCCAAATGTGATAATCAGTCATCAAAACTGGATCAGGATTAAAAATCACCCAACTCCAGAAACTTCCCAAGCCTAGTCTTCTGGCCTGGTGCAGCACGTCACTGCCGCATAACTCTGGGTCTCCTGGAGGTTCCTCCAACAGTGTGCGTTTTGTGGCTAGACGTCCGATTCCACTATGGCCTCTGGGCCAAGTGTGGTCTCCAGAGGCAGCTCGTCACGCACGTCAGTCTCTGTGCGGGAGGGGGAGGGTTTGCTGAGAACTGACTTTCGATTCTAGAAACCTCGAGAAGTGCTGGAGAAGTCGGGTGCCAGCCAGCCATAGTGCGCATCTAGCTGGGAGAAAGCGGGGCGGGCGTGTGGCCAATGGTGGGGTCGCAGAGCACAACCCCAGCAGAGCACGAAAGAGGGCGCCAGGGTGGCCGTCCTTCCGTGCAGACCTAGGAAGCGAAACGCCTTCCTCGCAGCCTCTAAAGTTCTCAGTTCTAAAGTGAATAAAAATGTCAGTGATCTAGGTAGAGTCTGGCTTCTTACCAGACATAAAGGACAAATTTAAAAGATGTGAAGTTTCTCCCCTCCAGCTTCAGAGGCTAGCGTAGCTCTTAAGGATTGGAAAGGTTATCTCCGTGCTCTGGCACCATGGTGTTTGTTAGAAAGCTCCCCGCTTTTCCTTGCCCACTTCCTCCTCCCGCTGCCTCTTTCCAAAGCAATGCTTAGCAGCCCTTGCTCCAGGTAGAGGCTGTGGGCCACTGCAGGCCGGATAGAGAGGACAGGCCCTGAGATGAACAAACGTTTGCCCCAAGGCCCTGCGCAACTCCAAAAACTCAGCCTCTGGATTTGGGGAGTTCTAGTCTAGTAGCCCAACCTGTGCTCCTCTGAGTTGAGGGATGGGGTGCAGGGGTGTCGCCCACGCAGATCTAGCTGCGCGACAACGCCGCCCCCTGCTGGTGCCCTGCGGAGCCGAGTCCCCAAAAATGGAGAAACTCGACTGGAGGCCAGGCTTCCTTAGCATAAACAAGGCCTAGACCAAATTGGGTTGAGGGATTGAAGGAGCCCTGGACCCCTACATTGTTCTTATAACCTCACCTCTTTCTTTCAGGACGTGTCCACCCATAAATGCTGCCTAGCAACACATTTCATATATATGAAAAGTAAGTGTGTGTGTGTGTGTGTGTGTGTGTGTGTGTGAACATCACCAAGCAGCTCAGAGGAGCCTCAAATTCAAGCACCTTCCTGAGTGACGTGATTACATCTGTGAGCCACTGCTGAGCTCTTTCCACACACCTGGAAGCCTTCAAGTCAAGAAGGCCTTCAGTGCTTAGGGGTTTGGAAACAAAGGGCCTAAGAAGTAATGGGAGCCTCTCAAATTCACAACCAGTAAGTTGTGGGGTCAGGCCTTGCACCCCCACACCGATTTGACTGTGAATGCTATTTAGTCTTCACTGCCTGAATAAGATGTGGAAACGGAGGCAAGCATTGTGGGGAGGAGACCAGTGGGAGAGGAGAGTACTGTGGATACAACAGATACAGCTCAATGATAGAGAGTTTGCCTGGCTCTGAATTTAATTCCATCCCCCCACACATACACACACCGGGAGGGAGGGGACAGAATAAAAGAACGAGATAACGAAATATTTTTGATAGCTTGTCAGGAAATATTTTCATCAAAGGCTGATAAGAATTTTGCTGTTTCTTAAAATAACAACAAAATGGCTGGTCTTGCATTAAATACACTGCATTGGGAAAAAATAAACAATAGTTTAACCTCATTACTCTGTGCTGTACTTTAAGCTTCTATCACAAAAAGTGAGGAAAAAGAAAACCCAAACTAGAATAGCCATGAAGGGGCTGAGTTCTTTGCTCACACCTGCAAGGTGCCCTGTGGGGCTGAAGAGATCTTCAACATAGTTAGAAAGTTGTCAGGCGATCCTGGCAAGAGGGCCCAGGCAGAGCTTGCACTGCACTGACACTGACTGCAGCCTGCTCTTGAGGTGAGACGCTCCCCTCAGGAGTGTACACACTTGTCTGCACAGCTGCTCTCATGGCCTCTCCCAAGAACAGGAAACTTGGCTGAGAAATAGGAGGTCTTGGAGGGCCTACTGTGTCACACCACATGCTGGAAGAGAGAGTCCCTGCCATGGGGGAGGAACACTCCGTTTCCTCCTAGCTAGCAGGAGGATTCTTTGTGGATAACGCTTCCTTAATAAGAAAGCGTTCCCCATTGCCAGGCATAAACTAGACCCTCCTGCCTGCCACCCACACTGGGACATCTGGGGCAACTCACGCTTGGCTGTTCTAGGCAAGGCAATTGAATTATTGGGTTAATATATGCCTGATGCATAGAGGCTACTTGTTACACACTGCTGAATGGAAGAATATGTTCTTCATTGTCCCTCTCCTGTCGTCAAACTGAGCTAATATTTATATGCTGGAAAGTTGCAGCCATCCTTACAGGAAGCTGCAAAGTTTGCAATTGTAAGCACTAACTTGCTTTCTGTAGATAGCCAATGGAAGTATTAAATGAGAAATTCTGTGCTTCCCAACACATTCACAGCCAAGACCCTTCTTAGCATAGTTATTATGATATTAGATTCACATGGACTTGGTTTTTGGAGAAAGGGTAGAACACTTTAGCTTCTAGGTTTATTTGTTAATTTACCTTTCCCCCTTTAAAACGGAAAGAATGAAGAGCCCCAGCAATATCATGTTATTCAATGATATAAAAGCCACACAAGGGGTTGGAGCGATGGCCCAGCATTTAGGAGCACTTATTGTTCTTGTAGAGAACCCCTTCAGCTCCCAGTTCAGTTAATAGAACCCACATTGGGCAACACACAACCAGCTGTAGCTCCATCTCCAAGGGATCCAAGAGCCTGTGCTCACATGTACTACTCAGACACACTAGAAGTGCCAAAGCCACCACAAAACTCAACTAGTGGATTCAAACTGCTTTCTTAGTATATTTAGACTGCTGCCTGAACAAGCAAAAGATCTTTATCTGAAAATTTTGATGGAAAGCCTAACACAGATTTTTGAGGAAAGAATATCATTTACAACTTATTCATTCTTGATTTGCAACTTATAGTAACCATTCGTCTGGACTTAACACAACAAGAAAAAATTTGATTTGGGCATTGATATTACTGAATGAGTTTGCTAGTATTCCAGAAAGTGTGCTCAATAATTTAAATGTCATTTCTTAAATATTCTCCTCAAGTCACAGCTTTGCATATTCTATTCCTATTTTCTGGGTTAGAAAAGTAAAGCATCGGAAGGTCAAGTTTCTTAGAGAGGTGGCAGAGCCTTAACAGATAGCTGTCCATATGTGTGTATGGGTCCTTTATGTCTGGGAGCTCTTGAGTACTGTGGGTTGAACTTCTCCCCATCTTCTGATCTTTTTAAACTTGTAACTGACCTGGAATTGTACTCTGCCTATTTCTTTCCATATTTCTTTCCATGTACTAGATATTCAATCTGGCATAACATTGGAAACTTACATTTATTTTAGTCTTTATTCATTTATTTTTTACATTCCAATCTGAACTCCTCCTCCCTGTCTCCTTCTTCCTACACGTCCCTCCCACCCCACTTCCCATCTGCTCCTCCTAGAGGGTAAGACCTCCCTTAGGAAGTCTACTAAGTCTCTCCCATCATATCCTTTAGGAAGGATCAAGGCACCTCCCCAACCCCACATCTCTGTGTCAAGGCTGAGCAAGGTATTTCCATATGGAATGGGCTCCACTAACTCTGCTTGTGCAATAGAGTGAGATCTTGAACCCACTGCCTGTGGCCTCATATATTGTCCCAATCACAGCATTATCACCTATATTAAGGGAGTCTAGTTTGGTCTTATGCAGATTCCCCATTTGTCAGAATGGAATCTGTGATCTCTCACTAGCTTGGGTCAGTTGGTTCTGTGGGTTTCCCCATCGTGTTCTTGATTCCTTTGTTCATATTATCGCTCCTCCCACACTTCAGCTGTACTCCAGGAGTTTGGTCCAATGGCTAATTGTGGATTTCTCATCTGCTTCCATCTGTTTCTGGAAGGGGTTCTAGCCTCTCTGGGGTTGTGGATTGTAGGCTGGGTATCTTTTGCTTCATGTCTGGTATCCACTTATGAGTGAGTACATACTATATTTGTCTTTCTGGATCTAGGTTGCATGTTTAAGTCTTAATCAACTGCTACTACGCACATGCATGGAAAGCGACCTTTGCAGTCATGGAGACCTAGCAAACCAGCAACTTCATGGGGAAGTGTGCAGAAAACCCTCACAAAGAGAAACACAATGGGTGGCTTGGAGATTAGCCCAAGCACACTGAGCAGTGGAGCCATTTTTCTCTTCTTGTTCTCTCTGATCCCTATCGTCCCAGAGATTACTTCCATAGACAAGAAGTAAACAAACAGGAGACAATTTCCCAAGCTCATATTCAGAAAGAGGAGGGAAAGAAGAGTCCAGGAAGTCACTGTTAGGACTCTCACTGCCTTCTCCGGGCTCTCTGGTCAGTCTTCCTCCCATAATTACCTTGCTCTCTTGGTCGTTCCACACCAGCTTCTCCCTTCTCTTCATGATCTTCCAACTTTGGCTGCTTCTACTCTTTGACCACTTCCACCAGCAGCAGCATGGCTGTGGGAGCACACTGCCGTGCTGGGAGATGAGCACCAGTGTCTGAACTGGGAGCTCTGACCACCTGCCTCATTCAGAAGCTAAATTTCAGCGAGTTACAGTGCTGGTGCCAGGGAGGGACGATTGCCTTTTCCAAGCTTGAACACATATGTGTCAGCTCACAGAGGCTCTGAGACCTCTTTGCTACGCAGTTATCAATGGCTGAGAAGAAACTGAAGACAATGCTCTATGTAGAAGTTAAAATTTGCAGAGAAAACTGTTTTTAAGAGGAAATAAACGGTGCTTGTAAAAAGGTTTTTACTGTTATTCTTCAAGGAAATGAGAAATGTTTCAAAGATAGCAACATCCCAGGATATAACATTTCTAAATTATTTCAAAAATTATGTTCTGCTATTACTTAATATGTAACTAGTAACTGTATTGGTTATTTTTGTTGCTGTGACAAAATACCATGACAAAGGTGATTTATAAGAAGGAAGGATTTGTTTTAGCTTATGGCTCTAGAGGGATAAGAACCCATGATGGTGAAGAAGCATAGGCGTGGTGGCCAATGCAGGAAGCTGAGTTACAATACCCTAAAATGCAAGTACAAACCAGAAAAAGCAAACTGGATGTAGGTGAGGCACTTTATCTCAAACCCTGCCACCAGTGACTTCCTCCAACAAAGTTGGACCACCTAAGTATCCCACCTAAGTATTTCTCTTTAGGATTGGATGTATCTGGTGTAGATCTGGGTGATCTTTGACTCATAGAGATCCACCTATATCTTAATCCTGAGTCCTAGGATTAAAGGTGTATAACACCACCTCCTAGCTTCTAGCTGCTGGGATTAAAGGTGTGTGTCTAGTTTCTATGGCTTGTGGCTGACTTTGCTTTCTGAATCCTCAGCTATGTTTTAATAAATCATAAATAATATATCACCACAGTAACTAGTAACAATTATCAAAATGGTAACAGTTACAATCTTCCTCTTTACCACCTCATTTTTATCTTCAAGACTACTGCTTCTAATTTTACAAATGAAGATAGACAAGGTAATTTCTGCCATGTTTGTAAAACTAGTCATAGAAGAATTAAAGTTACACAATTCCCCTTAGCTGCCACATTGCTGAGTTTCTCATGTGTGTCAGTAGACTGAAAACTAAGGATGTTCATTTGGAAGTACCCTTTAGCTACACAGAGTGTCCTTTGACTTGGCAACATCTTACTATTGAATTGTTGAGCATCTTATGAAAGTCTCATTTCCTAAGGTGTTATTTTCAAGTATTCTTTTGCTCTATCTGACAACAGAAAAATAGCACCATTCACAGTTGTCGATCAATGAAGTGAAGACATTCCATAAACAGGTATCAATATGGTTGGTACCACTAAATGGCATCACATTAAAGTCAAACTCAGTACCAATTGCCCCTTGATAGAATTCTTCACCAGAGAGGTCAGCCAGTATTTTCTGGCACTGCTGTTGATGATGGTCATGCCAGTGTTTCTTCCTGTTTTGACATCTTTGTGAAATGCTTGCTGTTTCAATAAATGTCATAAGTTCCATGGACCAGACAGTTGTCCTTACCCCAGACAAAAGAGATATTCAAATTTGATATTCATCTGGTGAAATATAAACTAGAAATGCACATGTTACCTTCCCAAATACCAGGTGTGGATAAATTAGCTGTTATTTTATGCTACAGTAATTTCCCTCTGTGTGTTTGTCCTGAAAGATTTTGAACTACTCTGACAAGAGGATGATGCTCACCTTTTGGAACACAAGAAACACTGTAGAGGAGAGAAATAAGCTGCACTCTATCATTCTTCCTTTTTAACAGGAGTTTATCACCAAGTATTTGCAACCCTTGCCTTATGGAAAAATAAGTCCATCTTCTATGGGTATCTTCATTTCATCTTGATATGTGTTAGCCAGTTCTTACCTGGAACCTGTACTGATGTACTGAATAGCCATTGCAAACTGGTTTCCTTTACATAAGCTTTCAATGTTCAAAAAGTATATTCATAAATGCTGAGCAATCATAACCATTATGTTAGTCTGTTTTGCTGTTGACCAAACAAAATAGCCATGGCTTGGTACTTTGTAAAAGAAAGGAACTTGGTTAACTCACTGTGTGAAAGGCTAAAGCTGATGATAAATTTTGAAATCTGTGGCCATTTATTTGATACCTGTAGCAGGCCTCTTGCTGTGCCACAGAATGGTATATGGCTTCCTGGGGGCTGGAGTGCTTATGGAGAAGACCTTGAAGACCTGAAGCCACAGCAATTGATTCAAGACTTAATCATCTTCCTGTATACCTCTCTTCTAAAAGGCTGCTACCCAAACTCCATCGTATTGGATTTTTAGCCTCCAATCACTTGAGCTTTGGAGGAACAACTTTAGGCCACATCCAAACTCTAGTCCGCATTAACCTCGCACCAGTTTTATACACTTAGTCTGGATTGTAAGACTAACAGGTGAATCTGTGGGAGCTGTGGAAGGTCCATTGTTTTTACCTCTGCACCTAAGTCATATACTTTGTCAAGCACATATTTTAGTCGGATTTAATTAGTGCACTGAACCATGTTTTAGTTTTTGAGGGGGTTTGTTTTATTTTGCAGATAAACTCTCACATTATAATTGAGGCTCCCTGTTCACCAGTCGTTTGTCTCAGACATACATCAAACTCACAATGATCCTCTTGCCTCAGTCCCTCAAGTGCTGAGATGGTAGGCATGCACCACACTGCCCAACATGTTTTAGTTTGCATGTTACAAGACCAAGTGCAGAGAGGATGTAAAAGTTCTCTGAGCCAGGCGGTGGGTGGCACGAACCTTTAATCCCAGCATTTAGGAGGCAGAGGCAGGCAGATCTCTGTAAGGTCAAGGCCAGTATGGTCTAGAAAGTGAATTCCATGACAGACATAACTGTTACACAGTTTCTTCTCACAAGTAACCCTAACTTTTGATTCTTTCAATTCCAAACATAGTGTAAGACCCTGTAAGCTTCAGTGGGGGTAGGGGCACTCAGCTACTCAGCCAGGATGGTATGTCTGAATACATTTGTGAATGTGCTGATAGCTGCTCATTTTTCTCCCTAGATTATCTATCCTTTCACATATCCAGTTTCTTGTCTCCTACTTATTAAAATAGTCAACTAACTGTGGAGTCAATCTAATGACATCATAGGATATACTAGACACAATTTATAACTTATGATTAGTCACAAATCACAAATCACATAGCAGGACCAGTCAAATGGCTCAGTGTCAAAAGCCACAAGAGTATGCACATGCACACACAGAAGGAATCAATGTAGTTAATCAAACTCATTTAAAAACCTCCTAGCAAATAATATAAATGAAACTATTCATGTTTTGTACATCTGACAAAAATGGACTATACGATATTCTACAGAATTTTATGGGCAGGTGTGAGATCTCATACTGAAGACCCTGGTCTCAGGTACTTTGTGAGGATTTCATATCCAGTCACGTGACTCTGCCATGATCCACTCTCACTGGAAGTTAGTGACACTTTATATTATTTTTCTGTTTTTCATTTTTGGCTGATAAATTCCTATGATATATTTTAATTATCAGTTGCTCTAGAAAATAAGTCCTTGATTATGAGTAAGAATTTATCAATTGTAACATATGTTGGGTGTAAGTTACTTCTGTATGTGTGAGATCATATTATCCAGACACATTGATAGATCAGCTCTCCAGCAGGCTACCACCTGTGGGCATTAGCCGCTATTTCCTGTCTGCTGAAATGTTTCTGGTTTATTGCTCTCACCACTAGTGGAACATCCTCACAATTCTGGAAGTGCTGATGAATGCTCACTAGGTTCCTGTGTTTTTATAAGTTATGTTTTTTCCAGAATAAAATGCTCCTTACCTCCCCTCAAATTGTTGCCACTATAGAACCTCACAAATGAGATTAATCAAATTTTGGGTAGTAGCTCAAATCCTGGTTCCAAAACAGCCAACTCAACTTTGTTTTAATAAATTGTGCAGTTTGACCTCAAGAAGAAACTGAATTTGCCCAAAGGTACAGAGGCCTCAGATATCAGTAAATACGTGTCCCTATAACCTAGGGCAAGGTTTCTTTAGTCAATAACACGTCTTCCTCATTCTTCACTGCTTGATGGGAAAGTCAACAGCTGTCCTGGGAACAGCAGAATGAATTTCCCTAAATTGAAATGTTTATATCTTGAAATAGAGGACTGGATGTTGGAACCCCTGAGATGGACAGCTTTTCCTCCTTCTTAAAATGGATTCGTTTTGTGAGCTTATAACAAACAATTAGTCTTTTTAATAACACACTACACTTCTTTACACGAGAGCACAGTGAACTAACTCTTCAAGGTTGAGACTCAGGAAGAAATATGAGTAGAATGGTCAACACAACCATTTTAAGGAATTGTAGGGAACCAGCAAGATGGGTACTATTGGGAAAAACATCTAGTGCATGAACTTTAGGGAACATTTCCCTAGAGCTGGATTGAGAAGACATCAGCACAAGACTTTCACAGACGGCAGATGGGATGAATGCTTTGCAGGCTCAAAGAACCTGTGCAACCAGAGCTGGAGGTCAACCTAATGCTCAAGAGCAGAGGACAACAAAAGTTCTTGCAAGGGGCAAGGTCTATGGGGCTTGAAATCTTGGTCTATGAGGAATTTTCTTTGGGTATGCATCTTGAGCATCTTGTAAAGTTCTCTTTTCTAAGCCCCACCTGAACCCAAAGGCAGACACATTCTGAATCTCTGTCCTCCACTGCTGGTCAGGAATGCACAGATATCTGCTAATAGATCTGGAACTGCTGAGACATAAAGAGTGACTTTCTGTCATTAGGACACATGTGCTTACAGGCCTGTCAACAGTACCATCCTTGTGCAAAGCTAGAAAGTTACCTAAGATTTTCAAGTCAGGAAAAGCCTCAAAAGCCAGGGTATGAATGACACAAGAATGTGCAACCCTCTAATTAAGTTCTGAATCAACAAAAGTACATCAATAGAACTTCCAGAGTAGGAGTTACCTCTGCCAGCAATCTCCAACCGACCACTGCCTTTCTGTGGGGTTCAGTTGCTTTGATCACTACTACTACCTTTTAAGAAATGATGGTCTTTGAATCTTTAGCATCTGTGTCACTAAACTCTACCTTTTCTTCATCCATCTCAGCAAAGTGGTGACACATAGAATTTTTCAAACTAAAAGTCACCCAATACTAAACCAAAAATGAAAAGGTTATCTTTACAGAACTAATGAACCTTGTAAAGTCACATTTGTCAAGGCTAAGTTCTTGATCCTAAAATGAATTTGATTCAGCCTCAGACAACTGTTTCCTGGTAGAGCCCCCCTCCTCCCATAGGGTGGAAATCGTGCCTGTTACTTGCACAAAGTTTTTTGGGTAACATCTTTTTTGTTTCATGTTTCTAAGTGTGGTTGATATATGACAATGGGATGATATACATAATTAAGAAGGGGTGGCCTGCTTAAACCAGGACGGGCAAGAAATGCCTGTATACATTGTAAAAGGAAAGAAAAGAAAGAACTAAAAGAGAAGTAACTCCCAGCGTTGAGAAGTTAGGGAGTAGTTCTGATCTGGAGAGCAACTTGTACCCAGGCAGGCAACAATCTGATATACTAGAGGAACTGAAACAAACTGGATGGAGCCAGAGCACCCAGAGGAAGGGTGGTGGTGACATGAGATTAGATTAAAGAGAAAGCCAAAGGTCAGATATCACAGGCTGTAGTGGATAGTTGGATTATGTAAGTTCAAGAAGTCATTGATGGCTATGAGCAAGAATAATGCGATTTATCTTTAGAGATCGTTCAGTTAGGAATTGAACAGAGAAAAATATAAAGGAGACTACTTAAGTGGTCCATGATGGTCTGGGTAAAGGGTAATTCTAGGTTGGATCAAAACGAGAAAGAGAGCCCAAACACCAACCTTTATCTCACTCTGCCTCCTGATTAGGAATACAATGTGACCAGCTGCTTCAGGCTGCTGACTCCAAAACATCCTCACCAGGATGCACTGTGCCCTGCAAGAGTGAACCAGAACAAACCCTCCCTTCCATTGCTTTTTTCATCATGTTTTATCACAACAATGAGACAATTATACACTAGTTATTCTGTAAAATATTGTTTATAGTAACTTTTGGATGATTAAAAAAGCATAAAATTGTGCCATTAACATAGGAAAATGGCATACATCCATCACTTATTTTTATCTCAGAGTACTTGCACAGAGCATCATAACATACGCTGGGAGTCACCAATAGGCAATTCATTCACCTTTCAGGAAAACAATACTTCCCTAGAATATTGGCTATTTTCAAAAAGTTTCATGTATCGGAGGAAATTTTCAATCTTACATCTAGTTAGTCCTCATTCTCTCTGGGGTCCTAAGTCTAGCTTTGTTGAATTTTCTCACAATATAGTCTAGACTGTCCAGGCTCATGTATCACGTTGTAACTATTCAAGTTATTCAAAAATTTGTATCATTGCCACTCTAATAAAAATACATAATGCACTGGCTCAAAAACCATGCATCTGTTTTATTTTGTTTAAGACAGAATGACTTCTTTTAGAGGAGGTCATCTTAATGAGTCCCTTTACCCAAATGGACTGGAGAACATTGGACTTGACCTGATGACAAATCAATTTATAATAATTCATCACTGAAAAATAAAAAATGGATCTTGAGAGGAAAGAAGACACAGCATGAGCAGTTAGCAGTTGCACACAGCCTCTAATTACAAAGCATGTCCTTACCAGAGGTACTTCTCACTGTGCTGACTGCAAGAAGTCTTTCCATTTTACACACAGAAGAACACACCCTCTGTCTACAAACATGTTAAGACCCATATGGTCAAATAATCCATTTACACATTGTTAGATGGGGCTAGCATCAGCTTCGTACTCTCTCAGGCATCTGGAAAAAGCAACTTTTTCTATTTTAACACCATTCTTCTTTCAGGGGTCCCTTTGAGCCTGTCCTAACATATTTCTCTTCTGTATGCAACACCAGTCTTCCTTTCGGGTAGGTGGCAACTAAAGACTATAACTGTATTTTATGTTATGTTATGTTTGGAGACAGAATCTCCTATGTAACTCTCACTGTCCTAGAACTCACAGAGATCCACCAGCTTCTGTCTCTCAAAGTCATACATCAACATACTCGACTTGCAGTTATATTTTAATAATAGATTCTTAAAGATTGTCCATGAAAAACAATTAGCATTCAATAGTAGGAAATCAAATTCCATGGGTCTCAGCCCAGACCACCCAGGTAATGGCAATAACCAATACTCCATACAATATCCTGTACTAGAGCTACCCCATGAGATCTGCCTACCTGACTAACTGTGCTGTTGACTCTACTGTTAGCCACTCCTATGCCAGATAAACCGCAGAATATCAACAAGTAAGGCGCTAAAAGACAGGGCAGCTTTGTAATTCTCAGTCTGTTTCTTCATCCTCAAACCTCACCACCCTGTTAGTGCTTCTACAGAATTTCAGTTTGTTCTTTGTTATTCACCGAGGAAGTCTGGTGCATTTGAAAGCTTCCTCTTTGAGTAGATAAGACTAACAGTTTTGGGGCCAAGTAGGATTAATTATCAGGAAGCTGTTGATAGTTCATCACTGACCTGTAAAAACCTATAAGAATATGGTTGAATAAAATAATGGGGTCCATTTAAAGTTGGGGGTCACATAATATGTCATTAAGGATCCCATTATTTCAGCAAAGAAAATATTCAGGGAGCTCTCCTCTTAAAAGAAAATAGCTTTCTGCTGGAAAGTTTCCAAACCACACCATTGCAAAACCCAAACACTTCAAACCATTAGACTTTAATGTTTAACTGTGTGTTCTTATTTATCTTAAAAACCCTTTACTGGGCAATTATTTTTGTTGTTATTGTTGAAATTCAGGTGTCAATTGGCAGGCTTTCTCTGCCTAGAGATTAATGTTTTACACCTTCCCTGATGGATTCTATACCCTACTATGTTCCTTATGATTAGAAGAAACTATAATCAGCATTTCATAGAGGTGAGGAACACAGTTGAGACCAGGGCTGGCCCAAGGCCTGATTGTGAAATGCCTCAACAGTTTAAAGCCCTTGTCTTCTCAGTATCATTTAACTCTTTCGTCTTCTAACCTCCTGTTCATTCACTTTGAACTGTGTAACCATCTGAACTTCAGTTTCTTCCTGTGGAAGGACTCACTGAGATATAGAGAGTGGGGTATCCAAAGGTGCCCATCATCCCACCATCATCCTCATCCCTGGCCTCATCTTTCCAAGTGGGCCTCTTCCTCATTGATGTGGTACTGTTGAGATAAGTGTCTCCCTAAGGCCCATGTTCTGAATGAAGTCCTGGTTCTGTAGCCCATGGCAACATCTCTGAGATGTCTGGAGTAAGCGGTACTTGATGCTGCTTTATTACACAATGACATTGCTTAAAGGAACACTTGCTTTGTAATAGTTTCATTCTTAGGGACAACATTTTCCTTTTAAAAAATCTTTACCAGTGTTGTATTAATAAAAAGATGACTAGAATAAAACAGAAATAGGAAATATTGAACTGTGTTTAGATTTGTGCCACACCCTCCTTTCCTTCCTTCCTCTCTTCTTTCCTTCATTTATGCCTTTTTTCTTTCCTTCCTCCCTATCCTAAGGGATAATAATACCTACATTTTCTAAACACAGGAATATACACTTTTAGGCCCCAATAGCAGGTTGAAAAGGGTTTTGATGTGGATGGGCAAAGTGATGACAGCTACCTGTGTACTAGACAGACTTGATGGAAAACTATAATACCCTGAGTGAAACGTGGGAGCTAGACAACATGCCAGACCTGACCAGCTTCTACGGCAACTAGTAAGTCCAGGTTGGGTCAACTCCAAGACCACTTCCTTGACAACTCAGAGGTCTGTACTCTGTTGCCTGCCTCCTTCCATCAACCATTCATTGACAGCTCTGTTTAGTTTGTTTCCTTACAGAATGTTCTGGCAAGAGAGTCATCAAGATTTATGGAATCTTAAGTTATACAAGTATACCCAACCCCTGACAGTGGGACCAGGATCTCTCCTGGGGCCATGAACTAGCTTTCTGGAGCCCATTCCCTATGATGGGATAACTGCTCTGCCTTGATCTTGATACAGGGGGCAGAGGGCCTTGGTCCTGCCTCAATTTGTTGACTTCCCAAGGAAAGCCTTATCCCCTCTGAGGAGTGGACTAGGGTGGGGGTTGGGCAGTGAGAAGAGGGGAGGGGATGGGGCAGAAGAAGGGGAGAGAAGGGAAACCCCGGTTAGTATGTAAAATGAAAAAACAAACTTTAAAATAAAACCGAGTATAGGGCCCCCCTTTGGGCCCTAAATTCACACAAATGTAAATGTTTATTGGCCATAATAAAAGGAATTACCCAAGGTATACACTTTTAAGAGCTAGCTGTGGTGCCTACTCTTGATCAACTTGATGGTGCTCAGAAGCATCAAGGAGAGCATATCTGTGGGTGTGTCTCTGATGCTGTGTCCAGAGAAGATTCGCTAAGGGTCAATACGTGCCCTGCATGGCGGTGACAGGATGCCACAACTAGAAAGCTGAATGGAATGAAAGGGCAAGCAGAAAGCAAGCATGCATGGGTTTTCTGTCTTAGCTGTCTGGCCACCATATGAGTGAGGGAGAATCATTCCATTCTCTATACCATGACAGACTGCTACTTCAAAACCCACGAACCAACAGTGAATCTTTCCTTCTGTAGGTTGTTTCATTTAGCATTTTCAGAGCCATGAAAGCCTGACAAATGCAGTATAAACACCATAAATAACAAAAAAAATCCAGAAAAAAGGAGGTTCTCGTGTTCATTAGTTTTCTGATGTATCCTAGGGCAGTACTTTTTTTTAAAGGTTTCATTTTGGGTTGCACACTCTTTGACTGTCTCCTCATGTATCTTGTGAAACGAGATAATTTCTCAGCAGATATGACATCAGTATGAAATAACTTTGATTATAACTTTTCACTAAAGAGCATTCCACAAAGAAGCTTCAGTATCTGAATATTGTAAACCTCTTTTCTCCTGCACTTTCATACTTCTGCAGAACACATCTGTGTCACATTGTAACCTCTGGTCCTATGTTTTCATTCTGACACCCAAAATGCTTGGGCAAAGAACTCTGAAAGAAGATAGCAATTATCACTGTACCTAGAGACTGCCAATGGCATTAATACTTACCACTTACCCAAGCAAAGGTATCCCCAGCTCAATTTTCTATTAGCAAAAAGCCTCAAATGCCCACAGATAGTTGAAAGTTCCCTAATATGAGATGCTAAGAAAAGGAATTTGATATTAAAATAGATTGAAATTTGATGGAAGCTAAAATGTTTGACTTTTATAAATATCACAAAGGCGTGCCAAAATAATAAGTGTCCTGGATTTCAACTTCTTTTAGCCTCAGAGAAGACTAACCTTTACTTAGAGGAGCTATGCCACAGCAGATTCTGCCCTCTTTTATTCACAGGAAGAGCTGTTGGATGCAAACGTTCTTCATATCATAATAACATATGTTATATACAGATATTATCAAAACTTACTAAAGTCCACCATACACCAGCCTAAGGCAACCTAAGAGATGGAGAACATGTTATAAATTCTCTATGGGAAGAAAAGATCCAGACTTGGCTCCTTCTAAAGCAACATGCTATGGCTTGGATAAGTCTATATGTGAAAGGGCTTGGTTCCCAGCCTGTGGCACTATTCAGGAGTGTCAGGATGGGTAAGTGGTTGGACCTCATGGAAGAAGCTAGGTTGCTAGAGGTACGCCCACAAAGGGGTATTGGGATCCAGGATATTCCTTTGTCTCTCATCACTTCATGTTCTCCAAGTGTTTGGCAGCATCCATCATGCACAACTTCACCACATGTTCAAAAACAACTAAATTAACTGGCAGTGGCTGAAGTCTCTAAAACTGTAAGGCAAATCATAGCGGATGTTCTGTATGCTGTGAATATATGTTTCTCATATTGGTTGTTGGATAAATGATGATTGGCCAGCAGCCAGACAGGAAATATAGATGGGGCTACCAGGAGAATGCTGGGAAGAGAAACCCAGAGAGTCTCCAGGGAGATGCCAGGTAGCTGCCAAAGGAGTAAAAGGCCAGAGCATTACTGGTAAGCCACAGTCTCATGGAAATACATAGTTTAATAGAAATGAGTTAATAATCAAGAGAGAAGCTGGGCATTGGTGGCGCACGCCTTTAATCCCAGCACTAGAGAGGCAGAGGCAGGCAGATTTCTGTGAGTTCGAGGCTAGCCTGGTCTACAGAGAGAGTTCCAGGACAGCCTCCAAAACAATACAAAGAAACTCTGTCTCGAAAAACCAAAAAAATAATAATAATTAAGAGAGAACTAGCCAATAAGAAACCTGAGCCCTAGGTCAAACAGTTTATAAAGCCTCTATGTGTTTATTTGGGACTTAACAGGGCTGCTAGATCAGGAGGGTCAGGAACTCCATATACAGACAAACACTTATTTCATTTTCTGAATGCTGGGAATCGAGTCCAGGACTTTGTGCATGTTAGGGAGATACTCTACCACTGAGATAAGTGATCCATTCAATACTTTTTTTTGTATAAGTTGTTTTAGGTATCTTTCCAAACTTGAAGGAGAGTTAAGGTCATCATGTGACTTTTCCTGGGAAAACACATACATCTCCTTCATCCCAGACAAGGCAATAACAACAGACCAAAGAAATAATTCCACTCAAGTCAAACTAAGTTAATGGACTAGTAAATTTGTTGAGGTTGCCTATAGGAACATAGAAGAGGGGTTAATTAAAGGAACATGGATACATAAAGGGCAACTGCATCTTTGAAACCCATTAACATGGCATAATTGATAATTCACAAAAACCACCACCCTGCAGCTTCCTGCATAAATTTTTGGATAGATAAACTAGCTGGAGAGTATCGTTTCCTCAATGCTTGTTCACTGCTTTTATAACCTGGTAAGCTTTCCAGCTTTGTAAGTTTCGTTTGCTTCCTGAGTTTTATGAGGCTTTCACCTCCTCCCTACAGGAGGGAGTGTCTAAATTCAGGGGAAGTAGCTGCACAACAGTCCACTCCTTAGGGCAGTTCTTACAGTCTTTCTTCATTGTCTTCTGCTTCCATCTCATTCGCAGCCTGATGTCTTCAAGTCTACAACAAAAGTGCATACTATCTTCAGCAACAGGGAATTTCTGTCCAGATCTGTCATATAAGTGTCAGCAGTGGCAATGATCTGGGGGATTTTTAGGACTTCTCCGGACAACTCATCCAGAAATAGCTCTTCCCTGTATTCGGAGGATTATCACTAAAAAATTTAAAGCTCCTGGGAGTCCCCTTTCCCCGCACATGACATTCCTTTGTTGAACTCCTTTACTGGTATTTTAACCATTCTTCTAAATATTTTTACAAATCTATACGATACTCAGGGGTTAGCATTATATAAAGAAACTTTTTTTATTGAGGTTGGGCAGGGTATCTGATATCCCAGCGATGTTCATTTGAATCAAGTTGGTCTTGGATGGCTAATTAGATACTAAAACAGAAACATCAGTAAGGTACAATGCCACATGAAAAAAATTGCCATAACTTGTAGAAACTGTTTCAAGAGAACAGCATTGGCTACAACAGCATGATGGGAGGTGCTATTCTATCTGGTCCTTAGTAACCCATGTTCTTTTCCATGAGCCATCCTATGTCTCCATCATCAGGTGCTTTTGCCACAGAGCTGATGTGCATTTCCCCACCACTGATGGTTTTGGTAGACGGCTAAGACAGATCAGACATGGGGAAGGGTATGGCTGTACTCTAGTCTGCCATGCCTACTGCTGGAGTCAGCGCCTTTGTTCTGATAGGATCTGGGCTAGCACTGTGACCTTTGCCTTTCCTTCAGCAACATATGACTACTGAAAGGGCCTCAGAGTAGATGAACAATCTCCACTTTCTTTGTGGGAAGTAATAGGCACAGCATACTCTAAGAAAATAGGACAAGCCTAATCTGTTCCACTTGCACAGTTTTGTAATTTGCTTTCTCTGAGCTGCTGCTCAAGCTTGAAATCTCCCTGGAAGCTCACTAGTACAGTATTTGGCTTTCTGCTAAGTTCCTTTTTTTTTATTTCCAAGGAATTCTGGCCTCACACAAATCTTGCCACATTTGCCTTTGAGTGATATAAACAGACCCTTGTCTGCTTTCCCTTTCTCTCATATTTTCTTGATTGATTTAACACTTTACAAACTCAATTTTCATACTGCTCTATGTCATTCAGATCTGCTAATGTGTCTCCAGTCTCATAAGAATATATTCCACAATGAGAGTCAGAAATCTATGAAAGCCCTAAATGAGTTCCAAAGTCCTTGTTGAATCAAACACTTTCTTTAATCACTTGTTAACATAGATTCATCCACCCCAATAAAAAGAACTGGGTATCATTGATTTCTCTCTCTTCTCAATCCTCTAATGCCTACACCTATTTTCCTTATTGTCTTCCCATCCCTGGTTTTTAATGGTGACCTCTCAGCCAATGATAAGCAAGTATCTCCAATACTTAGTATAATTAAGGCTATCAGAGATTGAGTTCCTTCATATTGCTTCAGATTACTTATTTTTCATGTTGAAGAGGAATAGATAAGTATATTATCCTGTTTCTCTGCTTCCATGGTCCTCAGACTGATCCCACCTCCCATTCCCCACCCTGACAAATAAAGCTGTGAGAGACACTTTCATTGATTTTTTTAGACATCTCACAATTCACAAAATTCAGATTCAGATGACAATTATCTGGTTACCATGGTTTCTTTCACTGAGCCATTATTATATTCCCTGTCTACATGTTAACTCAGGTACTCTTCCTTGCTCTGTATTAAAGGTCACCTCTTTGGTCTGTATTACATCACTTCTACTGTATCTTCATCTTCATCACTTTCTGATTCTTCTCATGGAATCCGAAGATTCTTTAACAAATGACAATAATTGACAATCTTTTTCCTTATGTCCAGTCAACTGTAAGAAATAGAAGCACAACCTCCATTTCTTTTTTCCTCTTATCCATTTTCCCTTTCAAATCAGAGAATTTATTGTATCATTCAGCATCTGCACATCTTTTTCCCATTATGATTCCTTCCTTATGCAGGCAAGTTACTTAGGGGAAAACACCTAAGGCTCGGTTGCGCGGCTTATTACTAGCAACAAACTACACAAGTGACCTTCATACACTTCATAAACTCTTTCTGATCCCATCCATATATACTGCTTTGGGGGATTGAAATATATTCCCTAGTCTCTTATTCATCTGGGAAGTAAGCCTCCTCATAGTATATAGAACAGTAGTTCTCAATCTAAAGGGTTCAAAGAACCCCTTCACAGGGGTTGTCCAAGATTATCAGAAAATGCAGATATTTATATTACTAGTCATAATAGTGTTGGGGATCTCTGTTCCAGTCTCACTTGCCTCCATTCCAAACCTCACCCAGATGTTCAGCTGGGAGCCTGGCCTCACTCCTCCCATTCCAGATCCTGCCCCTCAGATGCCCCACCAAGGGTCAGCTCCTCTCTGGAGCTGCTCAAGACCATGCCTACAAGGTATTTAAGACCTGACCACTAGACCTGCCATGTGATTCCCCTCCTGCCTTTCCAAGAGTCACCTAGGAATGCTCTGCTTTACTATGTTTGTTTATTTATTTATCTATTTATTTATTTGCTTATTTAAGTTAGAAACAAGCTTGTTTCACATGTCAATCCCAGCTCCTTCTCTTTACTCTGTTTATTAATTCTGGTCTTATCAATTCAGTTTGATTTGGCTTGCTGCATCAGCAGAGGATATCCCATAATTGGGGATGCAATACTTATCAAACAGTAGCAAAACTACAGGTAGGAAGTAACAGTGAACATAATTTTATTATTGGGAGTCACTACATTATGAGGAAGTATTTTAAAGGGTCAAGGTTGCAGCGTTAGAATGGGTGAGAACTACTGACACTGAGAAAACCAGAAAGCCAGGGATTTCCCATAAGGTTACACTACTATCAGAAAGCTTGACCTGAGTTTCCCATGACAAGGAGTCTACAATGACAGCTTCAACAAGGGAGTACACATTTCATTCCATATGGGGAAAGATAGCCAGTTGAGATTGTGTCTCCCCCCTCCCCACTGTGAGCAAGGATGCTCCACCCTCACCCAAATCAGTTGCATATCTCAAGAACATTACATTACAGCAGCAGGGCAACCATTCTTCTGCAACTTGTATTTGGTTCCATTGTTCCCTCTATAGGCAACAACTGTGTCACTTTCTTATGAAGATGTGAACAGGCATCCATGCATCTGGATTTGGCAATGATAACAGGTTAAAGAAATGACCCTATCCAAGTCTATCTTAGTAAAACTGAGTCTGCTGGTTGCTTGATCACTGTTTCAAGGCTGTGCAGCTGGTCTGAGCTTCTTCTAGAAAGTTCTACTTGTCAGAGAGTCACTTTCAGCTGTCTTTTCTGCTTATACCCTCTTGAAGTTGGGGATTGGGGAACAGCAACTGAACTGTGTCTCATAGCAAAACCCAGAGAGGTAATTACGCAACAAACAGCATACATGTTCAGTTCTCTTCTGCTCCCTCCTTCAGCTCTCCCCAAAGTGAGGTGATGAAATAATATTGATGGGGTTAAGAAATCTTGTTAGGCTGTTTAATCATTTGTTTATATTACTAAGTTATTATTTGGCTCCAAATAGTTATTGACTAGCTAGCTGTGTGAATTGGGTCAAATAAGCTAGTTATCCAAGCATGATAATCAGCCACAAAATGGAAAAATAAAATTGTATTTGTAGAGTTATGTAAAAGATTAATTTGATCACACACGTGGTTGTACATGTGTGTGCACACAAACATGCACAAGGCACTGTAGGTGACTAAGATATCACAGTGAACATTCTTGTTTGTGTTTCAAGTGTGTACAGTAGAAAAGAAGCAAAAGGAAATTACGAATGATCCAGGCACAAACGTACCACGGGGTGCTGGGCTCCATAAGCACTAAAAGGGAAGCTGCTGACTTTAGTCTCACTTGGGTCAGAGGCTGTAGAAACATTGTCAAAATAGTCCATAGACAGACTATGTTAGTAGACGTGAGACCTTCAGGAGGAAACCAAATTCCTACATGGCTCAGGTTTTCTCCTGATGACTCTGCCTCTGAAATTTCATGACATTTGGAGTGTGCTTGCCTCCCATAGCTTGGTATTTGAAAAAGAATATCAAGTCACACTTGATAATGGGTGTAAGAAGCCTACAAGGCACCTGATAGAGAATTTAAGCTCTTTAATGGGTTGTCAAAATGCTACTAAAGTTATCTATCCTGGTGCCTTGGGCACTGATGCCAGGGCCTATCTCATGTTCTGTGTACCCTGAGATACCAGGCAACATGGCATACCAGAGTATTTTTTTAACAAGGGCTTGTCTCTAAAACTAGACCCCTCTAGGCACCAGATCTTAGTTCTAGTGTAAAAGGCCTGGCAGAAGTGAAGGTTTTCTAAAAATGTGACTGTCAGACTATTGAAACAATGGACTCCAAAGATATAGGACTTTCCCTCAGGAACCTCAAGCTGTGAAAGGGAAAAACTATCAGCTCAAAGAGGAATTTATCTCGCAGAGATTTCACACAGTTCTAATAGCTTGTCAGACCACCTTACAAAATGAGAGTGAAGCTCAGACAATGATGGGTCAAGGATGGTGAGGTCACACCTCAGCCTTGACTGGATGTATGTATCCTTGACCTTCTATTTAAACTTTAATCTCACATCAGGACCCCAAGGAAGGACTTGGAAGATTCATTGGCTTTCTTTGCCACTCTTCCCAATGTGGCCACTCTTTCCCCATTCTAACTTGGCCATTTTAGTTTGCTTACTGAGGCTGAGTAACTCAATCTGACTTGGGGCACAAGTTGGGAACCCATGTTTGAAAATTCATTATCTTCAAAACCTTAAAATAGTGAAATTCTCCATGTCCTCTTTTGAAGTTAAGAACAATTAAGAGCAATTAATTTATCTACCTTACTGAATTTTAGCAAGTTGTAAATGTGTATCAAGAGGTGATATTTCTAAAGTGCCTAGAAAGGTTCCAGGCATGTGGCTAGTTCTCAAAAAATGGCTTCCTCTACATGCAACAGGAAATCTGGAAGTGGGGTAGGGATGGATGCTACAGACATTGTCTTGTATAGATCTGGCACTCAGAATGGAGATGGTAATTAAAAATATAGATCTTGGGATTGTCTAGTTGCATATGTTGCTTGTGATTAATATAACAAAACACTGAAAACATCAATTTAAAGATGGGTTGGAAACAATAGATTTAAAAATTCCCTTGGGCCAGTAGACCAGAAGTCAAAACTCAGCATTCCTGAACCAAACTCATGGGGACAACAGGAACACACAGCCTCTGGAGAGTATGTTCCCTGATTCTTCGAACTCTGCTGTTTGACAGCTGAGATTTCTTGGACTGGAATTGTGTCACTACAGTTTTTCCCATGAAGTCAAATTTCCTACCATTTTTGTACCATCACTAAGTCTTCCTTTTCTTCTTATAGGTGTTTTATGATAGCATTCAAAGCTAGCCAGATTAATCAAGATAATTTTCCCATCTCAGGATCATTAATTCACTGCATCTGTAAACATCTTTTATGTTTTCCCCCAATAAGATAGTGTCTACAAGTGTCATGGAGCAAGAACTAGGATTCAGAGGTCATTAATTCAGCTTGCTCAATATAGAAAGAATCCAGGACCTGTAAACTCACAACAGGAAAGTGAAGGGACAAAATGAAGAGAAGGACATCGCAGAGAGGATGAGATGGATTGTGGGGGTGTCTGAGACCCTGAAATGTGGTGAGTTCATGTTCAAAACACTCCAGAGAACCAGTGAGAGGATAAGAATGTTGTTTGAGTGCAAGGAGAAGGAAGGACACAAATATTTTAGCCTAAGTGAATGTCTTGGTATGTGAACAGGAAGCCAAACTGTGGTGGGCAGTAGATGGACTCACTGCTATGATACATGGTGAGCATAGGCAAGGGCACTGGAGTAAGCAGACAGCTCAACAGCCACTGCTCCTCCTCACACTCATTTCTCTTTTCTTTAGATTTCTGACAATAAGAGCTCATCAACACCCTGAACAGGCCAAGGTAGACATGACCTATGATAAGAAAGGGAAGAAGCCACCTGTTCCCAAATAAATATGGTTCTGTTCAGCTCTGAGAGAGATCAAAGGAAAAGATTTATTTACACTTATACAGCTCTTCTCAAAGGTGTGTTAATGATTAGTAAAGCTGTGGCAGTTTTAGTCATTATATTACATTATAAGGATCAACTTGCTTAGTTTTTTTCTACCACATAAATGCTAGCAGTCAGTGATCATTGCAGAAGTTAGTTTCTGACAGTCTCAGAAGGGCATCTCTTTCATGGGCCCTTCCCTTACCTGGGGGCATCAACCATCAAACCTTGCATTGGTCCTCCCAACTGATCTAAATGAATTGAGCCTTTCCATTGGCTAATGACAAACCAGACTGTTGTTTTCCTCTCTGACCTGGTGGTCTGAATCTACAACATGTAGGTAAGAGCATGTCTTATCAGGAGACAGACCAGTCAGGTCAGAGAGCAAGGCAAAATGACCAGCATATGGTTATGTTAGCTTCCAGGTAGTACTGAAGGAGCTTTCAGACTACATCTGTCACTGCACTGGAAACCTGGCCTTATAGTGAGCTAGCTATTGAGAAACCAGTTGTTACTTCTGACCAGATACTTGATGAGCAAATAACAGCAAAGGACAACCCCATTCTACATCCAGGTTGCAGCAGCTCAGCCGTAGCCCAGCCAAGTCTCCAGGGAGATCACAGTCATCAGTGGTTTGAACAATGTGCGCTCTGCTCTTACCCATTCAGAAGGCTCTCATTCCCTTTCTGTTTTGGCTAATCCCATCTCACACTGTTACACAATGGGCACCTTTTCTCATGCCAGGGTGCTTAATACCTTCCACCTTTCCATTAACCGTCTCTGCTGAAGCCATGACTCCTGGATTAATGGAACACTTCCTATTATCTAATTTGAAATCCAGTGAACTCTACCACTTCTAGGACCAGTTACATGGGAGGCAGTAAGCGGTTGATATTATTAGTGAGCTAGTGTTTGCCTTTCTGTGGCAAGGACTCAAGTATTGCTAACAGGAGCAGCAAACTAAGACCAGCAAACCACAGTCAGCAGGAGTCAGTCAGCAAGAATCCAGGGCAAGGAAAAGGGTGATGTTTTTTATTTTAATTTTGAAAATCTCATATATCTGTATAATAAAAAGTGATTGCATATTTATCCTCCATCTGTCCAATTTCTCCTTCATTTTCCCAACATGTCCTCTTCCAAAACTCTTTTTTTTTCTGATAAGCCATTAAGTCCAGTGAGAAGTACCATATGTGAGTGGGAATAAGATCATGCACTGGAGCATGGGAAACCCACCAGTATTTTATTTGATGTTTAATTGTGATGTAGAAGACTGAATCCTTGACCTTACACAGAATGAATAGAAGCCCCACCTTTCTCTAGTTGGTGATAATTCTACAGGCTCTTGCTGAATTGGCTTAGGAACACAATGCTGAAATCAAATGAAATAAAATGCTAGTTTTTTCAAACTGTTCTTCATAGGCATAGACCTGTTTTGGTTTTTTGTTTTGTTTTGTTTTGTTTTGTTTTGTGTTGAGAGATCATCATGGAATATGAGGAGAAAAGATTGTAAGGACCAGAAGATCAGGAAGTCTGATAACATTTTAACAACACAGTCACCAAAATAGGACCCGTACAATGATAGCACCAGTTGACATCACAACATGGATGGAGGAACTCTCATAAGGCCCAGTTCATAAATGAAAAGCTAAAGACAGTTAATAACTCTTTTTTTTATTTTTTGAGACAGGGTTTCTCTGTATTGTTTTGGAGGCTGTCCTAGAACTCACTCTATAGGCCAGGCTAACCTTGAATTCACAGAGATCCGCCTGCCTCTGTCTCCCGAGTGCTGGGATTAAAGGCTTGTGCCACCAACACCCAGTTTCAGCTACGACTCTTAGGAGATGGAGAATCAGTCTTTTTCATGGGCCAGCACCCTTTTAGGTTATCTGCTCCCAAGTGGTCATCCTTAAATGCAAATACATACAGCAACGCTAAATGAACTCAAAATATTGTATTTATATATGCAGTTATGTATATGTATATATGTAACAAGAATAATTAAAGATGAGATCATGAATTTGAGAAAGAATGAGGGACATTAGAGAACTTAGAGAGGGGATAAGGTAAGGAGGGCTTAATGTAAATAAAGATTCATATATGAAATTTCAGTAAGAATAAAATAAGTATAAAACTGTACATTATTATTCATCTGTACAAACTGTGGAGACTTGTGTTCTCTTTCACTATATAAATACTTACTTATACTGTTAAACTTCTTGGCACATGATGCCTGAATTAATTACTATCTGGTTAATCCTTGCTCTGGTATTTGGCTTTTTAGGTAGCATGATTGCAGAATAGTCAATTAGTAATTTTTTTCAAAATATAAAACATCACGAACCTTAAAAAGGAATCAGAGAAACTTTTTCCTAGCATGCACAAGGCACAGGGTTCAGTTTCCATTACCACAACTAAAACTAAAAGTGAAGCCCTCTTCTTGCCCTGGACTAAAGCACATGGCTGAATAGTCAACTCTGCTGATTATGGATTTCTGGGTTTTAGTAATCTGCTCAGAGACTCTAGAGTGAACATCATCAACTCTAACTTTAAATTTCACATATTTATGCTATTGTATGGTGTCCACTCTCTCCACATCTTTTCAATATTGTACTTGAAGTTCTAGCTAGAGCAATATGACAACAAAAGGAGATCAAGGGGATACAAATTGGAAAGGAAGATGTCAAACTTTCACTATTTGCAGAGGATATGATAGTTTACATAAGTGACCCAAAAAACTCTACCAGCGAACTCCTACAGCTGATAAATACCTTCAGCAAAGTGGCAGGATATAAGATCAACTGAATAAAATCAGTAGCCCTACTATATGCAGATGATAAAAGGGCTGAGAAAGAAATCAGAAACATCACCCTTTACAATCGCCACAAACAACATAAAATACCTTGGGGTAACCCTAATCAAACAAGCGAAAGACCTGAGTCTTTAAAGAAATTAAAGAAGACACCAGAAAATGGAAAGATCTCCCATGCTCTTGGATAGGTAGGATCAACATAGTAAAAATGGCAATATTGTGACAGAGAGGGAGGACTGAAACCCCCTGAATGTGGTTGTCAATGAGGAGGCCTAGACAATCTATGGGGCCTTGGGTAGTACAAATAGACTTTGGGTGCCCATCCCACAATGAGAGATGCTCTCTCAGTCTAGACTCTTGGGGGAGGGCCTAGGCCCTGCCCTGGGTGAAATGACAGATTATGGACACTCCACATAGAGGGTCTCACCCTCCCTAGGGAAAGGAATGGGGTTTAGGGGAGGGAGAGATGGGGAGGTTGGTGGGAGGGCAGGGCGTGGGAAGAAGGGAGGGAGAGGGAGCTGGGATTGACATGTGAAACAGCCTTGTTTCTAATTTAAATTTAAAAATAAAAAAGACAGAAAAATGGCAATCTTGCCTAAAGCAATCTACAGATTCAATGCAATCCCCATTGAAATCCCAGCACAATTCTTCATAGACCTTGAAAGACCAATTCTCAACTTTATATGGAAAAACAGAAGACCCACGATAGCCAAAACAACCCTGTTGAACAGAGAAGATTGCTTTTGAAAAGGTAAAAATGAAAAATCTCAGTCTTTGCAGGTTCAGACTGAGCCACTTTGTTTCTGTAGGTGTCCTTCCCATGGGTACCCACCTTGGTGCTTGTGAACAGTATTAATCATGTTCATCCAAGATGATAACCACCATGAACTCTTCAAGTTCAACCAGGACATTCTCCAGTCACAAGCCACATCCATCAGTAAAGTCCTGTTCCCTTGTCAGGCTAGAGAAAGAAGGCATAAGTCAAATGAGCACTTAAGAATTTTCCAAGCTGTAAACACTTCCCACTATAGGACATGTCAAGTCAGCCTAGGCTACCAAAAAAGAAGTCTCCAATGAATTAAACCAGCCAGAATACATCTTTGGTTTTCTTGTTTGTGCTGTCTTCCTGAAGCTCTGAAGAATTTGTGGAAAGAAACTGTCACCTATGAGCTCATGTTAAATAAATCACCATAACCAACCACTGTGAACACCCTTCAACACTTGTAGGCTTTCTGAAGTTCTGGTTCTCATCCCTTGGGTGGGCCCTGGGGCCTGTTGACTAAGTATTTGGCAGGACAAAGATGACCTGGCCTACTTTTAAATCAAAGGGAATAGCAGTGTGGCAAGGACAAAGGTACTATGGATTCAGTTACTGTCACCAAGGGCCCATCATATAGAAACGTTTTGCAAAGCAAGGTTGAACTTCTGAGCTTTTGTTCGTGTGGTTAATTTGTTTTGTTTTGTTTGTTTTTATGTTCCCTTTAGTCTCAAACACAATTCTTTTCTACCTACCTTCTTGCTTTGATACTACCTTGGAGTAAGTTAGCTAGCAGAATGCCAAAGTGCTTCTTAGATTTGCTTGTTTACTTGTTGTTTTGTTTAGTTGACAAATACCAACCCCCTTTGTTCCAAATGAAACAATTCAGGTAGCTATTTAAAATAGGATTACCAAGATGTCATAGCTGGCAAGAACTTTCCAGAATGCTTACATATCTTTGATAGGTCTTTTATGTACCACTATGCGGGGGAAAAATATCAATCAAACAAACAAACAAAAAAAAAAAACCAAGAGTATCAAACAGTTCAAATAGAAGTTTCTTTAGGGTACAACTTCTGACTCTCTATCAATTGAACTAGGAAGACAGGCATTGAAGAGACTGTAAGGTATGCAGGACCAGTCTTGTGAGAGAGCAAAAGAGATAAAACAGGCCAGGCTTTCAGAGTTGCTTGGCAATTATTTCCTTCCTCCATCTGTATTCTACCCTTCCCTCACTTTGTTCTCTTCTTCCCACTATCCTACATACTTGTTATCATGGAAATAAAAAGCATTTGAAATTTGGGTTAAAAATAATGATAACTATTCCCTATTTGCCTATGTCTCTCTCTTGTTAAAAATGGAAACTCATTCATCTCTCGGCTATGAGCATGAGGTGAGGGAACTTTTGTGCAACTGAGAATACCCTGATGCACAGTGAACACCAAACTGAGGTCATATCACAACCTGTTCAGATGATTCTAGAACTCAATTAACTACTAATGGAAAATCCTTTCAACCAGAAAGAGAACAGGTATTTGCATTGAAGTTGATGTGTTAATACTGTCTATATATATTTTTTTTTACCTGAGGTGAGGCTGGCTTCATGATTGAAGCCAGTTACCATTCTTCATCTGAAAGTTTTTGAGAGTTCTTCAAATAACTCAGTCTGGGTTCTGGGAAAGAAATTACACCACTGGGGTTAATTTTTCTCCAGAAAATAATCAGTTAAAACAGAATTTTCACCTCCCCCTTTCTCCCATGTACATTTTAAAGATATTGTAACAATAACATAAATCGCAGTATTTTAAAATAAGATATTAATTTCTACTTTTTATGTTAGCTCACCAGTAAATGAGGAATTATCAAAAGGGAAGTAGAAGAAGTAATAAAAGGCCAATGCTGATGGAGCTCAGACTAGACACTGTCCTAAGTGTTATTCTTATGCATATCCATTGCATCTCATAGCACTATTGACATCAGATACTCTTCATTTTAACTGTACCAGTAAAGGAAATGACTTGCTAAACATTAAGAATTAAAGAACAAGTTTTGATTTGACCCTCATGATTCACACACTTTTAACCTCTACATTACCTACCTCTTCTTTAGTTCTAAGACATTGACTAAGCAAACAGATGGAATCCTTATTTGAGAAGTATTCATTAAAAATCAACCTTTCTGATGATTCAGAAAGAAAAGCCAGCCTCAAGCTGTAGAGATCATGCAGTGGTGATATACACCTTTAATCCCAGCAGCCAGAACCTAGGAGGTGGTGATACACACCTTTAATCATAGGACTCAGGAGTAAGTGGTAGATGAATCTCTGAATCCAAGGCCACCTGTATCTACACAATATAGATCCAGTTCTAAAGAGAAACAGCTCAAAGATGATCTCAGTTCCTGGGATCCTGCCTTTAATCCTAGGATTAGGGAGGTATAAAAGATACAGTAGTCAGGAAGACCTTCAGTCTCAGGATTCTCCAGTCATGCTGAGGAGAGGCAGCAGGATCAGCCCATTCAGTCTTAGGTAGTGGTAAAAGCAAGTAACTTTGCTTTTTCTGTTCTTTAACTTGAAGTTTGAACCCCTATAATATCAGTCTCTGGGTCATTTACTTATCATACTACAAATAGAATTATCTGGACCACATTTTACTCAACAAATAGACAAGGAAGGGGTTTGCTTTGGCTTGACCTAGAGTTATTTTGACAAATATTCTTTCCAGTTCATTTGGTAGAAGCCTATCTAACTGGAAGACTGAAATGAAGATGTTACATGTTCTCTATAGTCCTTCATTTATGAAAGAAAGGGACTAGTAGCAAGCAAAATTATCCACAGGTTAAAGGGCTTGTCTTCCAAGTGAAAATCCTCTCCAAGGTCTTTGGAGCATCTTTTCTTTTCAGGATTCTTTTTGGGAGCCTTTACCATCTAAAAATAAAATGTTAAGAATGAACTGAACTTCCCCTGTCTGTGTCATAAAAACCAAGTCACATCTGCCTTCTTCTCAGTGGATCTGGTCCCATTCTAGAGGGAAAAAGAAACCTGAAGTGTTGTAGGTACTACATGAACTGGAATAAGAAGCCAGCCATGATGAGCGGGCAGTGCAGAATCCTACTATCATTTGCAAACACTGCAGGTTGGTTTATTTCTACTTGGAGTTTTATGTTTTTGTTGATGGTAATCTTGTGCATGTTCCCCCATATCCTATTGGCTGCTTCTACTAATGGACATTTCAGAGGGTGGAACAATGAATAACCCAGTTGACTGTGGTAGACACTAAGAGTTATGCTCTATGCATTATTTCATTTAGGGCAAGGTTAGGGAGGACAAAGCAATTTTGAACCAGTTTATTATCAAGCATCTCATCACTGATAAACTGTTAAATAAGCTTAAAAGAAAGAAGTAATATTTTATTAGTTAGTATCAAAATGAAAATCATCTTAGGAACCAATTTTTAAAGCAGAAGTTGAAGGGAAATGAAATAAACTAAGCCTCTAAACTAACTTCATCCCGGTCATTCTCTATCATTGCTTCAAGGGAATTAAAACTCTCAATAATAAATCAAATCTGGAATGGTGCTTTTGTTAGGAAGTCTCTGGACCAATTACATTGATTTGATTATAGACAAATGTTAACAATGCTGATTTAACCTTTGAGATATTTCATGACCTTGAAGTAGTTTCAGGGCCATTTGGAAAAACAGAAACAAATTTACTTGCCACTTATTACATGTATCTTGGCCACTAAAAATTTTTATTTTGGGTTATCTTGGGTTGTTTTATATAAGAATTTCAACTCTGCTGAGACCACCATACTGGGAGGAAGCCTAAACTGCATAAAGAGCTACACTTCTGTGTTCTGCACAGTTGCTTGGCTGCAAAATCATTCAACAGCCTGTATTACCTACTGTATAAATAGGTAAAGACATCAAGGATGCCTAGTAAGAACACAGCATGAATGGCATATGCAGTCTAAACTTCCATCTGCTATACTTAAATACTCAAAGTAGTAAATTGATTAAATAGAATTCTTTCAGTATATAATCAACATATAAACCATTAATAAGTTAGTTGAACACTTTTTCATGCTAATCATCTGAAACTGAGTGTAGGGGAGGATGAGTTTGAACTTAGGGTCAAAATCAATTCAGACTAGCTGCTTTTCAAATGTTCAGTGGTCACATGTAGTGAGTACTATCCCAAAGATTCTATCCTCCAGTCATCAACTTCTCTCTACCCTTAGCCAAGTAACAGATATTTCCAGGTGAGTGGTAGATCATGCAGAGGCCTTTTGCGGGTACCAAAACATTATGCTAGCATAAGATGCTCTGTTTGGTGTAGCACAGTTAGCACTGTCAATAGAATATATGTATGTTACTAAAATACAGATTAGGAGAAAGGATTTATGCCCTCTGCTCAAGTTAGTTTGAAGGAGCAGCTAAGATTCCAGATGTCATATACCTGATATGTACATTCAGATTGCCCCCTGGTCCCACCTTGAGACTCATTCTGTAGTTCCTGGCTCTGGTGGCCAACCTATTTATAGTTTGGGGAGTCCTGCCTTAGTCTACGTCACCCCAGACATCTCTAGTACTTACTTTCTAGATACACTGAAGGAGTTTCAAATAACCCCAGAGGATACAGATGATACAAACCGCAAACTGCTTTTTATTCAGTAAATGAAATAATAATTCAGTGCTGACTTCTGAACACTTAGGAGCACATGGAAGGTGACATCTGTAGTATCTGATCCTGTAACTCCCTCCACACAAGTTTAATTATTGTTCCTGTTTCAATTTGTGACACTCAGGATGGAACCCAGAGCCTGAATATGCTAGGCAAAGTACTGTGCCACTGAATTACACCCCTTACTAAGACTCCTATAATAGCCCAGGATCCTTGTAGCCTGTTTGCTTAATAGTCAGGACAATGCAATGCACAAGAATATCACAGAAGTTTTGGGCAACATTTAAAAATTTTCCTTTCTATTGTGTTAAAAATTAACTTTTAAGATATTCTGCCTCTGGAGCTTCAGGTTTAGGCTCTTGGACCTCACAGCATTCAGAACTAGGAGAGAATGAACTTATTTTCTTCACTGATATCAACTTCCATTCCTAGATAGATGTCTGTATGTATGGTGTGTGTGTGTGTGTGTGTGTGTGTGTATGTTTGTGTGTGTATGTGTATGTTTGTGTGTGTATGTGTATGTTTGTGTGTGTGTGTGTGTACATATACATTGTCTTAGTTGGGCTTTCTATTGCTGTGAAGAGACACCATTACCAAAGAAACTCTTATAAAGGGAAAATAGCTAATTGAGGTGACTTACAGTTTCAGAGGTTAAGTCATAATGCTGTGACATAGTGGTGTGCAGGCAGACATGGTACTGGAGAAGTAACTGAGAGTCCTACATCTTGACTCACAGTGTCTCAGACATTTTCTGTTGCACTCTCTTCATTAAGTAAGAAATGATCCATGGTTCATAAAAATCTATAAAAACACTAAACATAAATATCATTGTATCTAAGTAAAATTAGGATATGATTTCCCCTTACCATCTATCTTCCTAGTTTAGGTTCACCATCACTGCTAGCAGAAGACTTTATCCAATTCTTAACACTATATGTTTTAGTCACTTCCTAAAACTCATTTTCTACATTGTTATCATCATATCTACACTGTTATCTCCTAATGTCTACTGGTCTTTGAGAGTCTTTAGGTCATTCACCAACTTCCTACAGACATGTCAGTCCTTAAACTAAAAGGAGTGATTTGATATTAAATTCTATGAGTTTGTTCTCTGAAACTAATGATCCAGATCTATGGGTCATGCTGCCCAGGGAAGTCATAGCAACATCAGTCACACCCAGATCCAAAGCAGGGTCAGGTACAAGGAAGCTATGAGAAGTTTCCTATTCTTCCTTGATGTCCAGAACAGGCAGAACAAGCCAAACAACCACCAATCAGAATTAAAAGAAAAGAAACATTTAAATTTGTGTAGAGGGACTGGCAAATAGTCTTAAGAAGATAGCAGATGATGCAAGGTCAGGAACTGAATCCTTGAGGACTCCTCTTCCTTGTTAGGATTTTAGTAGCCCCAGACATAAGAACACACTGACACCTGAAATTGTACCCGAACTATTGGACATATGCCCATTGAAAACTTGCCAAGAGAAAAAGCATAGTTATTAATTTCTTTTACTTTGTGGTGAGGCCCTTGCTCACTGATATCTATGTGAACTATCACAACTTTGACTCTGAATACTCTGTGACGTGTCAGGTATGACAAGGGATTGTCAGAAGCAAATTAGAGTAAGTGGATATATTGCAGATTTCTCCTTGTTTATAGGTCTATGGGGTCTCACAGTACCTGAGGATTAGCTAATTCAACACACTCAGAGGAGAGGGGTGGACATCAGAAGACTCCTCAGGACACATGACAAATTAACTAAAGTAAGGGGAACAGAGTCTGCAAGTTCCTGTCCTATGAATTCCTTCAGCCATGATATGATCAAAAAATAACCATACCTACTCCCCACACATACATAATCCATGTATACACATATATGCACAGATGTACATATGTTGAGTTATAATGTGAGACAAACTAGCATCCACCTGTCCTAATTCAACTCATGGCAGTTTTTATCTGTAAATGAAAACTACGTGGATTTTATACTTCTGTTTTTTTTTAACTGAAATAAATCAATTGAAATCCCTTAATGGACTCACCATCATTATGCACACTGTGATTTAACTTTGTATAGTGTTTTGCAACTCCATCAGGATCTTCAGATATATTTGGTCTGGTTCTAGTACAACCCTCTATAAAACCAGTGTTGCAAACAACTTTAACAAACCGGGAGTTGATTATGAAAGGTTTTAATAAAAGACATAGTTGCAATAGAGTTGGAATCACAACGCAAAGGCAGTCAAGTGATATGAAGAAGACTCCAGGAAATTGGGTTGGCTGGATTTGGTGTAGTTACATGTCTGTGCTGGTAGATGGGATGTGAACGGGCGGCCATTTTATTGGCACATTTATATGGTAATGGAAAAGTCCCCTCCCAGCTTCCTGAACAGGGCAATATGCCCGAAAGAAAACAATTTTGGAGCAGTTAGTGTCTGCAGGAGTTTCCAGAGTGAAATATGCACACCTCCCAAGCAGGGAAATGATTGAAACTAGGGACACAAGTGCCACTATGTGAGAGAGGGCATATATGCTCACATTCAAATGAGCTTCATTTGAATCACTTCATAAAATCAAAGCAAGTATTTCATTGAATCACTCCATGGGGAAATGTACATACCATGCATTTATTAGTATTTCATAGGCAGCAAACATATTCACAAATGCTGTCATATTGACTCTCAACCATGCGGTAAACCAGTTGTTATTTTTACACTCTCCAGATGAACAAACTCAGCCTAGAGAATTGGGTGAGTTTCTTGGGGTCCCTCAGCTTCTGCATGCTGGTTCTGGGCCTCTGACCTAGAATTTCAGTCTCCAAGTTCTCTTCCTACTCAACTGCTTCAGGAAATTATGAAGAACAGTCATGTGCTAACAGCCTCTGAGACAGCCTTCTTGACTGAAGCAGGTTCTCTTAAGGTGTTTCAAAGAGTCAAACAATTTACATAGATATCTCTGTATTAGTACATACTTAATGATTGATTGATTGATTGATTGATTGATTGATTGATTGATTGATTGCAGTGCTGGAGATCAAACCCAGAGTGTTGCACATGTATGCAAGTTCTCTGACACTGAGTGAACCACCAAGTCCCAATAGAGGATATTTCAATCTGATGGCTTTGCTGGAAATGCAATCAAGACAATAGGTGGTATGACAGAAAAACTTGTGTGTGTGTGTGTGTGTGTGTGTGGCCTTGGTATTTCCGCAATTCTCTATTTGCATTCAGATAACACCTCATTATTGGCTTAGTGAGAATGGGAAAGATTTCAACGTCAGCACTTTGGATGGGTTACATAGGCAACAAAATATTGGATTTGCTTTGTATTTGACTTTTCTAGAATAGTTAATCCCATTTGGGTTTAGTTTCAAAAATTATTTTATCTACTATAGTTTCACATTTTCCATTTTCTAAAGCAGGAATGTTATGGTGATATCTGCCACAGCCTTGAATTTTAGTATTCGTGTTTCAGTTTCACTTTTAGTAACTTACTGGTGTTTTCAAACAGCATTCTGGAGCCATTCAGGCCATTGCTGCATCAGTACCACTTCCTTTGGTTTGAATCTTAAATACTTCATGTGAAATGCCTTTTCCCTCATTTACTTATACTCACATCCGTGTATGTGGGCATGCACGTGCAAATGTGTCTTTGTGTATGAGCACACACAGGTGCATACATAAGCTATGCTTTTTAATTTTTTTCCTTAGTTGATTGTTATTACTATTTTTGACTCTGAAACTCACTAATTTCAATTCCAAATAAATTTGTCATGGAAGTCCCCAGTAGCTGTTTAAATCTCCTGTATGTGTCAAGTCTTATGCCATGCAGAACCTGCTTAGTAGCCAAGGTTGCATGTTTGTTCCTCTTCTGCAGGGTCAGTTTTCCCTGAGTTTGTTTTACCTCAGAGAATCAAGCGTGACAAATGAAAACCTTGGCAAGAAAACAAAACAGTCATTCTGTTGCTCTTTAAAACGACAATAAATTGTGTTATTGGCAGGTTAAGGAACAGCCCGTAGGTAGTGACGTTAGCAAACTTGGCATATTGACATTTCGATTGACACTCCTGGGCACACCTAAGCATTGTTTACCAAGTCGCAGAAGCTGAGATTCACAGGTTGGATCTGGAAAGAAAAGCCCTACAGTTCTGTCAACATTCAATTCCTTATTTCTAAGGCTAATATTTCAAAACATTGACAGGGCTGGGGGGAGGGTAGCTCAGTGTAGGTCATTTGGTTAGAGAGAGGTGGGGTCCTGGGGTGGATTCCTCGGCACTACAAAAATAATGACTAAGAATTTTTTTAAAGAGTGACAGTTGACTCTTCTAAATCGCACACCACTTCTTACAGAAAGGTAAGTATTTGAAAACAAATGGAGACAAGGGGATTTCCCAGCTAAGATTCAACATACATCACACTTAAGGAGCATTTGTTAGCATACAATTATTTCTGTGGCACTGGAAATACATTTAGACAGTTTTCTGAAAGAATGGCAGAAAAATTCTAGGTGAGTGGATATCAGCGATTCTGAAGGACTTGGTAGAGGAAAAACAGTGAGTTTGGGGAAAAACCAAGTCTCCAATTTCAATTCCTGTAATTCTACTATTTGTGTTGAACAAGTTTTAATTTCCTGTGATAAGAATAAAGGAAATTTTGGTGGTCTCTTTAGCATGCTTCTAACAACAACTCAGTTGATGGCAAATCTTTGGGGGAAGCTGGTCTAGACTAGAAGGAACTCATTTTTAATTTTGAGCAGCTAGTGAGCATTGAGAACTTCTGCAGTTACCATGTGACTTAATATACTTTATCTCTCTTCATAGAAGCATCTCCACTGACTGATTATAACCATGATTAAAATTGAGAAGTATAAATTTCCATAAGAGATGTCTGAGTATTGATAGAATGTCCTTGGAGTTTGGATTCCACAGTCACAGAGTCAAATGTCTTAAAGCAGGCCTCCTGGGAAACAGGTTTGCCTAATTCTGATCCAGATAACCCTAACAGGTTTACCCATCCTGTCAGAACACCTGTACACCTTATGCCACTCTGGGAATCATCACAGAAACAATTGTCCTCACGTCTAGATTTAGTCATATCTAAGATGATAATCTGAGAAAATAAAGCAGTTACTTTGTGGCCAAATTTCATCATCTGAGCAACTCATGCTAAATCAGAAAACTTCCAAATATACAATGGGGGGCTTTAAAAATGGGCTGAAAAAAGCATACAAACTTCTGTTATAAAGTGAGACATATCAATACAGTAGTACTTGACACTCTGATCATCCTAATAGTTTCTTTCTATTTCTGAGTAACTATATTCTGGTATACTTCCTTTTTTATTTTAAAGAAAAATTTAGTAGTCACCAGAATATAGTATTATTAACCCTGAATTAATGAAATGTAAAGTACAAATAATTTATGAACTTCTTTATACTTTGAAAATTTCACCCAACCTATAGGGGATGCTTGTGCATAGCAGAAGGCAGAGTTTGTTGTCTCTGGCTTGCATCTCTCTCAAGCCTGGTGCTTTGCCCGGGCCCAGCTGTCATCTCTATCTTCAGGAAGCAGCCTTAATCATACGTTGTGTCTGCATGGAGGAACAGCAATGCCGTTCCACTTTAATCAATTATTTAACGTATCATACTCATAGGCCAGCAGGATAGGTAAACCCGTCACTCTCCTACTGCCAGAAAAACATCCGTATTCATAAACAATGTGTTCCAGGAAGTGCAATCTACTTGCCATCAATAAAGCACCACTCAGGACCTTGGAAGCTGGTGACTCAGTGGTGTTTGTCCTGTTTCTTTTATTGCCTTTTTTGAGGGCTGTTGTATGGGAAAATTTAAAGCCTAAAAAAAGAGTTGGTTCTGCCAATACTGCACCGATGAAAACTGCACTATTGATCTCTACATGCCTCGTAATTCACTCAGGAATCTTCTGTACTTTGCCTCCATGAAAACTCTGATTTAGTATTTTGAAGGATAAATTATTTACCATATCATGACCAGAGCAAACAAAATAGCATTTATATTTAAAACAGGGGTTTGGAGTGTACTGTTAGGGTTTTTTTTTTCTTGGCATTCATTGCAAGTTAATAGCAATATAATGTTTTGCAAGTTCCTTGGTGCTTGTTTTCAATATTTTTCCTATACATGAAGATAAAAATACCATCTCCTGAGTGAGATTTAATGAAGATTATGTGGTTTGAGTGTACAAGATGAATAGTCTTAAAGAGTATATATTACACGGAAGATACTATATTATACTTCCCACTATAATTGGACCAGGTGCCTAGCCATTTCAGAGGTAAGATATTTGTCTCCAAAAAGGCAGCATAGCACAAGTTGTGCTAATGCATGCCTGTAATCCTTGGGGAGAGGAAGCAGTAGAATCAATGTTAAAGGTCTAAAGGTCATTCTCAGTTACAGAATGAGTGTGAGGTCAGTCTGGACTACAATGACACTAGGTTTCAAAGAAAGAAAAACATAATGATAGATGATTGATTGATTGATTGATATATAGATAGATATATGCGTAGGTACATGCATACATACATTCATAAGTATATGCATTCATAAGTACATGCATACATACATGCATACATATAGATAGACAGAACAAATTTGTGAGACCATATTGCTCTGTCTGATGGTTACAAAAGTCTTACACCAGAAGTCTCCTATGTCTTTTCATTCAAAATATAGACAACACAACATACTGAAGATCCTAATCTAGACATGAAGGAGTTGACAATTTTAGTCCACAATTGCTATTAACTTGCTAAGACCCTTCCAGTTTTATTTCTATGTATCTGTCTTTTGAATTACATAATGAAGGAAATGTTCTAGTCTTTTCCAGATTTTACTACCCTATTATCACTCAGTGTCTGAAAGATAAATTGGAAAAGGTTAAATGAACTCAGCCTCTGTAAAACTGAGCAAATGGGACACATTTTTTCCTTCAACACCTGTGTACCACATTTTGTTATGGGCCCAGGCTAGGGGTATGCAATTTGAACAAGACAAACAAACATGCTTATCTCCTGGAGTTTATCTTCTAGAGAATAGAATCATTTAATCTGTAATAGGCTAACAAATAAACAACAGGATTCCATGCAGTGACAGCACTGTGAAGAAATTCACACATGACAAAGGATATCCAGAGAAGGCAACCTGAATTTGAGTGGTCAGGGTAGACTTCTTCAGCACGCCCTTTAAGTTGGAGACTAAAGGGCAGAAATAAGGCAAACACGTGAAGACTTGAAGAAAAAAAAAACAATCTAAAAATTGGACGGAACTTAAATTCCTAAGGTAGACACTAGAGTATTTGGGAACAGTCAGATGAAAGAGAGCGTGGGAGGGTGTAGGAAGAGATGAGGCTCAAAAGGCAGGGTAGGCTCTATTAACCCCCAGATAAGACAAGGCATTAAAGCTTCATTGTGAATGTAGCAAAAGCCACTGAGCAATACTAAACAAGAGGCGATATGCACTGTGAAATGAGACCTAGTCACAATTTTCCAAGCAGGAGGCTGAACCATTTACTTTATTAACTCTGAGATTCTAAAACCTGTCTCCACTTAGCTCTCAACTGAGAAAGAGATAATTTGCTCCAATAATATAACTCACAATTGCTTCTTTGTATTACTAGAAAAGTAAGAATCCTTTTTGACTCTGTTTGGAGGTCTGGCAAGTACAGAAACTGTAGCTATGAGAAGCTACAGGCAGCTTTAGATCATGAGAAACTATTAGCTACTTTAGATCATTGCTTTTTCACCTCTTCCTTGTAGTGATTTAAAATGTCTTTGTTCTTATGTGAATTGAGAATAAAGCAAAAGAGGATACATGCTAGATATCTGTAGTGGCAGGTCTTTAAAAAAACACAGACTCAGGGAGCAAACTCCCAAGCAGATGTCTACAATGGAGAAAAAGTTACAAATGGTAACTAACAGTAACAATAAGGCCCAGCTCAGAATCACTGTCAATGTCCAATGAAACAATACCAAGAGACAGTACTCAACAGTACAATTGGTTCTTTTAAGTACCCATTTGACGAGGTACTACTCTTGATTCTCCACCATTCAACTGCCCACTCCATTCCCACTTTGTGAGATTTCCACCATGCTGTGTTTGCAGATGTCCAGACATTAATCCCTTACAGAACTGAAGGCACTGTAGTGATATTAGTTATGTTGTTTTGTTTTCTTAGTTCTCTGTCAGTCAAGTATATGTGGCCTATGTACTCTAGGCCAGTCAGATGGATCTAGTACAAAGTTGTTAATACAAAGATTTATTCACAACCAGACTGTCAAGCCTAAAAGGCGAGAGATCTTGTGAACTCCTGTTTCTCCAGAACTACTTCTGCTCAAGGTAGTTTGAAGCTATTTAGCTGTGTTTTCTAAGGTCAGTCCTATCTCTCCCATTGATAATGTGGGCCCCTATGTGATACTGTGAACTTCCCTCCAGTTTCTCCCCCTGAAATTCAGGTGACCATTCTGAGTTTTATTTAACTGCAAAATAAACCCTAGTGAATACAATATAGGTTTGGCTCCTTGGCTCCTTTAATGCCATCTTTTCCTCCACTCAATTGCATCTTTTATGATTGAGCCAATGGATGACAGGATAATGACAGCACAGGTTTGCTTAGTTTGTAATCCAGAATGCTGGAGAGCTTTCCTTTTGCTAAGGACACTTACACTAAATACCTCCTCACTTAAGAAGCTGTGAAGAGACACCACAACCATGGCAACTCTTATAAAGGAAGAACATCTAATTGGGGTGGCTTACATTATCAGGGGTTTAGTTTATTATTATGATGGTGGTGTACAAACAGACATGGTGCTGGAGAAGTAGCTGAGAGGCCTACATCTTGACTTGCAGGCAACTGGAAGTGGTCTGAGACACTGGGTGTATCTTGAGCATAAGAGACCTCAAAGCCTGCCACCACTGTGAAACACTTCTTCCAACAATGTCAAACTTCCTAATAGTGCCATTCCCCATTACATTCAAACTACCACACTGTGTTTTACAGCAACTGATTTATATTTAAACTAGTACTTGATATATTTGATCAGTTACAATGATCTCCTTTTAGAACTAAGATATGACATGTAATAATTAAAGCTCATTTTGGCTAACTGTTTTTAATCCTAGTCACTTGAAATCCCCAAAACTTGGCCAACTCATCAGATAGGTGAAGGAGTATCATTCATAGCTTCTAGACTATCAGCAAATAACCCATCATAGTGTAAGCCCCAGAACATCCTGATTCTGTACAGAAGCTACTTGAGAGGGTGTCCTTCCAGGGATGTTGGCTGTGCATCTGATGATAATGTGATAATGGAGGGAATCTAAGCATTGCATGTATTATATTTGTAAATGGAGTGTCATGTCGGACACAATACTTTGTAAAGCTACTGTCCCTAGGTCATCATAGCCCTTTCCACACACAGATCTGCTGTACGTTCTCCAGAGGGCAGTGATTTTCCACTGTGTGATATTTCACAGTTTTTTTCTCATCTTTTATCTCAAATCATTTCAGAATTGTCACTATTATAAACAGTAAGCACACAAATGTTTTGCTACGTGCTATGTCAGGTTCTATGACTTTCTAAGATGAATAAAACAAGAATAGCTGATTTTCTCTTTGTATCTCCCTAGCCTAGTCTAGCATAATGTCTGACTTGTATCAGCCTCAGGGGATGTTTGGAAGATGTATTTGAATGACTCTAGCTCAGTATACCTCTCTTGTCTTCATTTATTGGATGGAAATTCAATACAGACTCCAAGTGAATGGGGATCTCCACTTGTGCAAGTATAAAGCGTTAAAGTTCTTAATTCTAGAGAAGGCAAGAAGACACATCCAACTTCAGTTACCATTTTTATTTTTATTTTTTATTTTTTGGGGGTGTTTCGAGGCAGGGTTTCTCTGTGGTTTTGGAAGCTGTCCTGGAACTAACTCTTGTAGACCAGGCTGGTCTCGAACTCACAGAGATCCGCCTGCCTCTGCCTCCCGAGTGCTGGGATTAAAGGTGTGGGCCACCAAAGCCCAGCTAGTAACCATTTTTAAAAAGAGTAGTGAAACACACAGAAAGCATAATTTAAAACAGCTTCACTAGGAATAAATCCTGGCTCCACTGTTAGAGTTCCATAGACTGTCTTGGCTCCTAGCTGGCACCCATTTCAGAGGGCTTGGTTTGGTCCAATGCTGGTTCCCCTGCTTTACAACTAGGGTCTACATGCTCTCATTAGGTCATGTCTATTGTTTCTGCGGGTTTCTCCTGTTCTGACTTGGTTCATTAGCTCATGTCTCCTCTCTCTCGGCAAATTGATTCTGGGAAATCGACTTTGGGGGCCTTATCCCTACTGAGGGATACTGTTGCAGCCCAGATACGGAAAGGAGGGCCTGGGCCCTCGCACAAATGATGTGATAGATTTTGATGATCCCCAGTGGAGGGCCTCACTATCCTTGGGGAGTAGGTAGTGGGTGGGTTGGGGGGGTCGGTAGGAAGCATGGGAGGATGGGAGGGGAAGGGAATGGGGATAATGGAAATGTAAATAAGAGTGCATCTAAAAAAATTTGTGTTAAACTGCCCCCCCCAAAAAAACAGCTCCACTAGATATAACTTCCCTAGCAATAATTAGAACCATGACTTTTAATGTTATTATTATTCTCTCATATATTACATCCATACTACAGTTTTCCTTTTCTCCCCTGCCCCCAACCATTCTCCCCCACCTCCCATTTCCCCAAAATCCACCCTCTCAGAAAAGATCAAGCCTCCCAGGGAGACCAACTCTAAGACCAGGCACATACCACCACATCAAGGCTGGACAAGACAACCCAGTAGGAGAAAAATGGTCCTATAAGCAGGCAAAAGAGTCAGCAACCTACACAATTCCCACTATAAGGAATCCTACAAGAATACCAAGCTACTCAGTCATAACATACAGGACCTAGGTCAGACCCCTATAAGCTCCCTGATATTTGTGAGCCTCCATGACTACTGGTCAATTTATTCTGTGGTCCTTGTTCTCCTGGTGTCTCTGACCTCCTCTGCAGGACTCCCCAAGCTCTGCCTACTGTTTGGCTGTAGGACTCTATACCTGCTCCCATCAGTTGCTGGATGAAGTCTCTCTGGTGTCTTTAATGAGGATTCTGCTAGATGTCCCTCAACTGAAGAATGGATAAAGAAAATATGGTACATTTACACAATGGAGTATAACTCAGCTGCTAAAAACAATGGCATCATGAAGTTGTTAGGCAAATGGTGGAACTTGAAAAAAATTCCTGAGTGAGGTAATTCAGATCCAGAAAGACAAACATGGGATATACACACTCATGAGTGGATGTTAGCTGTAAAGTACAAGATATTCATGCAATGGCCCACAGACCCAGAGAGGCTAAGTAACAAGGATTACTTAAGGGGGCACACAAGGATCTCCCTGGAAAGAGGAAATAGAATAGTTTTCCTGGGTGGACTGGAGACAGGTGGGTTTGGGAATAGGCGGGATGGGGGAATGCTGAGAGAAACAACTGGAATTGGGGAGCATTTCAGTGGTAAGATGGAATCCTAGAGCAACGGAAACTCCTTGGAATCTATGAGATTAACCTTAGCAAAGACTCCTAGTCTGAACCGACCATCTTCAGTAACCCAGGCAAAGCCTCAAGTGGAGTGAGTGGGGCACCAACCTAGCCACAAAACCTTGGACCAACAGCTTGTCCTGCCTGCAGAGTGTCCTGGAACTGGAACCTAGCAGAACCATGGCTTTTCACAGCAACCAAACTCAGCATTTCTTTTTCTGTACTTCAAAAGCCTCCCTTACAGAGGGAAAATGATTGCTGCCTTCTTAATGAACACTAACTGACACACGTGTAATGTCTATCTTCTCCACTGGTCCGATGACTTCCCACAACTTTATTCACTCCCAGGACAGGCACACAAACCAAACAGTGACTGGTGAGTTATTTCTCACGGGAAAGATAGTTAATTTCTCTGACCCCCGTGTGTCACAATTCAATGCATCACCCTGGATGAGGAAGCAGACCTGTGGAGAGGAAACCACAGGAAAGGCAAATCAATACAAAGTCCTGTGATTCCAGGCTAAGTTCACTTTTAATGGAATAAAAAGGCACTCCAGGGATTTTGGTATTATACCGCAACCACATGCCACTGTGCCCTCAAATGCAATTAGAGCACAGCAATACACATTCTTGGATGTTGTCTTTAAGTGGCACTGAAAACTGTGCAGGAGATGAAAAGAGACTGCCAAACACTGAGATTAAAAACGGCGGATGGAAAGAGCAACACTGATGAAGGAGAATGTCTGTTTGGTTTTATTTCTCATTACAGCTTCTGATTTTTACTTTGTCCCTACCTCAACTAATTGCCAGACATCAATCAGTCTTCCCCCGAATAGTTTTGCCATCAATAAGCTCATTACTGTAGGGGTTCTGAGAATTGGTGATCAGAAAGCCATTCCCTGTTTTAGCTATCACCAGGCTTTGAGTCTGAATTCCCATTTAGGAACCCATCACTGTGCTTGGGAGGAGCCATGGGAAGGCACTGAAGACTGGGGCTTTGTTGGGGATGTGTTCTTTCTTAGTGAATATTAATGTTGCATGCTAAAAGTTCCCCTACTGCCTTAGGCCCTGACATCTTCTAGGACTCTTACTAGCTGCATCCTGCAATCTACATCTTTTCTGTAAATGACTTAGTTCCTTTCCCCTTGCATTCCAAAGGGCTTCACTTGAGAAGTAGTAAAATGTGAAGACATGATTTCTAAGGCAGTCTTATGCATTCAGAATCTAGCCATTAGCATGGAGTCCTGTGTTGTTTTTCCTTTCCATTATTTGTTTCTATCCATGTTTCTAGGACAAAAGTAATTCAGGCTAAAAGGCAGAAGTGCACCTACTGAAGTGTATGTGCAGGATGTCATCTTAAAGGATGTGGCCACTGTCAAGTGGGTAAGGTGACTTCTTCATCTATGACTGTTGTCTGAAAAGTTCTTCCTGAGTGCAGCAGTAGAATTCTCCAAACTTCTCAGACGTTCCCACTGATGACGCCACCAGGCTCCAGTGGATAGTTCTGACCTAATGGTCACACACATGGCCCTGGTTAAACTTAATGGGCCATAAAAGCAAACCAAAAGCCCTGAAATCTTGCAAAGTGATAGGTAGGGAAGGCTTGACAGGGATGGGACAGACATACGAAGATGGGGTACAGGGTAATCAAAGTATTTTATACGCATGAATGAAATTGTCAAAATGAATTAAAGATAACCTGTTCTGATTGATTCCTCAGACGATCTAGGATCATCTGGGGCTGGGAGGCTTGGTTAAATGAATATTTTAGAAAACTATTCTGACTTTTTCTAAGCTTTAATTGTTCTTAAAGTGCAAAGAGAAGGACAAAAATGTCAGGCATATTAAGGTTAAAGGAAACTGGAGAAATGAGGATGTGAAAGATTGCAAACAAGAGGGACTATTTGTGGAAATGAATATGAGTTAAATGTTCCCAGTGTCAGGGAAAAGAAGGAAATGGTGGGGGAGGGGAGGGAAAAGTCCACTAAATTAGAGAATTTAACTTTTATTTCTGCTTGTATAAGAGTCAAGTAAGAAAGAATTCAATTAGTGGTATCATTTTCATTAACAACTTGAAATCAACAAATGGAAGTAATAAACAAAATGAAAAGGAAGTGTAAAAAAAAAGTAGGGGATATTTATAAATCACATCAGGAAGAAAGGCATGCCTTCCAAACCTCTGCAATATTTGAATAAGGATTGAAGTTTCCAAGCTGCCATATTTTCCCAACCATATTTAATAAATTGTCCCTCATATCTTGGTAAAAGAGCAACAGCTAAAATTTAAAACCTTTACTTTTCCCAAATGCTATCTTGTATGCTTTTCCTCCAGATGACTTTTCACTAGACATCTTATACATTTGTCTGGGTAATACCTCATATGACAGCACAGGGTTTGCTCTCCATTTTAGTCAACAGTCTATAACAAGTAAATGGTAGATTATAATTCCATTTATTCCTACTGAAAAGATAAGCAAATCTGTAAGTTGGCTTCTTTTCATGCTGCATGCTGAGTTCTTCTTAAAGAAACTAATTGAGCACAATGCCTTTATGGGCTTCATTTGCCCCTCAGGAAGTCTTGTAACTGCTCTCCTTCAGTCAGAACAAACAACATCAGAGCCTGCTCTGCTAACCCTTCAGAGTTAGAGTCCTAAAATTATACAGTCGATGTGTGCCTAGACAGTAAAACAAAAAGTTCTATCCTACGCATTTTATTAATGTTAGCTATGGAGTCAAACTAGGACAATTGATTCTTGGTTAGATTTGATTTTAGTCATTTGTAGAAGGCTGAAAGCATGTTTCCTTTTCCATCGCTCAGTCATTACCAAGCTTATCTTAGGCTCATTCACTAATGATACTAGCACTGCTAAATTGTTAGTTATTAATTTGCTTACAATGGTAGCTCGCATAGCCTTATTCATACAATGGTGAAAATGGGTTATGAAGGTGCTGAAAATATATGTGTACTGCCTATTTCCAAGGTCAGTTTCCATTCTTCTCCACCCAGGTCTCTTTCCAGGCTCACTGACATCTCTGGGCCCTGAATCAACAGATGTCTATGTCCCCTCACTTCTCCTTGTGTATGCCCAATGGGAAACAAGGTTGAAACATTGAGAGGCAGGAGCAGAGAGAAATCAGAGTATTCATCTATCTTCCTCCCTGCCTGCCAGGTAATGGCAATGGCCATGTCCCTTATCTGCAACTAAAGCTCCTCCCAGAGAGTCTGACAGTTCTTGTTCTCATCAGGAACCATCCAGGCCCTTCACCCTTTAGGCAGGAGTGATAATGATTCCCAATACTGTCCTACTTTTTATTGAAGTCCCTGACTATGTTAAGTGTTTGTAAACCCTTCCATTATACCAGATGGTTGTTTCCTGTTAAGACCTGAACTAATTCAACTTGAAAATGGCTACATTTAAATACCACCACATGGTAGGATAATCATTAAACATTATTTATACAAATAATACTAAAAATTAAGAGAAAATTCTCAAGATGAAGACAAAACTACAATTTTAAAATGTCTAACATTCCCACCCAAGCAAAAGTATGTGGGGTTTGAATATGCCTATGTGTATATGCATATGTCTGGGTGAGTAAAACCTTTATAAAAGACTGAAAAAAGAAGCAGGCTTTAGTTAAGAACACATATAATTCTTAGGTTTTAGAAGTGCTTCCAATAATTTCTCATTCACATTTTATTATCCAACCGATTAGTTATGGGGACATAGTTTAGTGGTAAAACATTTACCCAGTGTGGGAGTGGCCCTGGTTCAATCCCAGTATCACCAAAGCAGAAAACAAGTAGATTTCAAATTCCCTACTATTCTGGTCATTCATAGACTTCGAAGCTGCATAGGAATGGTGGGTTTATTTTCTCCCTTGTCAGCTTTCAGATACTTTCAGGTATTCTGAGAGCTACTCCTTAGGAAGAAGGCTTCTAGGTCAGTTTCAGCTCAGTTTCTCAAAGTACTTTCTCTGGACTGGGTGGTGTCTTCAGCTATAGAGTCTTACATTCAAGTTCTGTGAGGCACCCATGGGTAATGGCAGCAGCCTACATTGGTTTTTTTTGAGGGGGGGTTGGCCTGGGGGTTGGTTCTGTTGAATCCCCTGATAAACAACTTGAAGGGAAGTTTCTCAGGAACTTGAGAATCTTTTATTCTATTATCAATCCAAGTGGCATAACTTTACTCTAACTAGCTATATACGTATACTACTACTACTACTACTACTACTACTACACACACACACACAGTGTATTTTTAAGTGACATAAACTATGTTTCCCTATGACTTCTTCAAATGTCCTTAATGTCTTTCTATCCCTTCTGCCTCCCTTACCCATTATATTGTCCTCCCTCACTCCTTCCCAGTTAAATCATACCTCAGCTTTTCCCACACCCTGCTTCATATCACCTGCATACTACTCTTCCTCTCTCTAGAGTGCTGTCTCCTCCTCCTCTTCCCAACTGTGTTCTTTTTAATTTGTCTAGTTTCTCTGGCTAATCCAGATTGCATATCACATCTGAAGATGTGGAGCTAGGATCCACAGATAAGAGAGACTTTGTCTTTCTGGATTTGGGATACCTCACTCAATGCAATGTTTTCTAGGTTGTTGATGGACGTTTCTGTCCCACCCAGTCCCGCAGCCATTTAGCCCCAAATAAGCACACAGAGGCTTATATTAATTATACACTGTTTGGCCGATAGCTCAGGCTTCTTAATTATTAACCCATTTCTATTAATCTGTGTATTTCTATGTGGTCTTGGCTTACTGGTAATGCCCAGGTCTCTTGCTTTCTTGGCAGGTACATGACATCTCCCTGACTCTGCCTACTACCTTTCTTTATCCCTGTTTGGATTTCCCACCTGGCTAAACCCTGCCTGTCCATTGGCCAAAACAGCTTTATTCATCAACTGATAAAAGAAACATATATTCACAGCATACAGAAGGACATCATGATCTATCCATTTATATGCATATTTTATTTTTTTACAGTTGACTAGAATTCCATTGTGTACATGCAGCATACTTTTGTTATCCATTTATCAGTTGAAGGGCTTTTGGTTTGTTTCTATTTCCTAGGTATTAGTAATAGAACAACAATGAACATGACTGAACAAGTATCTGTGGAATAGCCTATTGAGTTTTTTGGATGTATGCCAAGAGTGGTATGGCTATGTCATAAGGTAGATCTAGATTTAGCTTTCAAAAAATTCATCACACTTTCTTCCAGAGTGACTGCACCAGCTTGCAATCATAACAGTGAATGAGCGTTCTCTTTTCTCTACAACCTTACCATTGTTTGGTATCAATTGTTTTCTTAATCTTAACCATTCAGAACGAGTTAAGATGAAATCTCAGATTAATTTAACTTTACTTTTCCTAATTGGCAAGGATGTTGAACACTTTTAGAAATATTTATTACCTATTTTTATGCTTTCTTTTGAGAGCACTCTGTTCATATTTACAGCCCTCTTTTTTTTAATTGGGTCATTTGTTTTCTTGATTCCTTGTTTATGTGGTTTATTGACAAGTTTATTCCAGGTTTATTTAACAGTAAAACCAGAAAGTTCTTCTTCATAATAAGGTATTTATGTCTGTCTACATATGTATAGGCCATCACTGTTTTCATTATTGAATTCTAGAAACTGTAGATTAAACTGAGGCCACGGGTACTTTCTGGGAACTTTTCCTAAGAAAATGGTTTCTGTTTTTCCAAATCTATACAGTTCCTAAGCACAAAATTATCAGAGGATATGCAGCAAAAAGGATAACATTAAATTTTAAGAGTGTGCATAGACATACAAAATTGGAATCGCTCACAACTTTAAATAGAAGAAACTGTCATAAAATAAAATAACTGCCACTAAGGGAATAAGAATTCCTGCTATTGGTATAATCCTCTTCACTTGAAAATGTTTCATTCACACTGCAGTCTATTTTTTTAATACACAAGGGAGAGTTCTGTGTCTCCCATGGGAGAACTTCATACCATACAACACTTGGAATTATTCTAATTTGAAGCTGGAAAGTCTACTCACACCTATCAACTTTTATGACTGACTAAACGTTACTAGTAAAAGTGTAAGTTGCTTCTCTCTGGATTTGTTGAAACCGGTTATCTAGTGCCATTACAATTATACAGTGTCATTACTGGATTCAGCGGCTGAATCTCTGGAATGATTGTATCATGAGTATTTATGAATGGGGTTAATATTCTGGATAAAAGGGACACTAAATGCTGGCATGCCTCTTTAGCTAGATGGCCTTAAAATATTCAGGCATCCAGGAGGTGGCCTTGAAGACACTGAGCTTTAGGGTTTGGACTTCCCAGTATCCAGAACTATGGGAAAACCTATTTGGAAACCAGCTTGTCTATGATATTTTGTTGTAATAGCTAGCATCAACAAAGACAGACTACTGGTAATGAATATGGCCCAGAAAGAATTTCACTGTCTCTGGATCAATCAGTTTTATTAATTGTTGTATCTCTGGCCTGGGTCTTTAAATCTACTTCAATAAAAGATAGTTTGCAAGAAGTTTTGTTGTTATTTTTTAAGACAGACATGATGGTGCACACTTTTTAATCCCAACACGTGGGAGGCAAGGATAGGCAATTTCTAGGTGTCTACATAGTGATTTCTTGGTCTGCAGGGCTGTTAGTGAGACTGTCTCCAAACAAGTAAATAAATACACAAATAAATAAATAGTGCAAAGAAAACCAAAACAGGCTGGGTGTTGGTGGTGCATGCCTTTAATCCCAGCACTTGGGAGGCAGAGACGGATCTCTGTGAGTTTGAGGCCAGCATGGTCTACAGATCGAGTTCCAGGACAGCCTCCAAAACAATACAGAGAAACCCTGTCTCAAAAAACAAAACAAAACAAAAAAGAAAAGAAAAGAAAAGGAAACCAAAACAGTTAGATGAAGTAAAATGTTTTGTATTTTCTCATACTAATCCTACTCCTATAGCACAGCCACACTTAAGGGATTCTGTGTGTGTGTGTGTGTGTGTGTGTGTGTGTGTGTGTGTTTCTTTTAACACAAATAGACTAGTGCTCTTCAGCCTGTTCCATAAGCCAGGTTTTAAAAATGAAACAATTTCTTATCAAAACAAACACTCTTTATTTAACCAGAACAGTAGATTTGTGCACTCCATCTCTCCCATTGCAGCTACTCATGATTTTTAATTGTGTAAATATTTGAAAACATGTTCTTGTTAAGAAGTCTGCTTTAGTTTTCAGCTTTCATTACCACCCCCTGAGAACACACACTGAGAGGAGTACATCTTCAAGAACTCTGCCTTATGGTCTTGATTCCAACACTTCCCACTTCACTGCCTGTGCTGTCTGTCTCACTTCGATTGCTCAGCTCATTTTAGCACAACTTCCAAGTGCAAGGACACCACAAGGATGGCCCAGGAGAGGAGACTTTCTTGGCATATAAGTGCATGGGGTAAGCTCTGTCTTTGTAAGGGCCCATGACTGGCATTCAAACGAAGCATTCCATGGGGCATCCTAGGGCTATCCCCTATGGGGCATCTTGGGGCTATCCCCCTCTGATGCTTTCTTCTCCCTTGATTTTCTCCTCATATCTTGCTTTCCAGATAGGGGAGGGGAGGCAGAAGATCATAGCCAGAGTGACTGCAAATAATTTCTTTAGCATACACACATATGCATGCATGAATAGATATTAGATGGTAGAGAATATGTGTACATATAAAAAGACATAAAAATTGTACATACATATGGTGCATATTTATGGGGGAATATACATATAGGCTACAGCTATATATGTGTATGTCATGTGGTTTTCTTATCACTAGAAGTATGCTCTTTTTTTTGTGGTGAAAATACAGCAAGCCCTTTCCTCTAGCTCTTTGTACTACACGGCACGTTAGCACTATCTGTACTCACCGTACTGTACAAATTCTTTAGTTAGAACTTTGAACTGCCATAAAACCCAGAGACCGCACTACTTCACATCACCAAGAGTAAAGCAAAACAGCCATTGAATGGCTGTTTGGGATTCTTTTGTAAGTTTATGATAAACTTCAGATTTTTTGGAAGTGTTGAGAAAGTGGGGTGGCATTGAGACACATGTCATGTGGATGCAGAAAGGAGGCAACAGGGAGTCAGAAGGTTCATAGAGGTGGGGAGCAGAGGCATGGAAATGAAAATGGAGGAGGATAGCCCACAAAGACAAACTGAGAGTGCCATAGCGAAGCCTACCCTTGTGGGTGCAAAAAGTTTAAATGAAGGTCTCATTTATTTATGTGTTTGTTTTTTTATTTATTGATTTTGGTCTTGGTTTTCCAAGACAGAGTTTCTCTGTGTAGCTTTTGGAGCCTGTCCTGGAACTCACTCTATAGACCAGGCTGGCCTCAAACTCAGAGATCCGCCTGTCTCTATCTCCCGAGGCCTGCGATTAAAGGCGTGTGGATTTTTAAGTATAAAGAAATACAAGTTTGTATTATGATTTTGAGTGTGTGTGTTTATGTGTGTGGCCATATATAAGCAGTCATAAGAGAACACCAAATACCCTGTTTATCACTGTGCGTTATTTCCTTGAGACAGGGTCCTCCACTGGATGAGAAGCTAGGCTCCTGTTCAGCAAACCTGGCCATTCTCCTGTTTCTTTCCTACAGTGCTAGGTTTACAAGCTTTTGCATAGCCATGCCAGATTTTACATGGGTGCTAGGGATTCAAACTCTGATATTCACACTTTAGCAGTCAGCATTCATGTCTACTCAGCCATAACATAAACCCTGATTTGGGGCATGCTTTCATGCACACACACACACACATTACACATTTATATATAGCCTACAAGTTCATTTAACATTGTCCTTATGTGCCTGTATCCAGGGCTGATCAATTGTAGAACAATCTATGTGGGAGCTCCTTCTGGAGGAAATGGATTCTCTTTCCTCAACAGTCACTGACTACCTGCAGCTCCTCATCTAGGATAGAACCTTACATAATTCTTACTAAGGCTCAGGGGACATCACAGAAGAGGTGGAAGAGAATTTATATGAGCCAGAAGAATCAGGACAACTGCTGCTAGCTGGTGCCCCCTAGACATGGCAGGAAAAATGTACCCAAGAACACTCAACAGTATGGTTGCCTGGAAAAGATGGGAGCAAAACTTGACTTTTACAATGGTGCATTCCGGTAAATCCAGCTACCCCAGAGGTTGAGGTGAGATGATTCCAAGGTTGAAACCAGCCAAGCCAACTTGGATAAACCCCATTTCAAAGCAAGAAAGCAATTGAATAAATAAGTGAAAATGTTAATCCTACCTGCTCTGAAATCTTAACAGCTGCTTGAGGTCCTTGATATGGTAGGCATAGAACAGATCTTCCATTGAATTCTGGGCAGCTCTGTAGTTCCAACCTTCAAGAACTGACCAGGATATCTGTAGTGGATCCTCACTGACCTCAGGCCTCCTAATACTGCCTCCTGCTAATACTCTCCTCACAACCAGATTCTCCTAACTGGTCATTGAGGCCTTTGTGTATGTGACTTGATTTGGGGAAAATACAAGGCTCTTCCCAGAAACAGTGAGCATCCTGGGAAAATTACTTGCTTCTCTCCTATGTGCCTGATCTTCTGTAAATATCAGTGGTAGCAACAATTCATCAGGCTCCAGACAGAAGTTCATTTTGATATGAAGCTCTTTGGCTTCCTACATATAGACTCATGGTGCCAACTCTGTACTTTTTTCTGTCATTATTTGGTTCAAAACCTTGCTGCCAACAATATAATTATGATAATTATTTTCTTTATAAATTTGGTTCAGTCATCACATTGTGCTTCTCCATTTTATTCCTCTTAATAGTTACAAGAACATTATGGGAAAGAAGCTGCTTTTTTTAATAGTTGTTGGAAGAAATATCGTCTGAGTACTCTGTCAGACATCAGTTGAGAAAAGACCAAGCACTTGATTCAGAATTTAGCTGCAAGTCGTGTCATTCAGCCTACATCAAGCTTTGTCTTCATCCTCTGCCACCTCAGCTATCCTACTAGACGACTTATCACTGGGGTCCATTGCCTGTAGAAGAAAATGCAAACTTTCTTGCATTAACCCTGGAGTCATGTTCCCCTATGTACTCCTGAGCTTATCCCTTTTCCTTATCAAATTCTCATCATGCATTTATAACTTCCCTTTGATATCTGAACAATAATTTGTCCTACTTTTTTTTTGTCCTTCTGTGACCACAGGTTTGCTCCTTAGTTCGTCTATAACATTCCCTGAAATAAGAGTGGAGGTTATAGGCATCTATTCACTCCACTCATCTTAACACTTGCCAAATGTCTTCCATTCTGTAGGAACACAGCTCTGTTAGTTAATGTGAATTGACTAGACCTAGCCAGTGGGTCTTATGTAGATATACAACAGTAGATATAAATTAACTCTTAGGAGCTCCATATGTGATTTTCTTATATATTACTCCTCATCAGACAACCCCTTGGTGACTTCCCACCCTCTCCCTCCCTTTTATCCCTCCCTTCCGACCCCCCACCTCTCTTTCCAGATTGAGAATGTGCTTTGAAGCCCTTTAAAAGGACAATGGACACTAGGAACTGAGTCATAGTGTATGCTCTAGAGTTCCCTGCACATCTTTAATATCACTTTCAAAGTAAATTTCAGAATATTCTTCTTTAAAAAAAACACAAAAATAGAAAAAAAGGAAGAAAAGAAGTGGAACAAAGCTGGGAACAACCCAAAGAAACCACACTGTGAACATAAAATTACACTCTTGTGCTGCTTTGATTATCTTTTGCGTCAGCAAAATCTTGGGAAACATTCAGTTTCTGAAAGCCAGGACTAGGCAGAAGGAGGAAAAGGAGACAGGTAACATGGCTGGGAGTTGTGATCAGTGTCATTCCTCATTCCTATCATACACCTACAGTCAAGGTGAAGACAGTGACCACTGATAGAATTTTCTGGAGCTAGGCTCCCACTTCCATTAGCTCCTCCATATCACTGGGATGAGGGTGTGATATAGGTTATATGTCACTTAGTCTATATGATGTGATATCATAGTGCCTGCAGCCCATCATTAACCAAAGAATCATGTGTAGCACATGAATCTATGTTATAATAATAACGATTCTCTTCCTCAAATATTCTTATTAAATTTGTAATTGGATTTTTTTACTCCTGAATTCCTAACACCTAGCTCCATATCAGGCACAATGACTAGATACTCAATCAATGTCTGAATGAATAAGGTAACAGGGATACTTATGAAAAAATTAAAATTCTCTATATATGTAGTAACATGTTCCCTTTTGAAAATATTCCCTGTACAACCTTCAAATGTAAGATGATGGAAAGGATGGATCCCTCCTGAAAATTAAAAATCACTTGAAGATTTCAAAGTTTCTTCTTTTCCAAAGGTCATGAGAGAACTCCAGAGTTACATTAAGTTTAACATTTGTTTCAGGATAATCTGAAAAACAAACATATTGTGTAACTGTTTATAACACACCTTTCTTTGTATGTGCATATTGTATGTTTGTATATATTCATCCACATGTATGCACTTATGTGTGCAGGTGAGCACAGAGGCCAGATGCAGATGTCATGTGTCTTGTGCTCCCTCTTATTTTTTGAGGTAGTGTCTCTCATCGATCCTGGGTCTCACTTGTTAGCCAGGACTAACTGGCCACTGAACTCCAGGAACCTCTGTTCTCTACTTGCAAGTGCTAGGATCACAGGCTTCTGCTATCACTCCCAGCTTTGTCTGTGTTTCTGAGGCTCTGAGTTTAAGTTCTATGCTGCTGAAGCAAGGACTGTACTGACTACAACATCTTTTCAGCCCCCGTTGGCAAGATTTCTGGGTGCAGACCACATTTATGGGTTTTTACTTTCTTAGCAGAAACTGTATGTCAGCCCACTTAGTTAACCAAATAAGTCAACCCTGCTTATTAATTCAGAACAATAAAAAGAACATTTTTAATATTAAAGGGATTTTTGAATTAGGAATTCTTTGCTTGAGTTTTTTTTCGATTAATTATCTAATTTCATTTCTCTAAAACAGACTTTAGAAATAAATATCATGATCCCCATCATGCAGACAGGAAATCTGAGGCTCAGAAATGTAATTTCGTCATGTTTATGATTTGAGCATGGTAGATACGGAACTCTGGTGTGTCCTCCTGATCCTACAGATTTGTCATTTTCACCTAATACATAGACTATTTCATCTCCTCCACATACTCTTTATATTGATTTCAGTTGGGAGGAATATTTGTAACCTATGAGGTGAAACATTGCTGAAAACAACAAAAACAAACCCTACCTCGTCCTTCCATTAATTCTTCTAGAAAGCAGAATTAGTTAAGAATATAGTTTGGGTTCCAAGAAAATCAAAACTAACATCTCATCAGCTGTGGTTAGTGTTGTAGACTTTTCCATTATCCATTATAGAAACTTGTGGATGATTTTGCTAGTGGAGACCCTAGGTCCCACTTTGTCCTGGTATCTTTCATTAAGTTCATGTTGGTGCTAGTTCATGGCTGCCTTCCCAGAAACAGCACATTCCCAAGCCAACACATTCTTCTATTTCTTATTATGACTACTTTAATGGAGGAAAGAGTCTCAGAGCAAAGGAAACAGATATAGGCTGTATAAATAAAGTGCATTGTAGGCTTGAGAGTGAAGTAATGTCAGAGGAAATTTGTAAAGTAATAGCAATTGTGAAGTTTAAGCAGAATGTCTTAACCATCGTACATACAAAAGACAAAGATATCACAACCAGCAGAGCCAGGACAGAAGTGGTATCAGTATGTACAGACGGGTAAGAAAAATGGCTCTTGGAAGATGCATGTACTTTCTTCTTTAGAAGGCATGCAGAGGAGACTTTAATGCTGCCTCCTCCTTTACTTGCCCAAGTTGTTTGCATGTTGTCTTCTATTTCTAGCCAATTTTTTTATTTCTCTAATCCTCAAACTGGTCTATGCTTATTGAAATGCAGATAGCTGATGCTGTAACTGTGGAGAAAGTCCTGGGACTGTTTCTGATGCAATGTCCATGCTGAAGATTTGGAAGTTCACTTCTGTAGCAACACTGTTGTCATATGATACTGTGCTGGTTACTACCACCTAAAAGAGGAATTATATCATCTAGCATCTTAGAAAATAAGTTGAAAAAGAAGATTTCCAATCTCAAACTTGGCCTGTTAATATGAACTTCTACTTGAGACTCATTTCAGAAATCTAGTAGGTTTAGCTTCTTAAAATAAACAGTCATTATTTATTTATTTATTTTTGCTGACTTTCAGGATTTGAGAGAATTTAGTTCCTCAAATGTTATCTGTATTTATATAAGCATGCCAAAATGAACTTAAACTTTTATTATCAGGGTGAAGTATAATTTTAATTTTCTTATGTAAGTAAATTTGTTGAGCCATAAAACAGAATTATATATGAAAGTATATGCATTTCATTCAGTTTGTATTGCTTCATTTAAATTTGTATTTCAATATTTATTAAAATTTCACTTACCTACTTTATTTTATTTCATGTTGATTGTACTGGGGCTCAAGTTCAGAGCCTTGGGCAGCTGGGCATGAGCTGTACTACTGAGATACTCCATCATAAATTCTAAGATAAGAACACATACAGTACAATCTTGCCATTGATTTTTGAAAAGTAATACTATGTTTCAATCTGGCTAGGGTAAGTTATCTATGAAAACATCATATGACTATATTAAGGAATTTCTCTTTCATTTAGAAGGTTTCTGAAAAGAATATTTGTGAAACCAGGCCCAGCATAGTGTTGTGCTTCTAATCTCAGTACTGGGAAGGTTGCGACAAGGGGATCTCTGGAGCTCTGACCAGCCAGCCTATGTAACCCAGCAAGCCCAGGCAAAAGAGAAAGCCTGTCTTAATAAAAATGATGGATGGCTCCTGAGCAACAACCGAGGTTGGCTGCTGGCCTCTGTGTTCAGGAGTACACATGTGCCCTTCCCCCAACAAGCCCTCCTCAAAACTCCCATTTATAAAAGAAAATTATATATCTTTTAATTATGTGATAAGAAAAGGTTGGATTCTTCTAATTGACCAATTTGGATAAGCAAAGGACAAAGAGGTTAGTCAACTCAAAGATGTGCTCAAAGATGCTGTAACTACACAGGAGGCAGGGGGATGGGAATGACCCCACCTGCACTGAGGACAGAACTCTTCTCTTTTACCTGCATCCCAAAATCTTTAGAAATTATTCATCCTGGCTTTCAGTTCCCTTGACTGGTGGCCCCTACAGGTGTCATTGACCCCTTGGTGATTTCATCTTTCTTCGTTGATTTCTATAAGATGATATGATCCAAACTATAAGAAACTTGATTACCCTATATTTTATTTACTTGTCCTAATCCTCTAGAATTCATAGTAAAAATCCATTTGCTTTTCCTTTGTTCCCATCATCTGCAATGAAGGTCTTGACAATTTGACTCAAGTACATATATTATGAAGATCTAGCCATTCCTTAGGGGATTTGGCCCTTGGGTAAGTATTGCTAAATTAAGTGCACTGAAGCAGAAAGCTGATTTTGTGTTAGATCGTTGTCAGTGTCTTTCAGTGTTTATTCATTATAACTGATCAAGGCACTTACAAGCAAGCAGTGACTGCCTGAATGACAACTATCAGAGCATTCCCAGGTAACGTGGTCAGTAGAAACTTCCCAAGAGCCAGTGGTGACAAAAATCAGGCAGCCACTGCAGGTCAGGGGGAGATGGTAGGGCTACTACTGCTCTTTCTACATCTCTTTAATCCTGTGAGGCTATAAGCAGTATTGCTGCCACTATAGAAATTTCATGGGAGCAGAAGCAGCAATAACTTCAGTGATATCCTTCCATAGAACCTATGCAGCTGTCAGTCAACCAGTCACATTTTGACAGTCATGAGTGTTTCAGCCATTTCAAGGTTACTCAGAAAGGCTCTAATCCAGCATTGTGTGGCTAATAGTGTCTCCAGTCTGCCATGGAAATTGTCATAGCTGCATGGTCACAGATCAAACTGCAATCCATGTAACCTGAGACTTTTTTTGTCACTGCCACTTTAGATACTTTGAGATGGTTCTGAGAGAATTCATATTGCCCATGGCTACTTCATGTCACCTCCAGATGACTCAAGCTATAACTGCTCCTGATACACCCACCAAAGTACTAAATCAGTTCAGGGAGGAGCACCTTTCCCACCCAGGACAGAAGAAACAGTCAAGCCAAATATAACTGCATACACTGTGTGACTCAACAAAATGTTTGTGGTTAGCAAACAAGATGCTGTGTACATGCTTGGTGGCTATAAAAGTGGTCCTCCATCACTTCCCTCTGAGCAACCAAGAACTCCTTAGTCCTGTATACTTTTCTACCCAACTCCCTACTGCTGCAACATGAGATTCCTACCAAGCCTCATTCTAATGCTTTTATCATTTATTTGTGGCCTTTATCATGGGTGGAATGAACTGGGCTGATAACACAAACAGGGAACAACTCTTGGGGATGGCAGTTCCAGACACAAGCAACAGCAGCTAGGAGATGCAGATAACAAGTTCCAGAAGGTAGCTGGCGGCATAGACTGTGGATGGCCAAGACTGTGAGTCTGGAAAGAGGAAATTAATAAAGGCTGTGAAAGCAAGAGCGTACTCAAAGCTGAGACTGTCGAAGAGTTGCAAACTCAGGCTGTTGAACAGGTTCCAGAAAGTTCCAGAGCAATAGCAACTCTGTCTGCCAAGAAGTAACGCAGAATTATAATACTAAAATCTGTAGTACTTGGAGGGCAACACTGCTGGGTGCTAAGTCGCAGGCTCTGAAGACTGGAGAGGCAAAGACTAAGAGGATCCTGGCCCCTAAACTCAGCTTCACTTTGCCTGTTTGTGATTTCCACCTGAACAGAGAAAAAAGCACTCAGGCAACAGGCAACACTGCATCCTCAATTTCCTTTCTTCTGGCCATTTTAAACCCTAACTCACCTAAACAGAAGATCTGCCATCCACACAACTCAACTATTTATAGCATTCAGGCAGAAACAGAGTGAACTGTCTTATTTTGGTAGTGCATGCTATCCCTTCAACAACACAAACATTTATTCTGCACTATTACTGCTAGGATGATGAAATAATCCATAGCCTGAACCAGCAGCACACTTCTATAAATGAAATGATAGAGACTAGGTCAGCATTATTGACTAAATAAAAATCAGTGCAATGCCAGCATACTGCAATCTGGCCATCAGCCATTCACTGCTAAAGTTTCTCTGTGGTCTCCTCTAAGATGCTACTAGACAATTATATGAATATATGAAACTTGGGAAGTTTAATTTGAACTCATGATGGAACATAGGAGTTAAATGTGGGTTGGGCACCTAAAAGTATCACTTGACTTAATAATAACTACCTATAGTTTAAATTCTGAACAGGTGCAGAAACCTACAAAACATAGGGTAGAAGGAAAAGGTGGAGATGTGCTGATACTCTTGCTCTTGTTTCTGGCTGGCTTGATGTCATTACTGTTAATGGTTATATAGCATCTTTTGTATTGGGTGAATGTTCCATTAGAAACCAAGACTGCTCAGGAAGAGGAGAAAACCATTTTTAAACACACACACACACACAAATAAATGGAAATGAGGAACCAAAAGTGCCTTGAACTTAAGCCTGTATTTGATTTAAAGGGGGAAAGCAAGGTTGAGAAGGGATCAAGGTGTACGATTGAGGAAGCGTTCACATGCTTTTATCTTACAATGCAATTAAGGCTCAGAGACCCCCTTGACGGAGCAGTACCTCTCCTACCATGGGCAAAAGCCACTGCCCTGAGCAAAAAATGGGATCTATGATTTGCTCTCCTCATGATAAGATTTCTGAAATCGTCACTGTTTCTCACACTCCAAAATTTGCCTCTCATACTTCCCTAACCCTTAAGGGAATCCCATGAAGAAATTCCAGTTTATAAATCTGTTCATCACCTATACCCCCAGCCCCATCAGTGAACAAGTAATATGATCTTGTCTTTGGGATGATTTGTGACCAAAGTTGGAGAACACAGGCCTTTCGGATCTTATCGTCTTTAATGGGTGGTGGTAATGCTGGTATTGAGATGGACTAGGCTTCTGAAAAGCTGATGCAGGAATAGATTTGGTTTCTGTTTTGCAAAGTCTGATGGTAATTGGGGAAGCAAACACTGCTGGGAGGGAACTGAAAGCGTTTTCTTCTAGAAAGCAGGTGAAAGAACTGGGACCCGGTCGATAAAGGCTAGAAAAAGAAGAGAAATGGAAACAGTCATGGACAGGAAAAGAAGACTGAGAGGTGGTCATTGTAAAGGCTCATTCTATTACAAGAAGGCTACTTGTTTTGTGCCACAGATCAGTGTCTGATTCAGTGATTCTCAGTTCTGGCTGCACAGTAGACTCTTGAAGGAACTCAGAATATGCTAATTCACAGGTGCTCTAAGTGACTGGTCCCAGGGGCTGGAGTGCCCAACCTTTGGACATGGGGACATGACATTTCCTCTACAAAATTGGTGCTTGAGAATCAAGCTACATACACAATTAAATTACACAATACTCAAATTACATACAAAAATTTAAATCCACCCCACAAAATATCTCTCAATGTTTTAAGATATTTTATGATTTTTAGTTGGGTCATCTTCATAGCTGTCTTGGGGTGCATTTGGCCTAAGGGACACAGGTTGACATGCCTGGCTTGTGTTTAGAGGTATTCCCCTTGTAGTTACTATTTCTAAGATTAAATGACATGACTTAAATGGGTGCTTTTTGCACAAGTCTCTTCAAAGTTTGGTTCTTATTGACAGAATTCCTAAGTCAATATTCAGCGAGTTTCAAAACAGAGGGAAAAAAGAATACATTTGTGTGCTCTTTCAGGGAAAACTCGGTTTGGAGGAAAGAATCAGTCTTTGAAGTGTGTGTGTGTGTGTGTGTGTGTGTGTGTGTGTGTGTGTGTGTGTGGGATGGAAGTTAGGGCCTTTCAATGGTAGAAAGTACACCATAACTAATATATATTCCATGTCCATTTTTCCTTTTTATTTTAAACAAGATTTCACTAAGTTGCCCATGCTGTACTTGCATTTACTGTGTAGCTCAGACTAGCCTGGAACTTAGTGTTCCTTTGCTTCAACATCCCACATAGTTGAGATTGCAGACCTATGCCACTAGCTCTGCCTCTTCAGATTGAGTTTTGAAATTCAAGTTAGATGAGGAATAGGGTTCTATAGCATGGAAGAAGAAGAACACTCAAACACATAGCAGACAGAAGTAGCCAATGTGAAGAATACATCTTTCCATTTTGGACTGATCAAATAGCCACTCAATGCATATGTAATCCATGTCTCACATTAATTCATTCACACAGGTGAGTGACAAAACCACACAGAGAAGGCTGAAATAGACAAAATATGACTGACATCATTTTCACGTGCTTAAAATGGAGGGTAGTGAGTTTAGACTTAAATGTCACTTTAGGAGCAATCACGTGGCAAGCAATGTCCCACAAAGAAGTTCTTATAAATTGGTCAATACAGAGACATAGAGGTATAATGTGAGATTAATATCACAGGAGGAAGGCACATTTGTAAGGCTGTGCATAGTATCACGTATCTTCTCAGCAAAGTTCAAGGTGCACTTGGTGATGTGAAATTTCATCAGTGTTGATTCTTCAGAGCAAACAATAATAAAATATGAAAAAACTATTTTAGTACATAGTAAATATGAATCACAAATAAACCTACAGAATGCATTTAATATTTAATGTATTAAATTTGAAACACTTACTCATATCTCCAATGTGACCCAGTTCTCTGAATTTAGTAGTTGCTTAAAACCCTTAGTAAAAAGATATATAAATTCACAAGTACATATGCAAACTTATGGAGAGCCTAACTATCCCTAGACATCTCACTCCCTGTAATTTTCATCATTATCAGGCAGTTTATAAATAAAGAGTAGCTTGTGTAGAGACCCTGTGTCCAGGCCCCTTGGCCACTGGAGTTGGTTTGTGATGGGATGGGTGGGTGTTGGAGTAGAAACTATAGATTGAAGACCAGCTACCACTTATGATAAACCAGTTTAGCAATTTGTGGGTATTATATGGTATCTGCTGCAGCTCTAACACTTGAGAACTAAATAGGAACACAGATTCTCTGGTTCCATTGGGTCATATTGAGTGAAAAACTGAGAGGGGGATTCAGTCATCTATCAAGTACACAATGATCCTGAAATTTGAGGACAGGTAGGCCAGTGGTTCCCAGCCCTTGTTTCTGTGGAGTAGAAGGGAACATGTTGAGATTATAGTTGCTTGAACTGAATTGATATGTAAGTCAATTCACCAGAAAGAGTTATTGGCATGGAGGCATGAAATGAGAACTTAGCTGCAATGCACACAGGGCTTGACTGGAAGCACTTGAACAGGGAACCTCTGGCCAGGGACTTGAACCCATAACAGATAACTGTAGGAACACAAGAGATGACTGTGATGTATGGCAGATGCCATCTGAAGATTTTACAGCACACCCTACCTCACAATGAATATATTTACTTTGGTAATTTATAGAAATGACAGGCAACAGCAGCAGCATAACCACTTCCTGGAAAATACTGTGTAAGTGTGGACTTGATGCTTTGTATGGGACGCTCTACCTCCTAGGGATTTCCTGCCCTTCATTTTCTGTGGGTGTTGGGGGCATCTTCCAGGGTGGGTGATTAAATCCTTGTCAAAGCTGATAATCTTTGCTTTGTTCTCACTCACAGAGGAGGCCAACTGTGCTCCTACTGTCATTATTAGCTTCATTTCCAGTGTGCAAAATTGAAGGACCGTTGCAGAGAAACAAATGACTCCAGGAAGAAGGCGTCATCCTTTTGAAACCTTCTTACCCCATCCACACACCTGGCCCAGAGATGGGAGAATTACAGGGAACCCGACTGAGAACTAATGTTATTGATTTCCTGCTAATCGGATTTTTCTTGAGTCCGGCAACAGTCAAGTGTTTACAAGAATTTTCTTTTCAAAACAACTCCAAAGTCACTCCCAGCAGAGAAGCAAAGAATCAGGAAATCAATAATGCAGAAACTGCTACTGAGGGTTCCATCTACCCAGCGACGGGGATATTTATTTATAGAAAAACTGGCCACTCTAGTTTAGTGTGGTAATAACACGGTACAGCTCGTTCAAAGAGTGGCATAGTTGAATACAGCCTTGCATTATGCCCACCGTAAATGGTCTCTGTGAGTAGGAGCCTATAATTTAGAGAGATTTGCCATGAATGGTAAAGCCTGGGTCATTGTAACAGATACTTTTTTACCAGCTCTATTTGTGGGAAGGGCTTGTAAAAAGGAAGGAAAAAGGTTAGCTTTAGGAAACCTGGAAAGGGAAGTGAGCTTCATTTGGTTTTACCTACATGAGAGCTGTTTTATACCCATCACAAGCCCTTCATGGCTGAGCTTCTTTAACACATGCAAACACACACACACACACACACACACACACACACACACACACACACACACCTACCTATAGAACTACTTTTCCGCTGTCGTACTTATGCACTACATCTCCTTTATATGTTCCTGGAAACACTGGGAAGACACAATTACTTTTAGTTGTGTACTTAAAATTTATTTTATTATTTTTATTAACATATATAGTTTTCTATCTATGTAAGGAGGGACATGCCTGTTGGGGTGCCTGCTCCAAGTCAGAAGATGTCAGGGTCCAAGAATCTTGAGTTAGAGAAGAATGTGAGCCCCCTATATGAGTTCAGAGAAATGAAATTGAGAACTTTGGGAGGCCAACAAAGGTCCTAACTGCTGAGCCACCTCATCAGCACCTTCAAATCCACTTTTTAATTTTAGAGACTATCATTGGTGGAAGTCAGTTTCCTGACTCACAAATCACCCTGTTTTCCAGGGAACTCCTTGGAACATAGTCTGTGACATCATATCAATCCGTGTCATTGTTAATAGAAGAGTAAGAAGTATAGATTATACACAGGGACACTTCAAAACCACCTCTGAGGAGTCCTGTGGTAACTTCTCAGAATTTTAAAAATCATCGTCAATTGAATATTCTGTGTGACACTGGGGACCAGGGGGCTCATCTCTGTGTGTATTGACTAGTCTCTCTCAGTCATGGTGAAGCCGTCCCAAGGATGTTGTTTGCTCAGTGTTATGTTGGTCAGGATTTGAAACTTGTTCTTCAAGGAAAGTAGGGCTGATTTGCCCAATTTATGTGCTGTAAAAAAACACTCACACATAGATATTTGAAGCATGAACAGGAATTCTCCAGAAGCAGAATTTTGGAAGAGACATACTATTGTGTAGCATTTCCAGAATATAGAAATAAATGAATGAAAACATACATCTGGTCGGTATGTGATCACGAACTATAGTAAAATCATTAGTACATCATAACCTTTGGATCTTTACCTTGATTTTAAAATCTACTATACAGGTTCATATGATTTAAGTTTTAAACATGATTGTGTTTATCACTCAGCTTTGAAATTTCCTAAACATATAATACTGTTTTTTACAACCCAGTAGTAAATAGCTACAGCACAACACTGGTTTTCTGGAAAGTGCAGGCCACGTTTGTGAATGAAAGGAGACTGCAAGTGACCATATTAAAATCTAGGTTCAGTGAACAGCAGAGGAGATAGTGACAAGCTACAGGGCTGCAGAATAAACCCGAGGCAGTCAGATTCCTGGCAGAAGGGCAGAGATCACTAGCTGATAAACTGAGACTGCAGTTGACAGGTTGATAACATTTTTTTGTTGGGGAGTTCTGATACTCCTGTCCAGTGGCTTGGACGAAAGCACCTGGAGCTGAGATGTGGCCACTGTCTTTCTGGAAGATTAGTGAACTATAGCTTATAGCTGATGGTTTCTTCCCATAGCTTGGTTTACTCATTGTGATTTGAACAGGGAATCCTTGATGGACTCCTGTGTCAAATGTGTGGCTGCCAACCGGTGGCATTATGCTTCAAGGTGGTTGAAACTCATTGGAAGAAGGATATCCCTGTGGGAGGGCTCTGTAAGAGTATATCTGCTTTTCAGCTCATTCTCTTCTCCCTGCTTCCTGACCACCATAATGTGGAGAACTTCCTCTGTCACAAGCATCTGCCACTGTGTTGTTCTGCCCAAGCACATGAGATCAAGAAACCATCAACAGCACTTCCTAAAACCAAGAACCAAAGTAAATCTTTCCTATCTAAAATTGTTCACCTGAGTATATTGACCACAAATCTGCAAGAGTAATTAATATACCCATGTACACACACAAACACACTTTTCTAGAGGGCTGGATTAACATATTGTCCTTGCCACAATGAAAGAACTCAGATAATAGCTTCCTTATCCTTCCAGTCCTCTGGTTAAAAGTCAGAGCCTCATTCTGACTGCCTGTTATCTCACCTCCAAAACTATCTAATGACAAATCTTGGTAGCTCTTTCAAAAATATATCCAGAAGCCGACCTCTTTAATACATCCAACATGGTTTCCATGATTTTTTCCCCAGCTTGTTGCAATACTTTGCTGCTTCTGGCCTTTTTCACAGGATCCATAATTAGCTTTTACAATTTAATTGGAGACATATGCTATCTCTGGGAAAAAGAACTTCTCATTTCACTTGTAATAAAGAGAGTTCTCAGGCCTTTGTCTCGTCTCCACTGTTCTTTTCATGATGTGCCTTCCCTGCCTTCCTTGGAGACTCCCCTTCCATTCATTAGGTGTCTCTACATGTTATCAGCTGACACCTATATTCAAATTTACTATTGTATCCTAAGCCTTGATTATTTAAGCTCTTTTTGCCATAGCATTTGTGACTAGTGAGAAGATTAAATTTTACTTTGGTTTTTGCTGTTCTTTTTTTCCTGCCAGAATTTAAGCTTCCCAAGCTTATCACAATGCCTGACATGGAAGGAAAAAATAAATAGAAGCTAGAGAAATAGATATTTCTGTGGTATGAATGTGACCCCCACACACACATACACACCCAAAAAACCCTCATGTAAATGACACTTAATCCTCACTGAATAAGTGTTTGGAAGTGTAGCATTTGGGGAGATGTTTAGGTCACCAGAGTTCTCCTCTAATTAATGAATTAATTCTAGCATAGATGTCCTTACCAAAGGAAATTTGGAACCTGTAGGTGGAGTTTTTCATGGGGACTACTGGCTTCCAAATAACTATATGGAGACTGGAAACTCTTTATTAATTATGAAAGTTTAGCTGGTAGCTTAGTCTTGTTTTTGACTAGCTCTTATAGCTTAAATTAACCCACTTCTATTCATCTATGTGCTGTTCCGAGGCTCATTTACCTCATCTATGTACTTTCCAAGCTGCTTCTTCCATGTCTGACTGCCTACTCCTGAGATTCTGTCTTTCTTCCCAGTATTCTATCTGCCCCCCAAATCCTGCCTAGCTACTAGCCATTTAGCCTTTTTAATAAACCAGTCACGATGACATGGGATATACCACGGGAACATTTTGTTTTTGGTCATGTAAGGGCAAATTATTCCTTCTCTCTAGAGGATGTAGCATCTAATGCACCATCTTGGAAGGAGAGCACTTGCCCTTGCCTCATACCTGTCCTTTGATCTTGGATTTCTTGACTTACAACGGTATGAAAAATAAATTTCTGTGGTATTTTGTTGTTGCATTAGAAATTATCTAAGACAGATATTCTTCTACCAGAACTGAAAGCATTTCAAACTCAATGAAGAAAGGACAGGAGGTAGGAAAGAGGGAAACAGCGCATTCTATATCGGGCAGCTTATAACTTAGCATCTTTATGTTCCCTGATGGAATCGAAGATAGATACAGAATTCTATACAATTATCATTCTTCTGACATGGATGATGGGCAGTATAGAGGAACCCTCTCCTATGAAGAGTGGTCCTTTTAAACTCAGGTAACTTCTGTGACTATGCCTGGCATTATTTTCTTGGCATGTGGCTTAATCCATCCAAGGCTTTCTCAGCTCTTTCTCTTTGAAGTCTCTCATGGAAATGGCTTCTATAGAATCATCTTTTCCTCTCTTTGTATCTTAAATGCTGCCTCTAAAAGCTCCTCCATTGCTGCCTTCTGAGTCTAGCCACTTCAGACCACCCCTTACATCTCCAATTCTCTGCTCATGCTACTTCTATAGCAGGAAAAACACAGACAGCACAGATTACATTCCACTCTCTTTTCAGGTCCAGCCACCTGTGTGTTCATTGGTCATTCCTTTCTTTCATAACTTCAGGATGTCTTAAAGTGAGTTAAAGATTGGACGAGAAGCCAAGTTTGCCACAGGATTTTTATTGTTTCATAACTACATTTGCTTGTTATTTCTAACAAAAAAAGACGGGCATGGAGACATAATGGTTCTAGGAGCAGATTCCTTCAGCCCAGTTCTATTTCTGCTTTTTTCAACTAGTAAAGGATAAGATACCTCCAGCTCTTGATGTCTTTCTTGATATAAATACAATTTATAGCATATATATCACAAAGTTGCTATGGGTATTTATTCAGACATAAACTGCTAATACAGTGTCTTATGTGTGGTAAACACTTGTTCAAGGTTAGTGCTGACTATTATTATTTGGAGAGCTATTTTAAAATAAAAATCATCAGCTAAAAGTGTATGTGATGGACCACTAGTTTTTCTCCCTCTAGACATGCTTTCCAACTTCTGCACTGCTGTCTATGAGACAAATAGGAACTCCTGTGGAAGTGTTTCCTCACCCCTGTACTTCTCTCTAGGCTACTAGGAGTAATAATAAAAACTGAGCTTTCTCCCAGCCATTTTCTTCTCCAAGAGTCATGTTTACTCTGTTAAGGAAAAATCAAAAACAAAACAAAACGAAAAACGTGGTTCCTGTTAGATGTCAAAGGATTGGCTACTTACTCTATGTCTGGGGATTGATACATACTCCCTCCTCTTTCTGGTGGTTGCCTGTTCTTTTGAGCTCTGGGAAACACTATCATGGTTTGTGTTTCAGCTCTCAACTCCCTTGTAAATAGTCCCTTTATTAAACTCTGCAGTTTGGAGTAGCATCGGCTTCCTCCCTGAAACACAGTTGATGAAGTCTTTGTCACAGCACTTCATGAAGTTACAATCTACATGATTATTTGTCCCTAGCAACCAGCAGTGAAAAATATAAGAGTTAAAGAAAATAAACAAAACCAACAAAATCCCCATTACTATTACAGACTTAAAACAAAAAACAACAACAAAACTTCAGTGTTGTCTAACAGCTTAACAACTCACAGGAGGTCCCAGATCAACCTCTCTGATACTGATTCATTATCTCTCCACCCTCTGTATTGCTATGCACTGCTGTTAAGAATACTACTACCATATTGGCTGCCCATGTGACACTTCATGTGGCTTGGATCTCTCCTTGGGATGGCCTCGAATATCTATATAAAGAGAACAAGAAGTACGACAAGCAAGGAAACTTGCTTGTGTTGATGGCATCATCCATCTGGTTACTTTTTACTCATTCCAACAATCTCCATCTATAATCACATCTCCAGTCATAAGTCACTATCTGAAAATATTTACCCTCTTGAAATTATAAAACAAAGATACACTCAACAAAAAGTTTTTAGAAAAATGGTTAGGCTATAAATAAATCTTACTGTTTGTTCTGAGTATCCATCAAAACTCTTGGCACACAATAGTCAGTGAATGCTTGAGTAGAGGATAAAAAAATGGATAAAGGGGAGATTTGTAGAAGGAATTATCTTCTGAATAAGTATATTCCTTTTTTTGGTTCCTTATTACTCAAGTTAAAAGTACATCAGTTTAAAAGGGACTGGCTTCTAAAACAATGAATTATTTCTTTTTCATTATATGTTATTTGTTTAGTTTTTAATAAACATTAGCATTTCTCACCAGATAAAAACCACTATCATGTGCTGAGACCTACTTGGGAACTACAGTTCCATTGGATGCTGCCTCTGTGGCCTATCTCTATCACTCTCAGCTCCAGACAGCTTCTCTAAGCTCCACATTAAAGTTCTTGCTATTTTCACCTGTTTGCTTAAAGTGCTTGTCATTTCCAGCAGCTAGCTGTAGTGCAGAAACCCATTTGAAGGCCTATCACACTTCCTCCTGGAGGTAATTGATGCTAATGAGGCATGGAAGAATCAATTTGAACCACAGGTAGAAGTTTCAGTTTCTTTTCATGGAAATAAAACTTCCAACCTTGATCATGTGTGAAAACAAAACCATCCCTTCTCAGAAAAGGAATGGTAAAAATGACATTACTAGTGATTGCTAAAAAGTATCCATAATGTGATAGGGTAAGGCAGGGTAAGTAATTGAGATTTGTGCTTCTTATCCTGTGGTCCCGCCCTAATGGGGTTATAAAAATTGACTACAGTGAATAAACAGTGGTTCTGAAGAATGAGTTTATTGATTAATTCATAAAACATATGGCCAGCTTCCTCTGCCGGAAGTATTTGTGCAAAGGAAAACAAAGAGTAAATAAATGACTTATTATTAAGCACTGTTTGAAGTAGATCGGGAAGGTTAGCAAATTAGGTTTTCATTCATCTAAAAAAGAGGAAACCCTGGTTACATCTCAGGCACATTTGTAAATAGGTAAGGTCAAACTGGAAATGAAGACTTATGTTTTTCTCCCCCTTTTGTAAACTTTTCTTATCCCTTTGTAAATGCTCACAATTCTGCTCTGCAAAGTTCATGGTGGAAAATGAAGAAATACACTCCCTGTGAAGAAATTAGCATGTTTATGTTTTTCTCTTAGCCTGAGGTGTGCTGTCAAACAACCCCCAGATTGATCCGCTTTAGCTTAACATTTAATTGTACCCTTCACAGGTGGACTGCTATCCTCATAGCTGTGATGTTGCCTCTTTGATCTTGTTCTACTTTCATTTCAAACTGGACTTTAACATGACACATTTCTTCACCAGATAAGAGGGTGCAATAGGGGACATCTACTACCAGCAATTAAATTTGCCAGTCAGGAAATGCCACATAGTACCTGATGCCCAACTAGGAAATTGAACTCATCCCTGTTAACATAAATGAGCTGTGGGGTTTGGGTGAGCTTTGCTTGAATTCCAATACCACCAAACTCAAAACTAGTCAATTCTCTATCTGTGTATTTGGTGTTTTTCTGTGCCCTGAAGCATGCTTACTTTGACAGAATATCAGAGTATGAGATTGACTATCAGCTGCAGCTATCACAATTGTCAAAGTCTCACTTACCTAATTTTTCCAGGTGAGGATAAAGGCAGCATGTTATCTCATAGGCTTGTAAGATTGAAAGAATCACTGCATGAAAAGTGGCTGGCACTGGATGAGTCCCAGACCAAATGTGACTCATGCACACCTTTTCTCCCTCACTGAGGTGCCTGTGAAATGTGGAGATTGAGCAGTACTGGATTAGAACTGCACTGGGGACAAGAAATTATGTAGTGCATAACCCCAGTGTGGTGGCTATGAGGAATCTAGATCGCTACAGCAGACATTTCTGACCCCTGAAAATATTGCCTTCTGATTGTATTTTAGTGGGAACTTTGCAACTTCCATAGACATGACAGTGATAAACAACAGGCAGTCCAATACTCTATAATGGGTTCAAAACTGGTTTAAGTTTGGTTGGAATATAGATAATGCTTCCTTCAGCTCTGCAAAGAAAGTCTTCATAAGGTTTTATTCAAAGGCAAAATTAGCTTCCCTGACTTCCCCTCCAGAAGAAATGAAAATTTAGTAGACAAAAACCTACTATGAAAGTTTTTGAATTTAGGTAAAATAATTATAAGAATGATTCTTAACTTTGTAATATACTCAGAACAGAAACAAAAACACCCACATTTGCCTGAACTTTAAGGTGATCTGATTTGCCAACAAACGTTTTAGCATACAGCATACACAAAGTCCATAGATGATCTACGAGCCTTCACCCTGCTTGTCACCTGTGGCTTTTCCAAAAGAATCACCCAAGTAGTATACTTATGAAATATAAGCTATGTGTTTTCTTCCAGACAGATGATAGTTTCTTGTTGCCAGTATTTTCTCTTTTTTTCTTCTGAAGCAGGGTTTCATATAAATCCAAACTAGCCTTCAATTTGCTATTAATAAAGAGGTAGAAATGATCAATGGTTAATCGAACATCAAGCTGGGTATAGGAAACATTAAATCGAGGCACATAAAAGCAGATTTGAGTTAGCAAAAAAAATTGATGGAGTTGAAGTAAAGTAAAATCAGTTTATACATTCAGGAGAAGGAACAGTCCAGAGAATAAAGCAAAATTGCCAGAGCTTCAGGGAGCTGTGGAATACCACCAAGTGTACAAAAAGACATGATGACAACAGTTTCAGAACTGTTAAGCTGGACAATAGTGAGATGATATATCCTAAGTGCTTTGAGAGGACTGGGAAGACTGCTCAGTGGTAACTGACTTGCTGTCTAGTGTGAGGGCTAGAATTTGGATCCCCAGAGGTCACATAGAGCAGGATGAGTAGACCACATCTGTATGCCCAGTACTCTTACAAGGAGATAGGTGGGGCAGAGACAGGATTTCCCAGCAACCCAGAAAGACCCTGGTGTAAAGACCCTGTACAAAGTGTACAGATAACACATTGTAGTCTCTGGGGTGGGCAGTTGTGGGCTCAGAACTCTTTGATTAGCCATGTTCGGTTCCCATGTGGGAATTCCTGACTCAGTATCCTTTGTGTTCTGGAGATCTGGAAATGATCTTTCTCAGAGGCCTTTCCTACTTCCATCCTATTTGAAACTCAAAGACGCCTCTCTCCATTAGATTTAATATTGTATATTGTCCCACTTGTAGGTTTCTCGCCCAACCCTTAGTGGAGAAAAAAAACAGGGAAGAAAGGAAGGAAGGAAGGGAGGGAGGGAAGGAGGGACGGAAGGAAGAAGGGAAAGAAGGAAGGAGGGAGGGAGGGAGGGAGGAAAGGAGGGAGGGGAGAGAGGGAGGGAGGGAAGGAAGGAAAGGAGGGAGGGGAGAGAGGGAGGGGAGGGAGAGAGGGAGGGAGGGAGGGAGGGAGGGAGGGAAGGAAGGAAGGAAGGAAGGAAGGAAGGAAGGAAGGAAGGAAGGAAGGCAAAATCAAGAGAGAGTTTTTAGTTTAGGGATCTCTAAGTGAGGCGTTCCTCTGTCCACCCTAATGCTTATTCTCCTGGCATATTGACAGGAAATTGGAATGCTGGGAGGGTTAGCCCCTTTTCTGTGAAGTCTCTTGCTTATGTAATCACTGTAAGTGACTGAAGACTTTAGAGGTTTTTAAATGGACCACTTAGACACCAGCTAGTTCAGCTCATTCCAATCCAGCCTTACCATACACTGCAGTGGTAATGATGAGGAAAACCCACACACTTACGTGAATAGATCCACAGAACGTGTTTCACAAATATCTACCCAGGTTTTATGCTAATATCATGCAATAAACTAAGACTAAAAAATGAACATCTATGAGCTGATAAAGGCATCTAATAAATGGACTGGTTGAAAACTGATTGGTTTCCATTTAAGATCAGAAGCAAGAAAAAGATACCCTCCTCCTCATCACTTTATTTCAACATGGCACTGAAGATCTCAGTCAGAATAATTACATTAACAGCAACAGCAAAACCAGCACTATACTTGGATCTGAAATGGTGACCTTTGCCCACATGTTCAAGGCCAGGGCACCAGCCTGTGGTGCAAGTAGAAGATGGAATCCATAGGACCTAATGGAAGGTAGGTCACGGAGTTTATTTTCTTGAAGGAGATAGTGGGACCCCAGTCCCCTGTCCTCTTTACTTCACAGCCATCCAGAGGTCAACAGGCATCCATCTCTTCCTATGCTACCACAGTGTCGAAAGCACCAGGCAAACAATATTTTATTCTGATTATTGCAGGTTCTTTGTCCAGTGAGTGAAAAACTCACAAACACTGAAAGAGGAACCCAGACTAGGAAGGGGGAAGTAAAGTTAGCCATGTTTATAGTTTTCTTAAATTTACACGTGTGTGCCAGCACACTAGTGTGAAGCATGTGAGTACAGGAACTGCAGAGGACAGAAGAGGACATCAGATCATTTTGGTGCTGGGAACAGAACTGAGGTCCCCTGGAAGAACATCAAGCACCTTAACTACTAAGCCATCTCTCCAACTCCAGAGGTCATGATGGTGCAAATAGAAAATGCTGAAGAAAAATATAAAAGCTAATTGGCTTAGCCACATTTCTAGACATGTGATCAGTCTGCAAAGATCCATGTATTTTATGTATTAGCAGCAGATAATTCAAAAACTAAATGGAGGCAGTAGCATCTACAGTATCAAAAGTAATATAATAAAGTTTAGAAAAGTTCAAATATTACACACTTATACATTTAAAAATATCCTTGAAAGAGGAAACTGAGATTGGTATGTAAAATAAGATTGCTTTTAACTTAAATAAAAAAGTTATCAACTGCTGTTAAAAGAAAAAAACAGGGTTGGGTTTATTATTGCTTTTTTTCTCTTTTTTGTGTTTTATTTTTGTTGTTTTTTTATTTAAATTATTTATTTAAATTAATTAAAAAAGCTTGCTTCACATGTCAATCTAGCTCCCTCTCCCTCCTCTCCTCCTCTGCCCCCACCAATCCCCCAACTCCCCACCCCATCTCCCCTTAGCTCAGCAGGGAGGGTGAGGCCCTCCATGGAGGAATCTCCAAAGTCTGTCATATCATGCAGGGCTGGGCCTAGGCCCTCCTCTACATGTCCAGTCTGAGAGAGCATCCCTCCATGTGGAATGGGCTCCCAAAGTCCATTCATATGCCAAGGATAAATACTGATGCCCCATAGATTGCCTAGGCCTCCTCACTGACACCCATGTTTAGGGTGTCTGGATCAGTCCCATGCTGGCCTCTCAATCATCAGTCTGGGGTCCATGAGTTCCCCCTTGTTCAGGTCAGCTGTTTCTGTGGGTTTAACCAGCCTTGTCTTGATTCCTTTGCTCATCACTCCTCCTTCTCTACATCTGGGTTCCAGGAGTTCAGTTCAGTGTTTGGCTGTGGGTGTCTGCCTCTACTTCCATCAGCCACTGGATGGAGGCTCTATGATGACATAAAAGGTAGTCATCAATCTCATTATCAGGGAGGGGCATTTAAGGTAGCCTCTCCACTATTGCTTAGATTGCCAGTTGATGTCATCCTTGAAGACCCTGGAAGTCTCACTAGGGCCAGATTTTTCCTCAAACCTAAAATGGCTCCTTCTATTGTGGTATCTCTCATCTTGCTCTCCTCTATTCTTCCCGAATCAACCTTCCTGCTCCCCCCATGTCCTCTTCCCCCCTCCTCTTCTCCCACTCTCTTTCTCCCAGGTCTTGGTCTTTCTCCCCTCCCCACATAGTCCCAATCCTCTCAGGAGATTCTGTCCTATTCCCCTTCTCCAGGGATGCATATCTCTCTTAGGGTCCTCCCTGTTTCCCAGACTCTCTGGCGGTGGGATTGCAGGCTGGCATATGTTTGCTGGGAGTTGAACTCAGGACTTCTGTAAGAACAGCCAGTGCTCTTATCCACTGAGCTGTCTCTAGTCCTTAAAAACATTTTAAAGATATAAATAAATACCATATTTGTGGATTAGAAGACTTAATGTGATTAAAGTGGCAATAGTCTTTGAGTACAGTATGATCCCAGCCAAAATTTTAGCATCACTTTCAGTGGAAACTGATAAACTTCTAAAATTCATGTGGAAATTTAAAAGGTACATAAAAGTCAAAACAATCATGAAAAAAGAGAATTATTCTTCCCAATTTTGAAACTTATAAAAAGTTACAGTGAACAAAGGACCATGGATGTGCTTGTGAGTAGAGTGCTCACTGGGCAAGCATGAGGTCCAGAGACTGAGCCCTAGCACCCACAAAAAAAATCAGGAGTGATGGTACCCCTGTAACTTCAGTGCTCAGGGGCAGACACAGGTGGATCCCAGAGACTCAGTACCCAGCCAGTCTAGCCAAACCAGTGAACTCAAGGTCTAGCAAGAAACCCTGTCTTACACAAGAAAAAAGATAAGTCAAGAGCAATAGAAGATGATTGTCTATGTCATCCTCTGGTCTCCCTAAGTTCACCCATGGGTAAGTGCCCTTGCCAATCCATGTGCACACATAAGAACACAGACACATATGTGCATCCAACATGCACACATACATGTACTTGGACATAAAAATGTTATTATTATAATGAAATATGATGGGGTCTTTCTCATGACAAGTCTATATATCAATGGAATAGAAAACACCCTAATATCAGTTATAGTTAATTTTCAATTGACAATTAATAAAAGAACATAGAAAATTTTCAACAAATTTAAGTAATAATAAAATATCCATGTATAAAATAACTTGGACCTTTACTTCATAAATTGTAGAAAGCAATCAGTGGCTCTTGCAGAGGGCCCAAGTTTGGTTCATGTCAGTGGCTCATGTCATGTCAGAGCACCAAGTCAGTGACTCACAACTCCCTGTAATTCTAGCTCTAGGGATCCAAAATCTCTGGTCTCTGTAAATACCATCAAACACATGCACACAACCACACACAACTATACATATAACTTAATAATGGTGATGATAAAATGAACTCAAAACTCTACAGGATAGAAATTTTAAACACATAGAAAAATGTTATAGTTTACTATGAGAAAAACAAGTAATCCAATTAAAATGAGCAAAGGAAGTTTGATAGCTCCTCAAAATTCTAATAGCTACCATAAGGTCTCATGATTTCATTCTGAGGTATAAACCCAAGAATACTGATGATTTACATATATATACATATATATATATTAAAATATATACTCAAATGTTTATAACAGTATTCAAAACTTTAAACAAGCAAAATCAATTCAAATGTTCATCAACTGATGTGAATAAAAAGTACTGCATGTACCCACATCATATGTGATGTGCTCAGAAAATATGGTATGTGTATGTAATAGAATATAGGTGAGTCAGAAAAAAATAGTGTTTCAGGATCCAACACAGCTAAAGCTTTCTCTCATTTTGCTCAATGAGAGAAAGAAGACACAAAAGACCATCTAGTGTACAGTTCTGTTTATGCGAAGTATTAAGAATGGACAACTCAATGAAAACAGCAGTTCAGAGGCTGTAGGGACTCAGGAGCCAAGAGGAATAGGGATGACTGGGGTAAGACATATGCAGCTTCTTTAAGGTCTGGAAAAATGTTTATACCTCATATAGAAACCATAGCCTCATAGCCTTGAATACGTTCTACAAAACATGAAATTTTGCCCTTAAAAATGAGACTTCCGTGGTATGGAAGGTACATCTCATTTTTTCATAAGTCTTTAGAAAGCATATAAAGTAAATATATCAACAACCCTATGATCTGGATACAAACACAAAAGACATTTTAAAAATTCTGTTCCAGCATTTTTCATAAGCCCACACATATGTACATTCACACATATGTACACACACACACATGCACACACCTGTATACACATATTTTGATGCAGTCAAGCACAGATCATATGTATAAACCTAGTTTTCCCCATTGCCGTTTTATTAAAAATGTTATGGGTACTTAACCAACGAAAATACAGATTTTATGGGACCCTGACTCTAGAAGAATGTGCTTAAGCTTTGACCATCAGTACAAGAGCAGATATTTCACTGTTGGGCATCACCCACAAAAATATCTTCCAAGGCCATGTCTTAACATTGACCACAAATCTGAGGAGCAGTGCCATTAGTGATGAGATTTACCAAGTACTCTGCTGCAAGAACATAGCTTGATGATATCTTACAAAATATTTCTTCCTTTCCCTCAACATTCTGTTCTTTCATGGTTATCAACCCAAGTCTGTTGTCAAAGGCAGCCAACTGGGTAATGATTAGCCACATGCCATAATTATTTGACAAGCTGGTGTTGTACAGGAATATTGCATATTGAACAATAAAAACCTTAGGTACTATTCTTTCATGTAGTTTTGATGTCACAGTATGAGAGAGAAAGTCTAGCCCAGTTTTAAGAAGGCCTCTTTTTCTGTTTATATTTCATTCAGAAGCTAAAACAATACATCATTTTTCTAAGTGTATGATGGCTCCATGGTCTTCATTTGCTGATAAAAATTAGATATTAAGACATCAAATTAGATATGAAAGTACTAACATCCTTCCTGGACACTCAATGATGCTGAACAAAGCAATAGTTCTCCACGAAATAGGTCATGGGTATAGTAGTCTAAGTGTTTCAGAGGATGGCTTAGCTTAAACATATTCTATAGGTGATCATCAATAGAAAGCCTTCATGTAACTCTGACAGTAATTGATTCCTTACCAGTTATGCTGGGATAATGGTTGGATTCTTTAGTTAAATTTACTCAGACCCACCCAGAAACTTGGTAGCTTGGAAGGCATGTTGGTTAACTCATAGGCTGGTTCTCCTGCTGTAGGAACACAGCCTGTATAATGAAGATTATAAAAACAGATTTCATGTGAGGTGACGAGTTAGAGAAAATATGACCTTTCAAATTATATCGCCATTTTCCACATAAAAGCCTCAGCCAGCCTCTTAATTCTTGTGACCTTTGGAAGCCATAAAATCACTTCCCAGGGAAAATGGATGTGGATTTGATTGGGGGCCTGTTTTTCTGACCTAGAGTGAGGAGGAGCCAGCCACCCCCTGCACAGATCAGGGATCAGTGAAATTCACCCTCCCTCAGGGGAAATGCTCAACCCCAGAAGCCATCTGAACCCTGCTGATGCATTGCTAAAGAGCTCTGGCTAAGCTAGTCACACTTAGTATTTGTCTCTGGACGACAAACTACCGAAAACCTTTAGATTTGACAGCTTCCTGCATGAAGATATTCCAGAGATGTTGACAAACACAGGACTTTATGAGTAGCAATGCTAGGATTGTGCAAGCATGAACATTAGGACAGCATGAGAAAAAAAGAGTCTGTTTAGTGGATTTCTTCTCGGTTCACAATGAAGTTTTACATTAGAACTGGTAAATGATTAGATGAAATGAGAAAACAGGAACTTGGAAAGTACTCTGTAATATCTTTAAATTATATCTTGATTTTTAAAAAATATAGTTACTTTATATCTGTGTTATAGGAAACAGGAAAAAAGTGAAGGTCTGGATACATTTTAACTAACCTGTTAAATATTATGTTTGTTTTAACTTTGATTTTTTTATTTTTAGCTGTTTTGTTCTTTGTTGTGATTCAAGTAAAATATCTTGTATGTTTCAATAATAAGCAAAATATCTTGCATTTAAATAAGATATCTTGTATATTTAAGTTAAAATCTATGTCAGTAATTGCTCTTCACATTTTTTAAATTTATTGTTATCATCACCATTTCTGTAAATGATGCTGGTAAAATCTCAGTATGTAGCCCTGGCTGGCCCGGAACTCTCTTACAGAGAACAAGCTGCCTTCTAATTCCATGGTCTCTGGCTACTGAGATCTATGAGTGGAGGTGTGAGTCACCATAACTGTCCCTTCACTGCCTTTCTTGATGTACAGATTTATCTACCTGAGTGATTTCTTGTTATATACATATGTACTTTATTTACTTCCTTTTACTCTTTGACAGTTCCTTAATTCAATATACTGCATTGGGGGTATTTTCACCACCCTCTCATCACATTCCCTTACTTCCACTAGAACCCTCGCAAAATGCCCCCTCATATTTTGACATTTACTTTGTAATTGTGGTGGCTTGCATGAGCATGAGTTGGAAGTTACTAATTGGAACATAGACATTTTACCAGTGGCTCTACTAACGAAATGACACCATCTCCCCTAGGACTCATTATATGCTCACAATCTGTGGGTGACAAGTAGGGCCTCATGAGCGTCCTTTTCATGTATGGTAAAATGATCACAGACTCTGTCTTCTGCAGGTTTTGTGCAGCTAGCTATAGATGCAGAGAGTGCATGAGCAAAATGATCTTGCTATGTCCAGAACACACTAAGCCTAAGAATCAGGCTCTTATATTCTATCTGTCCTCTCTTCTGTTGTTCTCTGAGCATTGGAAGGGTAGTATAGAGGCCTTATTTAAGTGTGAGCACTCCACAGTCACTTGTTCCTACACTTTGACCAGCTATGAGTCCATAGTAACCACTGACGACTGCAAAAGATGTTTCTCTGAAGAAGACAGAGAGCATTTCTACTTCTTAATCCTACTTTCATTTGTAAAACATGGTAGTGTTTCCCCACATGGCTACCAATGTTGTGAGACCCTCATCTTAAACTTTTGTGACATATTCTAAAATACAAATGTGCACTTACTGAAATATTCAATTGCCAATGAACACTTATAACTTTTAATTTCATGCCATAAAAAATGACCCTCCCAGCACTCAGGAGGCAGAGGCCGGGTCTGTGAGTTCAAGGCCAGTCTATTCTTCATTCTGTATAGAAAGTCCAAGTCAGGGCTACATAGTAAGGCCTGTGAAAACAAAAAGACACAGTTAACATGTGTTGTTAAAAGATTTGTATGCGGAGACCAGGAAACCAATGGAGCCAGGGAGACCAGGAGACCAGCTGTTCCGGCAGGACCCCGTACAACAGGCCCTACATCGGGGCCTGTGTTCCAGTGCCTGGGGATCGCCTGAGAACTGCACAGAGCTTCCAATCCCGGCAGGAGCCAAACACCCCAGACTCCAGGTCTTTTCTCCCACCAACGAGACCAGGAAACCAGCAGATCCAGCAAAGGGTCCAGGGGACCAGGTGGTAGCCTAAGCACCCCGGATTCCTGGTCTTCTTCTCCACCCACAGGACCAGAACGAGGACAAGGAATAGAAGAACTACCAGATTATTGGACTTGCTAGCACCCACCAAACGGGAACTCTGGTCCCCTAACCACCAGGCCAATAAGGGGCTCTTTCTGCACCCACTAGAAGAAGAGATGGGAAAGAGACAATACAAAAACACACTCAGCAGCAGAAAAACAAATATGACACCACCAGATTCTGGAGACTCCACACCAGCAAGACTCCAGCATTCCAAAGCAAATGAAGCAGAAGAGAATGACCTTAAAACCACTTTCATGACAATGATAGAGGCCCTAAAAGAGGATATAGGAAAATCCCTCAAAGAAATGGATGAAAAAACAAACCAAAAAATGCAAGAAATGGAAGAAAAAACAAACCATAAAAGGCAGCAAATGGAAGAAGAAACGAACCAAAAAAGGCAGGAAATGGAAGAAGAAACAAACCAAAAAAAGGCAGGAAATGGAAGAAGCAAACCAAAATATGCAAGAAATGGAAAAAAGAACAAACCAAAAAATTCATAAAAGGCAACAAATGGATGAAAAGATAAACTGAAAATTGCAAGAAGCAATGCAAACTGTGCAAGGGTTGAAAACTGACATGGAGACAATAAAAAAAAACACAATCTGAAGAAAGGCAGGAAATAGGAAACCTGGGCAAACGGACAGGTACTACCAATACAAGCATTACCAACAGAGTACAAGAGATGGAAAAGAGAATCTCAGGTGTTGAAGATACACTAGGAGAAATGGATTCATCAACCAAAGAAAACCTTAAGTCCAACAAATCCTTAACACAAAACATCCAGGAAATATGGGACACCATGAAAAGACCAAACCTAAGAATAATAGGTATAGAAGGAGGAGAAGAAAACCACCTCAAAGGGGCAGAAAACATATTCAACAAAATCATAGAAGAAAACTTTCCCAACCTAAAGAAAGACATGCCAATAAAGGTACAAGAAGCTTACAGAACATCAAATAGAGTGGATCACAAAAAAAGTCCCCTTGCCACATAATAATCAAGACCCCAAATATACAGAATAAAGAAAGAATATTAAGAACAGCTAGAGAAAAAGGCCAAGTAACATATAAAGGCTGACATATCAGAATTACACCTGACTTCTCCATGGAAACTCCGAAAGCCAGAAGGTCCTGGATAGATATTCTACCAACACTAAGAGACCATGGATGCCATCCAAGACTACTATACCCGGCAAAGCTCTCCATCACTATAGATGGAGAAAACAAGATATTCCATGACAAAACTAGATTCAAGCAATACATATCCACCAACCCAGCCCTACAGAAAGTTTTGGAAGAAAAACTCCAACCCAAGGAAGTTAATTACAACCAGAAAAACAGAGGCATTAGAGAATCCCTCTCTATCAACAGCCAAAAGAACAAACGGGTGAAATTCCACACATAATTCCACCACCAACATCCATTCCAAATCAAAGAAGAATAAGCAATCAATGGTCATTAATATTCCCTCAGCACTAATGGCCTTAACTCACCCATAAAAAGACACAGGCTAGCAGAATAGGTCATTCTGCTGCATACAAGAAACACACCTCACCCTCAAAGACAGACATTACCTGAGAGTTAAAGCTTGGGAAAAATTTTCCAATCAAATGGACCCAAGAAACAAGCAGGGGTAGCAATCCTAATATCTAACAAATTAGACTTTAAAATAAAATCAATCAAAAGAGATGAAGGAGGTCATTACATACTCATCACAGGCGAAATCCACCAAGATGAAGTGTCTATCCTGAACATCTATGCCCCAAATACAAAGGCATCCACATTCCTAAAAGAAACATTACTAAAACTTAAATCACATATAAAGTCCCACACACTTAGAGTGGGAGATTTCAACACACCACTCTTACCACTAGACAGGAATAACAGACAGAAACTCAACAAAGAAGCAAAGGGGCTATTAGAAGTAATGACCCAACTGGGATTAACAGACATCTATAGAAGATTTCATCCACATAAAAAAGAATATACCTTCTTCTCACCATCATATGGAACCTTCTCAAAAATCAACCATATACTTGGAACATATCTAATGTCAGCAGATTAAAAAAAAAAATTGGAATAACTGCATGCATCTTATCAGATGACCATGCTTTAAAATTAGAATTCAACAACAACACAAATTGCAGAAAACCTACATACTCTTGGAAATCAAATAATGCACAACTGCACCATTCCTGGGTCAAAGAAGAAATAAAAAAAAGAAATTAAAGACTTCCTCGAATTCAATGAGAATGAAGACACAACATACCCAAACCTATGGGGCACTTTGAAAGCAGTGCTATGGGGGAAGTTCATAGCACTAAGTGCCCACATGAAGAAACTGGAGAATAGTTATACTAGAGAATTAACAGCACAGCTGAAAGCTCTAGAACACAAAGAAGCAAACTCCCCCAGGAGGAGTAGATGCCAGGAAATAATCAAATTGAGGGCCGAAATCAATAAAGTAGAAACTAAGAACAATACAAAGAATCAATGCAATGAAGAGGTGGTTCTTTGAGAAAATCAACAAGATAGACAAACTTTTGTCCAAACTTACCAAACAGCAGAGAGTGAACATGCAAATTAACAAAATCAGAAATGAAAAGGGAGACATAACAAGGGACTCTGAGGAAATTCAGAGAATCATCAGGTCATACTTTGAAAACCTGCATTCCACAAAATTTGAAAATTTAAAGGAAATGGACAACTACCTGGATAGCTATCACTTGCCAAAATTAAATCAAGAACAGATAAGCAATTTAAATAGACCTATAACCCCTATAGAAATAGAAGCAGTCATCAAAAGCCTCCCAACCAAAAAAAGCCCAAGTCTAGATGGCCTCAGTGCAGAATTCTACCAGAAATTCAAAGAACAGCTTATATCAATTCTTCTCAAAGTATTCCATGCAATAGAAGCAGAAGGGTCTTTGTAAAACTCTTTTTATGAGGCTTCAATAACCTTGATCCCCAAGCTACACAAAGACACAACTAAGAAAGAGAAATTCAGACCAATATTACTCATGAACATTGATGCAAAAATACTCAATAAAATACTGGCAAATCAGATCCAAGAACACATCAAAACAATCATCCACCACGATCAAGTAGGTTTCATCCCAGGGATGCAGGGATGGTTCAACATACAAAAATCCATCAATGCAATCCACCATATAAACAAGCTGAAAAACAAAAACATGATCATCCCACTAGATGCTGAAAAAGCCTTTGACAAAATCCAACACCCCTTCATGATAAAGGTCTTGGAGAGATCTGGGATAACAGGAACATACATAAACATAATAAAAGCTATATACAGTAAACCAACAGCCAACATCAAACTAAATTGTCAGAAACTCAATGCAATTCCTCTAAAATCAGGAACAAAACAAGGCTGTCCACTCTCTCCATACCTTTTCAACATTGTACTTGAAGTTCTAGCCATTGCCATACAACAACAAAAGGGAATCAAGGGGATACAAATTGGGAAGGAAGAAGTCAAACTTTCACTGTTTGCAGATGATATGATAGTTTACATAAATGACCCAAAAGAACTCTACCAGGGAACTTTTACAGCTGATTAACACTTTCAGCAAAGTGGCAGGCTACAAGATCAACTCATAAAATCAGCAGCCCTACTATATATAGATGATAAAAGGGCTGAGAAAGAAATCAGAGAAACATCACCCTTTACAATTGCCACAAACACCATAAAATACCTTGGGGTAACGCTGACCAAACAAGTGAAAGACCTGTATGGCAACAACTTTGAATCTTTAAAGAAAAATTAAATAAGCCCTCAGAAAATAGAAAGATCTCCCATGCTCTTAGATAGGTAGGATCAATATAGTAAAAATGGCAATCCTGCCAAAATCAATCTACAGATTCAATGCAATCCCCATTAAAATCCCAGCACAATTCTTCACAGACATTGAAAGAACAATAATCAACTTTGTATGGAAAAACAAAAGACCCAGGATAGCCAAAACAACCCTGTTCAACAAGGCAACGTCCGGAGGCATCACCATCCCTGACTTCAAGCTCTATTATAGAGCTATAGTCCTGAAAACAGTTTGGTATTGGCACAAGAATATACAGGTAGACCAATGGAATCAAATTGAAAACCCTGATATTAACCCACACATGTATGAACATATGATATTTAACAAAGAAGCTAAAAATATACAATGGAATAAAGAAAGCATCTTCAACAAATGGTGCTGGCATAACTGGAAGCTGCCACGTAGAAGATTGTGGATCGATCCATGTTTATCGCCATGCACAAAACTTAAATCCAAATTAATCAAGGACCTCAACATAAATCCAGCCACACTGAACCTCTTAGAAGAGAAAATGGGTCGTACCCTTGAAAAAATTGGTACAGGAGACAGCTTCCTGAACGTAACACCAGCAGCACAGACTGTGAGATCAACAATTAATAAATGGGACCTCCTGAAACTGAGAAGCTTCTGTAAGGCAAAGGACACAGTCAGCAAGACAAAAAGGCAGCCCATATAATGTGAAAAAATATTCACTAACCCCACATCTGACAGAGGGTGGATCTCCAAAATTTACAAAGAACTCAAAAAGCAAGTCTCCAAAACACTAAAGGATCCAATTAAAAAGTGGGCTGCAGAACTAAATAGAGAATTTTCATTAGAGGAGTCTAAAATGGCTGAGAGGCACTTGAGAAAGGGCTCAACATCCTTAGCCATCCCGGAAATGCATATCAAAACAACTCTGAGATACCATCTCACTCCTGTCAGAATGGCTAAAATCAAAAACAACAATGACAATTTATGCTGGAGAAGATGTGGGAAAAAGGGGAACACTCCTCCATGGCTGGTGGGAGTGCCAACTTGTTCAGCCACTTTGGAAATCAGTATGGAGATTACTCAGAAAAATGGGAATAAACCTACCACAAGACCAGCAACTCCACTTTTAGGCATATATCCAGATGCCTATTCATACAATAAGGATGTCTGTTCCACTATGCTCATAGCAGCATTATTTGTAATAGCCAGAACTTGGAAGCAACCTAGATTCCCTTCAACTGAAGAGTGGATAGAGAAAATGTGGTACATTTACACAATGGAGTACTATTCAGCAGAAAAAAAAAACAATGGAATCCTGAGATTTGCAGGCAAATGGATGACACTAGAAGAAACCATCCTGAGTGAGGTAACGCAGTCACAAAAAGAGAAACATGGCATGTACTCTCTCATATATGGATTTTAGACATAGATCTGTGGAGTGCCAGCCTACAATCCCATAGCCAGAGAGTCTGGGAAACAGAAACTTCATTCAGTGGCTGACGGAAAAAGAGGCAGACTCTCACGGCTAAGCACTGAGCTGAACTCAAGAAAGCCAGTAACAGAGAGGGAGGACTGATGACCAAAGGGATTAAGACTGGGCTGGTTTAACCCCAGAAACAGCTGACCTGGCAAGGGTTAACTCTTGAATCCCAGGCTGATGCCTAGGAATGCAGCATGGGACTGATCAAGACCCCCTGAATGGGGGTGTCAGTGAGGAGGCTAGATAATCTGTTGAGCCTTGGGCAGTAGATCAGTATTCATCCTGAGTATACACATGGACTTTGGACTCCCATCCAACAATGTGAGATGCACTCTCACCCTAAACTCTTGGGGGAGGGTCTAGGCCCTGCCCTGGATGAAATGACAGACTATGGATACCCCCATGGAGGGCTTCATCCTCCCTGGGGAAATGAGGGGATAATGTGGGAGTTGGGGGGGCACGGGAGGAGGGGAGGGAGGGAGAGGGACCTTTAACTGACTTGTGAAGCAACCTTGTTTCTAATCTAAATTTTAAACTTAAAAATAAAAAAAAAAAAGAAATGGGTTAACTTAAGTTGAAAAAAAAAAAGATTTGTATGCATGCCAGCATGTTTTGTTGCTTGGAGTAGACATATTTACAATGCATTTTAAAATTGAATGTATGTATTCCCACAGCCTCCTCCAGGCATATTGTAACCTCTTTGTCTCAGTAAACATTCAGTTTGAACTATGAACCGAGGCCTGAAGGCCAGCCCTATGTTTTTACCTGCATGCCAATGACATTCCAGCGATTTCTTGGTTGAACTTTGTCTTCAGTAACACCTCCGATACATCTAAGCTATGGCATGGAACCTTGAACAGGAGATAATAAAGGATTACATAAGAACGGGCCAGAATAAATGGTGCTCTCGGCTCTGATGATTTCCAGAAGGTTTTGAAAAGCTTTTTATCTTGTGCACTATAGCCTTAAAGCTTAAAACAGTGTCGGAACACTATCATGTTATCTGAAGGGGCAGTTTTTCAAGATGTCCTTTTACAGCTTCTGATAACTTAGTAGATGAACTTTCTTACCTGGGGGAAACAAAGTGTTCTTTTCTGTTTCAAGGAAATTTCAAAACACCAAGTCTTGCTATCCTCAATAGCATCCTGAGACAGATTTAACCATCTGGTTATTTTTTATTTGTGGAATGCTACACCTGGGGACAGGACCTAGGTCTCATATATCCTGCATTGTGGTCCTGTCCATTTGTCTTGCGAATGATTGTTCAGTTACTGGGCTCTAATCTCGCCTAGTTCAGTCCAGTCCTTTCTGACGCCATACAACTTCCAGGACTGCAGCCTATTCTTTCTACGCTGAGGCTGGAAAATATATGTAGGTGACTCAGAATCAAGGCATGGAAATGACAGTAGATGTGAGACAGTACTGAAAACACAAACCTCTCCAAACGTATTGTCTGTGGAGATGGAGGACCCAGGATCCGTGTAAGTGGGGCTTGGAGCTGTGCCTCCTGCAGAGAGTGGCAAAGAGCCAGAGGCAGCAGCATCAGGAAGTACAAGTAGCACTGTGGGCCCTGTCATGTCTGTTTGCCAAGTTTAGAGGCCTCACTGACTATCATGAATGCTTTTTATGGAAACTAGATAAATACCTTGCGTCACTGTGGCCATTTCTCTTTATCAGAGAAGTGGGAGAATCTATGAACTGCGGATGTCAAGCTGGTATATGCTAATGTGTAATCCTCTTACACACACACAAACACACACACACACACACACACACACACACACTAAAACTATTCTTCTTTTTTACTGAGTCAAACAGAAAGACATATTTACTGGCTGTCCAGAGGTGTATTCATGGGGTTGTGGCACCTCCCTTGTTAGCCCTGTAGATTTCAGATCTTTCAGGACAATCCAGGTACATGTGTAAGAACTTCATTCCTTGTGGTCTACTCCTATGCCACATCACAGTGTGACAAAGCATCTACAGGAGTGTGTACGAGTGGAGAAGACTTTTGCATTCCCTAAGCCCCACCTTCTCTCTCTTGCTCTGTAGTGGATCCTTATCTTTTTTCCCCTAATTCTTTCTTCTTTGTTACCTATCAAGTTAAATAACAGGGCTGTACCCTGGGAGAACTGGTGTGTAGGGCATCCAACAGAACAATCCACTGCACTATCTCTTTGATCATCCTTATCTGACTACTATATTTAATTTAGAAGGATTACCTGGCTCAGAGAACACCCATACATATCCAGAGCCCCCCCCACCTCTTCTCTCTCTCTCCTCTCTCCCCTTTCTCTCTTCTGTCTCTCCCTCTCTCTCACTCTTCTCTCTCCTCTCTCTTCGTTCTCTCCCCCCTCTCTATCCTGCTCCATTGTTCCATTTTGCTTATTTCTCATTTGCTCTCTCCCTACCCGTCCAATTGTTTCAGACTCTAACGTGGTTAAATTGTTTGCCAGAGTTTATTGTTTAAGGATTAATTGGTCATTATGCCATCGCCTGTTTAGAAAGCAGAAGATTGTATACAGGCAGGGAACCTGGTATCACAATGGAAGGAAAGATGGAGTCATTTGAGAGATGATAGCACTTATCTCATGGCACCATTATTCTCAGGGGTAAAAACATGGAATCTACTTCTTAAGTTTCGTTATTAGATGAATGAATAGAGATGTGGTAGGTATGTAAACACAGTGGAATACTGTTCCACCTTTATAAAGGGAAATCTGTCATTCGAGGAACACAAATGAACCTGGAGAACATTAGTCTCAGTAAATAAACCATGCACCAAAAGACAGATACTCTATGCCCAAAAAGCTAAACTCACAGAGCCTGAAGAGAAAGAGGAGGCTAGGGAGAAGGTGATGGGCATATTTAAGAAACTGTTGGTTAAATGATACAAAATCCAAGTCAGGCCAGAGAAATAAATTCAGAAGATCCATTGTGCATATCAAAGATTATTTCCAATAGCAATAAATCATATACTTGAGAATTGCAGAGAGTATATTTAAATGTTTTTACCACACAGGGAAAAATGACTGTCAATTAGGTTGATTCAGCCATTCCGTGATATACACATGTCAAAACACAATGATATATCCACAAATACACAGAATCTTTAAATTAAAATTTACATTAAAATGTAAAAGAAATAAAAATACTTTTAGTTTCACTAAAACGGGGTCAGAAATTTAGTGGTAATCTTCATACAGAGAACTTCTTTAACATTGACAAATTTTTCGTCACCAAAATGTAATCTTCACATGTAAAATCAATACTGAAAATGATCAGATTCAGGGCCACTTGCTCTTCCTGTGCTCCTTAGCTTCATCCTTTCTTTCTCCCAGAGCCTCTATTATCTCATATATGACATCAGTCAAATTCAATAGCTAGTTATTGACTAACTGGGGTGATGATGCTAGTGAATGGAACATGTTTGTAAGACACTCTTTATGAGCACTCCAAACAGTTGTTTGGCATGAGGACTTACTTAGGTTTCCAGAACTCTCCACGACAGAATGAGTGATAAAGATGAGAGGAGTATTATTAGTGTTTTATGTGTGGCTGTATATGATTAGACACAGTGAAGTAGCTCTTTCCTTGAATGAATATTTATCAATGCCCTATTCCTAGGACCTTTTCCTACTTTATGATCTTATACTCACAAGAGAACTGTGACTAGTATGAACTCTACTCACCTCTCTGTTATTTCCAATCATCCCCTTCCCTTACAGAACCTTAACACCTATAAACAATTCCACGATGCTGCTATTTCAATGACGTCACACAAAGCATTCCCTCCAGTAAACTCACCTCTCCCTTAAGTTAATGGATCATCTTGCCCTTTAGCATGGTAATCGCTTACACATGATGAGAAAACCCATTCTAAAACCCCTCCCCTCCTCTCATGGTCTTTAATCCTTTGCTTTTCAATTCACCACTTCTGTTTTCATTTTCGTTTGTCACTTCCCCGTCTCCTGGTTTAGTTGTGGGCTTGCCTACTCTGTGACATTGTTTTCAGAGCTGCATCACCAGCTTTTGCTCTCATCAGTTTCCCCAGAACTCTCCACCGTTCCTGACATGTAGCAAGTAGATGCTTAAACAGTTGTTAAAAGGACTAATGGGGAGAATGTGGAAGTGCTTCATGAGTTCTCATTTGTTGCTCTTCTGGAAGTGTTTCACAAAGCTGGAAGTGACTCAGCATGTTTCTTACACATTTATCCTGTACCATTTGACAAATCTCTGACAAATGATCTTATTTCCATCTTAATTCTTGATGTCAAATACAATATTAATACAAAAAGAAGCTTCCCACGATAAAATAAAGCCAAAAACACAGCATGAAGACAGGGGAAAACATAGGAAAAAATTAATGTCTTTGTGAAACAGGCAGACTTCAAGGGTCATGTAAAATGCTACAGAAGTAATTTTACGCACTGTTCCCAACTTCAGTATCACCTATGGCTTTCCAACAGTCATGTTTCTCCTGTTTCCATCTTAGCATCTTTATGAAGTTGTAGACATAGGTTCACTCCTTCTACAAGTATAAAATGACTCACACTACCTCTGACATCACAGGTTTAACAAACAAAATAAAATGTAACAAGAGTTCAGTTGCTTGGCTGGTAATCCAAGTTACTATCTGGTAATCATCCCATCTCTCTTGGGTTTCTGGTGTTTTCAGTGAGGCTTGGAGTTATTCTGATGTGTCTAGTTCTGTAATAAAAAAGGTAGCTGCATAACAACAGGAAGCCAGTGTTTAATGACAGAAATTGGCGTTCTGAAGTAGGACAGTGTCTGGAAATTGTATCTAGCTTATTTAAAATTCCCTTTCTTTATATATGGTTACATATAATTCTTCAAAAATATTGTTGGTTCCTAGTTGAATAAAAATATGCTTTCTTAATTAGTAAAATCTGTCACTCTGCATTCATAAAAATGGACTAAGAGTGTTCTGGTTAGCTTTAACAGTCAAATTGACACAGCTCCCCTGAGAGGAGAGCCTGAATTGAAATGACCGGTGGGCATGCCTGTGAGGGATTGTCTTGAATTTTGATTGACATGCCTGAGAGTGATTGATCAAGGAGGTGGTGTCATCTTTAAGCACATAGTCCTACCTACTCAGTGAAGCAGAGCTAGACAGACATAAGCTGGTCTACCAGCCAGTCAGCAAGCAGGGTCCTCTATAGTACCTCCCTTATATTTTTGACTGTGAAGAAAGTTCCTTGGCCAGAGGTAATACTGCAGGGAATAGCAAGCAAGCAAGCCTTTACATTCCCATCCTGACTTCTCTCAATGACTGACTGTGGTTGGGAGTTACAAACCAAATAAACATTTTCCTCCTCTAAGATGTTTGTAGTCACAATATTTTATCATAGCAACAGAAAGGAAACTAGGACAAACACTAAGATACCTTTCCAAGAATGCAAGAAGAATCATCTACAGACTGTCATGAAACATGAATTTTGAGATAAAAAAAATGGAACACAAAAATGGCAGTGGCTTTTCTTTTATTTTGAGCCAAGCTAAAAGAACTATTGAAATCAACTCAAAAAAAAAAAAACCAGGGTTATTCAATTCTCTCACCTAGAGAGAAAAGCAAACATTTTAAAAGCAAATCTATGATAGGAGCTGTAGGAAAGTTGAATTAAACACTTAGAAATACGAAGTCCAGGAACTTAAATCCTCAAAGGCTCACTATGTCTTAGGCTACAGCTTTAATATATAAGAGTATCCCAGAGAGAACACAAGAAATAACGGTGTATCACAGAGAAATCCAGGGAGACTTCAGGGAGGAAGTAGTTGCTGAAGAATTATTTCCAGGGCACCAAGGCCAAATAGAAAGTTTATTATAGAAAGCTAGACACACATGAGTGTTGATGGCTATCTGAATCCCCTCCTCATAACATATCTAAGACTATTTGATAAGCTTTAGATTAACATGTTTCTTTTTTTTCTGAGACAGGTTTTCTCTATGTAGCTTTGGAGCCTGTCATGAAACTCACTTTGCGGACCAGGTTAGCCTCTAACTCACAGAGATCTGCCTGCCTCTGACTCCTGAGTGCTGGGATTAAAAATACTCATTACCACCACCCAGCAGATTTACACATTTCTAAGATAACATAACAATCACAACAATTGCTACCTTGTCATTATTACCATTAAAAATATGTTATTTTCGTAACCCTGGAGAAGTTGGAGGAGGCAATGAGGTAAATATGTTGTAAAATGGAAAAATGTTATTAAAATATCAATTGTTAAATGCTAAGAATATATATTTTAATTTTAGATATTCATTCAATTCCCAAAGTCAAACTATGTGGATTTCATTCTCATTTTATGAATGAAAATGTTGGGTTGGAAATAAGACAAGGAAAGGATTTGAGGTTATGAGGACATTAATGTTAGAATAAGTATTCACATTAGAGGTTATCAGCTTTGCACGAATGCATGCTATCCTCTCCCAGTCTAAGGGAGCGTTTTTCTAATTTTTTCTTTTCTTTTATGTTTTTGAGATCATAATATAATCATCTTCCCTTTTCTCCCTGCAAACCTCCTTGCTCTCTTGCAAATTCATGACCTCTTTTACATCAATTGTCATCATACACACACACAAACACACACACACACTTCCCAAATGTGTAAATACAACGTGTTCAGTATGTATAATATTACTCATATGTATGTTTTCAGGGCTGACCATTTGGTATTAGATACCTAATTGGTGTGCCCTTTCCCAAGGAACCCTCACTCTTAGCATCCCTTAGTTAGTTGCCTGTGACTCTGTGTGTTGCTTAAGGTCTTGTGAGCTTTCCTTCACTCACATTAGCATGTCTAATAGCATCAGCCTGCTCAGCTCGTGTTTATACAGGCTTCCTGGTGAGGCTTAATGGATGCAGCTTCTTACATTCCAGGGAAACAAAATCTCACAGCAAATTTCCATACCCTATGGCTCTTACAGTATTTCCACCCCTTCCTCCACAATTATCTCCCTGAAACTTAGGTGTAGGAATTGTGTTGTAGATGTATCAGTGGTGGCTTGCTTCACACCTCTACATTTTGACGGGTTGTGGTTTTCTGAAATGGTCCCTTCATCTAGTACAAATAGAAGTTTCTTTGATGAGGGTGAAAATTACACTTATCTACGGGTATTAGAACAAATATTTAGAATATAGTTAAGGATTGCAGTGGTTTAGTAAATGGCAGTTATAGGTTCTCCTCTAAGATCTATTACTTCAATAGCTCTAAGTAGTTGTCTAGGCTTCTCATACCAAGCAGGATTTCCCCTCTTGTTGAGTGGGCCTCAAGTCTAATTGGAGTACTGCCAGTTAATGTCCAGGTATGCATGCCACTACTTGCACATAGGGTTATTGTGCCATGCTCGCCATTGCTGTGGTTCACAAGCATAAAGGTAGGACTTTCTTTTCTGGAAGCTTCCATGGAACCTTCTGATACCATGAAAGCTAGTCCACAGGGAGGAAACTTTCAGGTCAGTTCCAGTTCAGGGACCTCTACACTATATGCCTATAGTACAAGGTATTGTCAGCCACAGGTACTTATCATCCATTTCTTCTGGGGAAGGGTCAACCAAGGCCAATGGGAATAGTTTATAATGCTTTGAAAGTCCATTTGATAACCTTGACCAACAACTCAAAAGATGTATTCTCATGCCTGGTGTATGAGTTTTTGATAGATGGTCTTTGGCCCTTACATGGAGCGTTGCTAGCACACATGGGAAATTTTCATTTAAACTGTCCGTATGTTTACAAACCGACTTATGTGTATTATAGGTGCTTTGAGTAGATAGTTAATAGTATGATCCCTTATGAGGTTTTCAGACATCCTTACTCTTATTTTACTCTCCTCCATCTTTCTTCTGTCTTTTTCTCCTCCCTAATTAGAGTCCCACCCCCATTTTTCATCCCCCCTTCAGATAAATTTTGCCCTGCTATTTCCTTTTCTATTTGTTCCCCACCCCTCTAATCCTACACTTGTCCACTTTCACTTTTCTGATTTCTATAGCTATTCCAGAATATGTACTCTCATTTCAAGTATGGACCTATTCACCTCAGATGAAAGAGAACATCCAACATTTGTCTTCCTGGGTCTAGGTTACCTTGCTCAATGTGATCTTATGTAGTTATATACATTTACCTGCAAATTTCATGGTTTCATTTTTCTTTACAGCCAATATTATTCCATAGCATGTATGCACCATATTTTCATTATTCATTGATGCATCATGGGACAGCTCAGTTGTTTCCACTTTCTAGCTAAGTAGTGGAATGATTGGGCCATATGGCCGGTTTATTGTATCTTTTTGAGAGTTCACCACATTGACATTCAGAGTAGCTGAACCAGTTTGCAATTCATTCACCAATAATGGATGAGGGTTCCCTAGGGCGTATTTGAGAAGAAAACATTATGGAGCCATGAGACAGAGAACTTGCAAGTTCCCTTCTTTTAACAGTAAAATTCATGAAACAGAAGGCTTCAGAAGTGGGGTCCACCCTGAAAATGATAATTATTTTATTCTAAAAGACTTCAAACATTAGCAAAATACAGCATGAATTCTAATTTTTCTTAATAATAAAAATCTGGAGTCCGATATTAGGGAGTGAAAGCTAAAAGATCAGAGAAGCAGAGCAGCCACTAGAGCTCTTACCTCTAAGAGATCCTCAGACTGAAAAGAGACCACGCTCCTGTCTCCTCCCACCCATATTCCTCTCACCACCCAGCCACCACACTTCCTGTCTGCCTGCACAGACTTCCAGACCTCTATGATTATCTGGTGGCTAGCTCTGCCCTCCATTCTTTAGATAAGCTTTATTTGTCAGAGTATAAACAAGATATCATCACAGCAAAATTTATGAAATGATACAATGGACTCATTCACTCATAATTATCAGTCACTTCAATGACTATCATCAACTTACCAATCTTGCTTCATTTCCCTTGTAAGCTTTCGTTTTGCTTGCCTGGATATTCAAACACCGTGCTGGACATCAACTCCTGTGCTTTATATGTGAGATACCATACATCTTCACTGATGAGGACATCTTGCCTCTGTTATCAGTACAAATGGATTTGAAAAGCATTCTCTTTCAATAGAAGATGTGCTACTGATAAAGGTTTTCAACATTCAAGTGTAGTTTATAAAGGGATGAAACAGATGAGACCTCTAGATGAAAAAAGTCTTATGGGTATCACATCTTCAAAAGTTGATTCTGAACATACTATTCTAGATGAGAACCTCTTGAGCATTTTAGACACAAATAGCAGGGTCCAAATGTAGAGGGAAGTTCAGCTGCCTGCAACTGATTCAACTGATTGCATGCATGGATTCAACAGGGAGATACAGCCACAGAGTCTCTCATATGCAAATGTAAACGACAGAAATAAAGCCTTTCCTTTTAAAAACCATTATGCAAAAAGACCTCTACATGCCAGAAAAGTTGGTGCCAGCAAAGTAGATATGTATTTTTTCACTTCAGCAATGCCTGTAGGCAGTTTATATGAGAGGCAGTTGGGAAGCCAATTACGTTCCCTTAAAAATGCTTTGCCAAGAATGTTCACCCAGCCTCACTTCTTTATCCCAAAGGTCAGCGTAGAATATTAGCCAAGAAGCCAAGTTCTAAGAAATGTCCTCAGCAGTTGTGGTAAAAATGATCCTAGGTAAAAGGTTCACTGGTCTAATTTGAAGTCAAAGAAAGCACAATCTTGCCAAATTTTTGAATACAGAATCTTCATGAAGCGTTCCTAGTTCAGGTCTACAAAATTTTAACTAAACTGCATGAGGGAACACACAATTTTTTTAAACAAAGTAAACAAAGATACAAACTGTGTGTACGATTAGCCAGCTATTACTGGTAGATTCTGCACCTGCTAGACCCTCAGGAGTCTCTAATCCCAGACAGCCTTTTCTGGCCACTCTGCAGCTGAGGGGGTCCCTGTGGAAGTCAGCCCAGCAGATGGTGCTGACTCAGGTACACCAGGATTCCGGGCTCACCTGGAGGAGATGGTCAGTGCACCTCTGATGTGAGAGAAAGGAGTGTGCGGGGCCTTCTAATTAGATACCAGCAAACTAAATGACTAGATTCATAGGCTATCATTTTCCCACCTGGATAAGAAACAGAGCAATGGCACAGATATGATTCCTCAGCAAATTGGCAACAGCTGCCAAATTGCACACTCAGGAAGCACAAGACAGCAGCTATTCAACAGATATCCCGTGCTAGGCCTAAAATTTTCCTAAGACAAGTTATTGCGAATTTTACATTGTTGATCATCAGGGGGGCTGAGGGCCATGCTGAAAAGTGTGGATTTGACCTGACCTTCTCTTTCCAGCTGGATCACAATCCACTTAACACACATGCCATGCCTTTTCTTTTTTTTACCTTCATGTATTCACCTGTTACATGAGACCTCTAAGTATATGCCTAAAACCATCTCCTAGTACTGTTCTGAAAATAGCATAAATAAGAATAATGCACTTTAAAAGTTGAAAATGTCCAACATAATCTTTATTATGATGTCCTTTAAGACACTGACATTTTAGCACTTTATTCTCTGTGTTTTTTAACCTATGCAGTATAATAATATTTAATATTTATAGATACAAATGAATATTTTCAGATCTAATAGAAAAACCATAATTTGGTACTAACTCATGAACCTGCTTATCTCTTACACATTGTAATAGTCAAGGTTCTCCAAAGGCAATGGTTCTCAACTTTCCTAAAGCTGCAATCCCTTAAGTCCTCACGCTGTAGTGAACCTCCCAGCCATAAAACTATTTTTGTTGCTACTTCCTAACTGAAATTTTGCTACTCTTATGAATTGTAATGTAAATATCTGTGTTTTCCAATGGCCGTAGGCTACAAAAGGATTATTCTACCCCTAAAAGTTTTGTGACCCACAGGTTGAGAATCATTGCTCTCCAACAAACCTGATAGAACATATACATCTGCATGTACATGCACACACACACACACACATACACACACATATATACATATATAAACACACATATATACATACATATATGGAGATTTATTAGAGTGGCTCTCATGTATGGTCCAGCTAGTCCTAAAATGACTGACTACCAACAGAAAGTCCAAGAATCCAGTTCGGTTCATAAGGCCAGATGTGGTCTTTAGTAAAAGTCACAACCCTGTAGAGTAGGCTTTAATGCCAGTGAGAGTGAGGGTAAGCAGGCAAGTTTCTTTCTTCCTTGTCCTTTACATAGACTGCCGCCAGATTGTGTGGCCCAGATTAAAGGTGGATCATCCCACCTCAAAAGATATGAATTGAAAGTAGGCCTTCCCACCTCAAATGATTCAATTAAGAAAAAAAAATCTCTCACAGGTCTACCCAGCTGTTTGGGTTTTAGATAATTCCAAATGTAGTCAAGTTGGCAACCAAGAATAGTCATCACATCCACTGATAATTTTTTATAATAATCTCAAAGGAGATAAGAAAGTGATAAATAAAATAAAATCAACAGCAAATTACACTAAAAATTTGTTAAAGAGAGCGGATCTCATGTTCTAATATTAATTGTTCTTACCACAATTAAATAAAATGGAAAGAAGAAAACACATAACTTGGAGCCTTCTTGTATCTACTCTGGTAAATACCTTTGTGAACTTTAGGGAGTGGGATAGCATAAGAAATGACCACAGCTTACACTACACACTGATCTTAGAATCTTCTGAAAACTAGGGCTTAGCCCTTACATTGTTGAAAGGAAAGTTGTTTGAGAATTTAAATAGGTACTTTTACTGATCAGAAACTTCTGGAGGCAGACAGATGAATGGTCTCATCTTTTGTTGCCCACCTTTCCACTCTAGTGAACACGCACTGGGGAAGAGAGGAAGGCAATGAGAAAGGCTTTGTTGAAGAGGGATTAGGGTTTACTTGCCAATTTTCTGTCTAAATCTAAGTTCCTAAGAAGAAACAGTCTTCTGTGGAACTGTTACTCAACAGTAATCCATTTCTGCCGTCACAGTGGCTGGATAGGTGACTCCACAACCAAACTTTCTGGGTTGAGATCTCCATCCACCCAACCAACACTAACCACCAACTGTCATATCACATAGACTTTCTGTCTCTATGCTCTTATATGTCCAGTGGGAATAATGCACAGTGTCATGCTTTGATGAATTGATGCACAGAAAGAAATGCACCATAGAAAACAGTGCTTACAGTTACAGTTTTTGTTAAGAAAACCACTTTCCTAGTTTTTACTCTTCCTGTGTTTTAAAGAATAAGTATCCAACTTACCAGAGAGACAGGCAGACAGACAGACAGACAGACAGACAGACAGACAGACAGACAGAGAGGGGGAAGGAAGAAGAAGAAGGAGGAGGAGTAGAGGAAGAAGGAGAAGAAGAAGACAAAGACAAAAAAGAAGAAGAAGAAGATGATGATGATGATGATGATGAAGGAGATGAAGAAGAAGAAGACAAAGAAGAAGAAGAAGAAGAAGAAGAAGAAGAAGAAGAAGAAGAAGAAGAAGAAGAAGAAGAAGAAGAAGAAGAAGAAGAAGAGGAGGAGGAGGAGGAGGAGGAGGAGGAGGAGGATGAGAAGGAGGAAGAGAAAGAAGAGGAAGATGAAAGTCTTATTTTAGTAGCTATAGAATAAACAGTAGAATTGAAATGAAAAACCTTCTGGTAAGTTCTTCTGAGACCAGAAGTCAGAACTGCCCATGTAACTTGAAGCATTGCAAACAGAGTGCACCCTATGAAAGCAAGACTGTATAAGCACTGCTGGAGACACCGTATTTCTGCAATCCAACCATGGGACACAGACCACAGTATCTGGCTTTCTTTATTTTTGCTTGGTAAGCTTTTCTCGGGCAAGCAAATGCTAAAAAATTAGTTGAGAGAAATAAATTATATTATGTTCACTGCATTGTATATAATCTAGAAGAATTAGGAAATGATTTAAAGCTTACATAGGCAAATGCCCACTTGGTGGGATGTTGTACCTAGTCTAGCAAGGGCATTAATCCAAACATTAGAACTATGAGCACAGTCTGATGTACATACATGTTAGTCTTCTTTGTGCATATATATTTGTAAATATTTTATTAAATTATATCCTCAAGAATAATAAGGGAACTAGAAAAATTTGTGTTTTGTCTTAATCATTCTTTAGTTAAATTTCTGTGTCATGATCTATATTGCTACTCACTGAATAAATTCAAATTTAAAATACAAACATACAAAGCATAGTGATCCTTCAGTTAAAACAGTCTATATTGATTGGACTTTCTTTGTAATTTATCTTACGTTTCTTAAACTCAGGCACTCAGTCTTCTTACCCTCAACATAGCAAAAGGTAAGTTAAAGGCAACACCCGTCTCGCTGTGCTTCCTGGCTTCAGACACAATGTGAGTAGTTGTTTCAAGCTCATATATCATGTCTTGCCCACAACGGTGGACTGCATCCTCAAACTGTGAGCCAGTGCATGTCAATCCTTCTTTATGTCACTTTTGTTGGGCACTTTGTCACAACAATGAGAAAATAGCAAGTACATAAACTGGTATCCACATGAGGGGCTACAGCTCTGTGCTTCTTGGGGGAGAATATGAAAGAGTTTTGAACTTCAGCTTAAAGAAACTCTACTAGGCTGTAGGCAGGGCTTATGGGCTATTCTGATGGGCATTTTGAAGATCAGAATGATGAGAGAAATGTGGACAGTGGGGCCCTAGTTCGGAGAGAAACAAAGAATCTATTGGGATCTGGATAAGAGCTATTCATTCTATATTCTGGAAAAGAATCTGAGCTCATTCTACCTGTATTTGAGTACCTGAGTGAAACTGAATTCAAATATAAGGAGTTAATTTGTTTGGCAGAAAACAGCAAAAGATAGGGTGGTATTTGGCTATGTTATGGTCACTGCTTGCTGCTCTAATCGAGATCTACAGTGTGAAAGACCAACACATGAACCAGAAAGGTATGAAAAATGACAGGTTTTTGGGGGGGGGTTAAAATTCCAGACAAGGCAGATGCTAAGAAATCAGTAATAACTGTTAAAAATTAGCATTATCAAAGAGAAAACCCATACTCGAAGGAAGTGTGCTCTGTCCCCACCCACCAATGTTTCCATTTTGTGAAAATGCAAATTCATTCAGAAGGAGAGGGCTGGAGAAGTGTTTCTCCATGGTAAGCTATTGGGAGGTCTGTATATCACAGGGGTCCAAATCGCATGTGCAACTGGCAGCAGAATTTGATAGAATTGTCCACATGGTACTAGTTTTATAAACATGATGATGTAAAAGTATGAGTGTTATGGAAGCTTGTATCAAGGATTCAAGGGACCACTGATGCCATGCAATATACATCAGAGTTGAATTTCCTGAAAGAGGATGATGAGTGGCCACTGCATAAAGCTGGTAAGGTAATGCCCATATTTCAATAGATGTTTAGAATGTAGAGACATCAAGGTTCTCCATAAACAAAAACTGATTGATAAAGTTGATCCAGGTCTAAAAAGACTATGTGTGTAGCAGGGGTTATAGTTGGAGGGGCAGGGCTACCAAGGTCTTTAAAGCCAGATAATTCTATCATTTGACCCAGATACTGGACCTGAAGCTGAAGATTTTGTATTTATCCTGCTGAGTGTTTATATTGCTTTAGTCCAATTTTTCCTCCTTTTATACACATTCCAATATTTTGGAATGGGAATATTTGCTCTGTATAATTAAGTGATGGACATATGCAAATGCTTGTTAATATTACAGGGATTCCCAAGGGACTAACTGAATTTCAGAGGAGATTTTGTACTGATACTTTTGGATAATGTTGGACCTGGTAAAGACTTTGGGGAGTTTTGAAGTTTGACTCAGTGCATTTTGCACTTTTCAATGACCCTGAGTCTATGGGGACCAGAAAGGGAAGGATGTGGCTTAAAAGTGATTTGTTCATGCAATTAAGTTGATACAGAGTGGACTAATGATGGTTAAAATTGATTTTGAATGTGACAGGGTCTAGAATCTCCTAGGACACCCCTTTGTGTATGTCTTTGAAGGAGTTTGTGCATTGGCTGAGAGGTGGGAACACCCACCTTAGACGTATGCAGCACTACTCATCCCTTGGACTAACATCACAGACTTGCTTAAAAGGCTAAAGCAAGATGAACACCAGTGTGCATCCCTTCTACCTCCTGAAGGTAAATATGGTATGGCCAGCTGCTTCACACTGGTGTGGTCCCCGACTAAGATGGAGTTAACCTCAGACTGTGAGCCAAAATAAACCTTTTCTACCCTAAGTTGCTTTTGTCAGATATTGCATCACAGTAATTTACAAAGGAACTAATTCAAAGGGTTTTCTCATAAAACCTTTTTGTTCTCCCCCCTCCAGTAAGAGGTGCTTCCTGACTACCTACTGAGGACTGGAGTCTTCTTAGCATCCCAAACAAGTCAGTTTTGTGTACTGTCTAAAAATAGAAGACACTGAATGAAGTTCTCTGACTTCAGTGCTGCTTTCTATCCCTTTGCTTTTATGTATTTGTTGTGTAATCATATTTTCCTAGCTCCCGTAAAGAGAAGACTCACTCCTCTCTACTTTGGAGACGTCTATTTAGAATGAGAAAAGAACAACTGGCAATTATAATTTAATGTATCAAAGTAGAAAACTGTGCCAAGGTATTTAGCCAGATGCAGATTTAGTTGGAATTCCAGAGTTACTCATGAATTGAGACTGTGGAAAGTCTGAACCATGGCTTATCTTTTATTTATGATCCTCTGCTAAGGGCTACACTGAACCAATTGTTCACAAGGCTAAAATTTTGGCTTAGGAAAGTCTCGATTCACAGAATAGGCATCAAGACCATCTCAAGTTGCTGTCTTTCTTTTTTCTTTCTCATCACTGATGTGTCTGTTTTCTTCAGTTCAAGCCTCTCAGGTCAGTACCACATCCTGCCTGACAGAGACGTCTGCAAAAGGAGACTACGATAAAGGCAGTGTTGGATGGGCATTCCTGGGATTGAGTTGCTGATCTCTTTCATTTCCTTCTCTCTCTCTCTCTCCCTTCTTCTTCTTTTGTCTCATAAGATATTTTGGCATCATAAATATAAAATATTATTTATGGACTCCTACCAGAAATGGTCTGAAACATTTCAGAATTCCAAATTTCACAACTTAAAACATGGATATAATCTCCAATTTTAGAGCAAAATGTCCTGTTATTAGAACCATATTTCTCTCAAGTGATTTGCAAAATTTCAAGACACTTCCTGTGGGAATGTGTATCCTAGATATGCTGCTGGACAAAGTGACTCAGTCTTCTAGGTCACCAAGAGACAATCAAACTGACTATAGAGCATCAAGAACCCTGTGGCTTAACTTCTAATATTTGATGCTACTCCTACATGAAAAAGCAACTGTGCTTCATTGGTGGGCTGTTCAGTATTTTACTGAGAATAGAACTTACACTCAATTTGGGTTCTTTAAGGAAAGATTAACAGAGCAACTGCTTATGAGAGTGAAGTTATGATGGAGTCACAGGCTGTGAGGCTGTAAGAGGAAGATGAGAGTTGGGCTTGGCTCTACTTTAAGCCAGAAGACCCAAACTGAGGAAATACTGTGAGAATCAAGAGCCATATGGCAGAGACGGGAGTTGGCAAGAGCTTGACCTCCCCTGTAGGTAGCCGAAAGAAGTTGGATATAGCTAGGCAGGATACACATGTTGAACTCCACATACTGGAATCTGAAGACAAGGGAGTCTTGTTGGCACAAACCACACACTTGAGTAAGAACTAATGTAGATACCATATCTGAAATAGAAAAACACAAGCAATGGAGAAAGTATATAGTATCTCTAAGGCTGTGGCTACTGTTGGTGAATAGGCACCTCTATGTTAATTTAAAAATATGGAAATACTGTTTCTTGGTAGAAAAATCTGAATAATACACAAGAATGTGTTTCTAATAGACCTTGGCTGTGCCATTTCCACTAGCAAAGATGTTAGTTTAGTGATATGTACAGAATTCAGCCCAAGCCAATCAGCAGCTAGCTCTCCCTGGTGATGGTCACTGATTCATGGACAGATGTATTTCTGGCATTTACCAGGTAGGAGTGAAGCTAAGGACTTTAATTTCCAGGTGTCTAAAGAGTCATTTCTTTCCTGCTAGAAGCCAATGAGGAGGCAAATGCTTCTGGAAGATTCTAGCTTTTGCCATCCAAAGTCAGAAAAGGTAAGCCTAAAAGAAACAAAATAAAAAAGTCACTCACAAATTATTTTTGGTGAGCGCCTTAGTCAAATTATGCTTCAAGTTGGCCCTGATTCTATGTTTTTCAGTTACAATGGTCTATGCAGTCCTTTGTTTTTAAAGTTAGAATAGAGCTCTCTGCTGATGGCATAAAGTTTCAGTTCTTACTGGCTTTGAATTATGGGAAACAGTAAAAGGATTTCTAAGCTTGTTTGTTATCTAACCCATATGAGATTTGGGATGGGGAAACACACACACACACACACACACACACACACACACTCCCTTCAAACTATATTTTCAATTCAAACCAGATTTATGTCCTCTATGCCCTAGGTATGTGCACTCTAGTGCTCAGTGTCTATAGAATTCTTTACTACAACGCAGCTCAAGTTTCATGTTTGTTTTATTTTCTGATACTTACATTAGCTTAACCACAATGCAGATATTTCTCATTAACCATTAAAATAATCATGGTCCTATATGCCAAAATCTCCCCATATTACAAACACATGCCCAATAGTCATTGGTGGCCTTTCTTTGTTTTTATTTGCACATTTCATACCCAGCTTCCTTGATCACAAGTATGCACATAGAATAACAACAGTACATGCTCACCTTTAAATATAAACATATTGAAAGTTCAAGGTTTAGCAACTCAGAGATTTGTTTAGCTTTAACTTGCAGCAACTAGATTCTAAAAGTAGATTAAAACATGACGATTCTCATATCTGTAGTGACCAAAGCTTGTCATTGCCCTATATATAAGTGTTTCTCTTTTCCAACATTTACTGAAGTATAACTAAATAATTAAAATTATGTTTGCTAAGGAGCACAACATAAAACACTATTTTAAACAGTCTGTACACATTACTTTACATGCTTTTCTTGTTCTTAGCAGTTTGTCTAGCTTAAAATTGTTATCTTTTTAATCTTTTCATTTGAAAACATGGAGTGGGTAAAGTGTATTCATCCAATAGGCAAGTAAACTTCATGTCTCTACTACCTGGAAGTGATGGCAAGATAGCCTGGACCAGAGAAAAAGCCCACAGAAAGGCCAGGGTAATTTATGTTCATTGGTGGTGAAAAGACAGTACAAAAGCTAGCTTTTGTTAATCAACTAGATTTATGAGGGAAGAAGTAGAAATATAGTGACCTTATGAAAGATAGTGTCCCATCATGATCCAGGAAGTCTATAGTGGCTACAGTAGGCAAGCGATCCAGAAAGTAAGTGAAAAAGAAAAACAGTGTCGGATGGGATCAAGGAAGCAGTGATGGAGCATTCTTAGTGATAAAATCATTCAGCTCTGTTTCACACAAATAACTGGCTACTGGAACATAGAGAGGTAACTCAAGGGCCCCTAATTAGTTGGCACACACTTCTTGTACAGTCAGGAGGATAACTGAAAACTAAAGCACTGGAGCAAATCAATGCAGGGACCAGGACTATCTGTGGTCACCAGGTCCCACTTAAAGCATGACCTTAAATACATTGTTACGTGCTATGATTAGCTACATGCAAGCCTAGGATTGCTGATACTTATTTTAATGCTTTCAATTAACTATTCCATTTATTTGTAAAACCTTATGTTAAAGGCATTTTAAAAATCAGGAGTTGAGTTAAACCCTTCCTAAAAATATATAGAAATCCTAGTACTTCTTCCCCATGTCTCACCTGAAATTATCTTATTTGGAAACAGTGACTGCAAATGCAATCAGATGTCACTCAGTAATAGGGAAGGACCTTCACCCAACATAACAACTCTCCTTAAAAAAGGAAAGACAGACACCTGAAGGTAGATCACTTATATGGTAAGGAGGCAGAGAAGTGTTACAGCCACAGAACAGAGGTCTGAGGAGTGATTGATCAATAGCTAACTTCACACAGCCCAGAGAGATTGATTCTCTCTACAGTTTTAGGGAGAACATAGTCCTGATGACACCTTGATTTTTATTTTTCACTTTTAGATATCAGAATTGTGAACAACAAAGTCTTTTGTTTATTTATTTGTTTCAAAACACATAGTTTACATCAGTTTGTCATGCATTCATAGGAAACTAACAGACAAAAGCACCATGTTATATATCATCAAGTCTAGGGTACGTGATTGTAAAATGCACCCTGACTTCATTTATGTATGTTTAAGAGACGAAAGACAAATGCAAATTCAAATTGGATATGCTGTGGATTAAAAGATGCAAATCTACTTAAAACTTTAAAAATCATACCTAAGGACTTATAAAGTAACATACCTGAGTTCTAGCAGCTCATTTTGCAACTAATGTTTGGATGAATATCATATGAATAGAATATCTAATACGCCAAGCACTGTAACAGTATTCTCCAGTCTGTGCCTAAACAGATATCAGCTCATCCTACACACTGTCCGATGAATAACGTGAGAAAAAGATGGCACAGAAACATGCCACTTTGATTATAAGTACATGATATTCATTTGTATTACCACACAGCACCAATCCTTACCTGCTGTAGGGAGCTTGTTAAACATATTTTTTTTTCCAGTTTTGGGACAGCTACCTGAAATAGTATATAGTTTAAAATTATAAAGAGAAAATGAGGACAACTTGGATAAAAAGAAAGTAAAAACAATGTACAATGTAGTATCTCACCACTTATTAGTATTTCTATATATTTAAGTATTGCATTGTTCAATTTCCCCCAAAGTAAAAGAATATGGAGGGTAAACAACCAATGCGCATGTGTGGCTCCTTCTCTGGATCTAGGAGGCAAGGGAATGGGTGGTAAAAGGAACTGGGAAGAACATAGGTTTCCTTGTTTATAACCTTTAAAAATGGGTGTTTTGTCTACAAGTATGTCTGTGCACCATGTGCATGCCTCGTGCCCATGGAGGCCAGAAGACGGCTTTGTTTTTTGAATTACCACTGAGTGTAGATGGCAATTCTTAGAGAAATAGCTGGTTTTGTATTGGAGACTGAAGACATAATCAGGTACATGCACTCAGGCACACACACACATAAACATAAAATTAAAGAAGTAAATATTTTTGAAAGAAACATAAATTAGCATTCATTGACTGAACCAGGTTGCAAAACTACACAAAGTTAACATGCTCAGCATGTCCTACTATGATATAATGGCATGGATACAATGGCACCCATGTATAGAGTTCTTTTTAAAGCTGTTTAACTTGGATCCTCCCATGAACATTCATTCAGGCAGAATCAGAAACATTCTGTAAGACAAGCCTGAACGGTTCCAAACTGGAAATTGCATCAAAGCAAAATACAAATGGGAAATTGCTTTTGACTAAGAAGTTAAAAATACAGTACATCGGAAGCAAGGTGAGTGATCATTGATCTGTGCTTAAATTTTCAAACCAGGTAAATTATGTGTTGGAAAAAGAAACAGCAAGAAAGGATGGTGGACAGGGAAGAGTGAAGGCAATATTGGTATCAGCTTGAGAGCTTGTTGACTAAGGTGCAGAGCTCTCATGTAATATGGTTTGTGTGCAGTAGATTTCAAAGTCTTCGTGATTTAAAAGGATTAATATTCTTCAAAGCCACCAATGTACATACTTTCAAAATTGCAAGTTCATGCTGATAATTCTAGTTCAAATCCAATACCTCATGTGTTTTCCTCACCTTCTCTGTTTCATATTTATACACTACTTCTTACATGGTGTGGATACTGAATCCCCATAATACTGGTGAATCAATTCATTTGTTCTATCCTATAACATAGAGATCCTTATTTTAATGTGTTATAAGATAATACATTTTATTTTCCACTAAGATTATAAACTCAAAATCATATGCTTTTACATTTTTTCAATACTGAAGTTGTGGCTCATCTGAGCTCTCCTTTTCTCCCTTTCCAGTCGATTAAACATAACCATTTTAAAGACCATTGACTACATAAAACTCCAACCTAAGAAAGCAAATTGCAAAGTCACAACAACAAATAATCCAAAGGATGCAAATTGAAACAACCCATGCATAAAGATAGAAACATGGTAATAATTAGCACAGGCCTTACACTTAATCAAATTTATCACATCCCAAGAATCAACCAGTTAGCATCTCTGATTGGCTCACACGCATGGTGTGCCATGGGAATACAGTTCCCATGGTGTAAAATAAGGCAGAAAAATGAGTAATATGCAGGCCATGGGTCACAGCTCCAGTGGCAGATGCTTCACCTGAAAGTAAAAGTCACAGGGAAGGAGAAAATAGACATTTTATAGTCACACTGTCTCTTCTTTCTTCATCCTTAGTGCACATCATTCATTCATCGTCCTATTTTTTCAAGGATTACAACTGCTTCACCAATGTTCTACATCACCACCATCAACAATCAATTAAAATATGTAAAAGTTGCATACTATGAGGAATATATATGTGTGTGCATATGTTCATACACATATACTAAATGTGTATATGACATATACACATACCCTATATAATTAAAGCAGGTAGTGTCTACTTAGAGGGAGGATAGAGTCCAGTGGGAGTATGTAGCAGGGACTGGTGGTATTAATTAGGGCATGAATATGAGCAAAGGACAAAATATGTATGAAAATGTCATAAAGAGACCTATTATTTTGCATGCTAACCAAGAACAATTTGATTTTTTAAGTAGTATATCCACTAGACATTTAGGATGAAGTACAGGTGATTAATGTGACAAGAAGAATAGCTTCTAAAGTTCCCTGGCATGGTATTAGAGATGTCATTATAATACACGGACACTTAATCATGTAGATTGAAAATAAAAATTTGTTTTGAGAAGCTAATGAAGAAAGCATTACAACTTCCATATTCTTATTACAGATCAGGCAAGAGGTACAAATGGAGTGGGAGTTGCATCAGGAAAATGTGAGAGGAAGCTGGGCTGGCAGCAACCAGACAGGACAAACAATGTTCACTGGCTGTTCAATCAGAATGCACGTTAAAAGAAGAAAACAGCAACAATAATTTCCCTTTGCTTTGCAGCAGGGATCACATCTGTATATGATACTGCAAGTGCTTAACTGCTTGCAACATGAGCAAAGCAGGAGGCTGCCCCACCTTGTGAGTTGCTGATTGGGATATCATAAAAACAAGTCTGAACCAGAAGGCTACAGAGCTATCATTTCATGGGGTTGGTTGGTATCTGCAAACCCAAAACGTTTGAAATAAATTCAAGGGAATTCTTGAGTATAGTTTCCTTATCTGGTTCTTTTGTAAATAACACCCATGCTTTCCCTCTCTTTGAAATTCTACTAAAATATTATTAGTTATCTTCAAGTATAAGTTTTTACATGTTAAATGGGATGCAACATAGAGCAGTTTAAAGTTCTATGGGAAACGATGGGTTTGAGGAAATCTTAGTGCAGCATTTTATTTGCAAAATGCTTTTTATTACAAACATCTCACAAAATTACCCCTCCTAGTATTCACAGACTAGATTGCTATTATGCTATGTATTTTAAAAACTAGTCAGAGAGCTAAGTCCTATTCAAGTGAACTGAGTTTTGTGTTCTTTTGAACTAGACAATCAGAATAACTTGTTCAGAGTTCTATAGCAAATAAATCACCTAGTGATGATAACCAAATCCTCAATCCCAGAAGCTCCATCGCAGGATCAAAGTTGGCCTTGCATAGTATTTCATTGATTTGGAAACACTTTTCATTTGAAAAATTAAATTTCCCCCCCCCAAAAAACAAACAAACAAATGCCTACCTCTTGTTTCAGTTTCCTATGTTCCCAGCATTGCTATATTGTTTCCTAAAGTTTATAAATGTTCCCTAAAATAATGAGTTTTATATACCTTTCTGAATTTATGCCACATTATTGTTATCTGATTGCTCTTTATTGTTATTTATTTATTTATTTTAGAAACAATCTTATTTTACATATCAGTGTCCCCATTCCCTCGCCCTCCTATCCTCCCATGCCCCCCACCGACCTCCCCATCCCAGCCCCCACCCACTCCACAAGGATAGTGAGGCCCTCCACAGGGGACCACCAATGTTTCTCACATAATTTGGGGGGAGGGGAAAATAACATATATTGGCTGTCTTCAACCTCTCACTGTCCAGTAACTTCTTAATTCAGTAACTTTTGTTCAAAGCCAACTGACTGGCATGCTCTATCAAATTTACTAAGACTTAATTATTCATCTTAAGTCCAATGGCCATATCATGACCTTTTCATCAATCATCTGTTGCAGATCTGTTTGCTTTGTTGAGTTTTCCCTCCTCGTCCTCCGCCCTTCTTTTGCTTACTTGCTTTTGTTTCTGTCCTAACCTTTATCCCTTTCATGGTCACACCTGGCATGTCTGTTTTTTGAGTGCTGCCATTCCCGGATTCCAGCCTCTGTCATTGCTCTTCTCATGAAAAATTCCTCTTCTTTTTTATACAAATTTTTAAGTAATTATTTTCCTCTATATGTATGGGTACATGCACACATGCATGTCTGTGCACCATTTGTTTGCCTGGTACCTGCTGAGGTCAGAAGATAGTGTCAGATCCCTTGGAACTGGAGTTACAGATGCTTGTGAGCTACCATGTGGATGCTGAGAATCCAGTCTGGGTCATTAGAAGAGCAGCCAGTGCTTTTACCTCTGAGCCCTCTATCTAGCCCCTACCTACTATCAGGGTTTCAACTTCTGTGCCTTAGTGCTTTGTCCTGATGAGGGTCTCCATCTGTAACTTCTTAACCAGATTTCAGACTTGACACTTCCAATCCTGTAAGATAAATCCACATGCAACATCTAAAATTCACTTTACCCTTGACTGCTCTTCCTGTGTCTTCTATATCACTTAAGTAAACAATCAGTTGCCAAAGGTCTTGAATCTGAGAACTTTCCTCATTTTCTCTTTGCCCCCAGTCTTCCTGTTCAACTAATGGATACACTCTGTCACCTGCAGCTTTTAAGTATTTATTCATTTATGTTTACTCTATCCTCCACAGTTGTAGTCTCACAGTTTTAACTATGTCCTAACTGAGTTTCTTGTTTTATGTTGAGTTTTTAAATTCATTCATTACCCCAAGGTCACCTGACCAAAGCAAAAAACCTGATGTTTCTTTTCTCCTTGCAGTCACAAAACTTCTGTGTCATTACAGAGTACAGCCTGACTTTATAAGCATGGGAACCAGGGCCTTTATAAGCAAGGTTTAGTCTATATTGTCAAAGACTCTTAACACTACCCACCTCACTACTTAAAAATACCAGTGTATTTAACTTCTCATCCACATGGAATTTCACCAAACCACAGCTGTTGGCCACATCTCTAATACTCATCAGATCTCTAATTTTTTTAGAAGTAGATACCTCTGTTTCCACTATGCTTCTGCCTTATGAGGGCATGGTAGTTCTTACCATCTGATTTGTTTAGACCAATGAAAAATAAGAAAAAAAACATGAAGCACAACTGACTGGAAACCTCAGGGAAGAGATATAGAACTTTTACATTCTTTTTTCTCCTGTGATGGCAAAAGCAGCATGGGGAAGGATCATCCAGTTGCTAATGCTGCAGTAAGGGCAATTTTCTAAAATCAACATAAATATGGATAGGAAATAGCCTGTGTTACTTTTACATCCAAAAAGGATGAGATCCAACATATTCTAACATATTTAACATCTATACCCTGTTCAAATCGTTCTATGTAACTGATTTCCTGCCTTCCCAGTCTACCAAAACTTTTAATCTGAATTGCCATTGTATTAATTCTTCCATATCATTCAGCTATTACCTGTTGCAGCTTTCCTTGTCCTGCCTATGCCCCACGGCCGGTTCAGCCCCAAATGATCACACAGAGACGCTATAATAAATATTAAACTGTTGGTGGGTGACTAGGGCTTCTTATTGGCTAGCTCTGTCTTAATTATTAACCCATAACTACTAATCTATGTATTTCTATATGGCCTTGTCTTACGGGAGAATGCCTGGTGTATCTTGTCCTCCCAGTCTCTACATGGCAGTGGTTGTGGCAGACCCTCTCTGCCTACCTTTCCCAGAGTTCTCCTTGTCTCCTAGTCCTGCTATCTTCCTGCCTCATTGGCCAGACAGTGTTTTACTCATCAACCAATAAGAGAAACACATATACAAAAGGGTTTCACCCATCAACTACCTCTTCTGCATTTCTACTGTATTGAATTGTCTTCTTGGAACTCATTCAACCCCAACAGCCTGAGATTCTTCAGAAAAGGAGAGGAATATGTTACAATGTATATCTTCTCTATTGCTTTGTGCCTAGTGCTTACCATGGGCATCTGTTGGTTATAGAATTAGTGCTCAAAAAATGATTATTCAAGTGCTTCAGATGAAGGGAGCAGGGAGTAAGAAGTGAATTTTTAAGGTTAATGGTATGGGTCACATGCTTTTCATATTGAATCCAACTCACAACTGCAAATAACTAAGAGGAATAGTATACTCTGAGTGTTCCACCATGTTGGTAGATTAACTTAGGGAACTTCAATTGTCTCTATGCCTATGTTTGCTCAATGTAAAATGTGGATGGTAATGTCATTTCCTTGATTGGGCTCATATAGGGTTAGCGAATAATTATAGGGCAAAAGTCTGTAATTCACATCAAATACTTATAGTAGTAGATAGTTAGACATTTGCCTTATAAAGTATGTCTGTTTGCATAGTGGTTATTATCAGTTATTTAATCCCCATCTTTACAAAGTGTATATTTGACTCAAATACATAACTTTTATGCCCTTTTGAAAACAAGATAGACAATTTCTCCTCAAATATCTCTTTTTATCAAAATACCAGCATTTTAACTACAAATTTGGAGACTGGAAATGCTCAGAATATAAAGGGAAAGGACACAAAAGCTTGGTCAAGCTTTGACCATGGCAGATGTTCTAGGTCTCTCTGACCTCTAGTTTCTTCAGGTATTATAGTTTCCATTATTTAGTAACATAAGAAGTCCTTCACATTGCACTGAAAGTAACAATATACATAAAGAGTCAAGCACCATACCTATTCATTCGGCACTATGTCATTTCTTGTTCCTATGTTTTATCATCATTCATCCTGTGGAAGGACTGTCAACAGTCCACATATGTAAGTAGTATTAATGATAGTCAATGCTATAGGAAAACAATATATTTATTTACCAGAGAGAGAGAGAGAGAGAGAGTCGCACAAACCAGGAGTTAGAAGCGTGGCTGGCTTCCAGTAGAAAAAGGAGGTTCCTTTTTCTTTCACTTCCTTTTATATCTACCTGTGTCAGTTTACATGTCCCTGCCCTCATTGGCGGATAGCTTTGTAGGCTATAACTCTACTTCTCCTCTGCCAGCATTCACAAGAGTGAGGTCAAATAGCCCCTTTGTACACTAATTACCCATAGTGCTGAGTACAGAACTGTATTAGTTGTTTCTCTCACCACAATATATCACACAGCTAAGGCAACTTCTCAGAGTTCAGGGGAAAGTGATGCAGATAGCAGTATTGTCAGTAGCTTGTGATATGGCTCATTCACCCAGATAGACAAAGAAGCAGAGAGAGACCTCTAAGAACCTGGGCTAGGCTATCACCCACAAAGCCTAATCCCTGGTGATCCACTTCCTTCAGTGAGACCCTAATTCCTGAGGGCTCCCTAACCTCCACCTCCAAACAGAACCATTAGCTAACCATTAAATGGGGGAACCTTTCTCATTTAAACTATTAAAAATGCTTGGTAAGCAGTTTTGAGACTTATACTGGCTTTTTAATAAAATGTGTCTCTTGATAGCCCAGATCAATATTAAAAATCTTACTGAGGGGACAGTCATGGATATTGTTGTCTTCCAACTGGAGCATGGCTGTCTTTGACAAGCCAGACCATACAATTGGTCTAGGAAATATTGTTGTTACCCAAACTCTTGGAATTTCCACCTATTCTGTCAGTGACTGTTCACAAATTCCACATATAAATATATCCAAATAACAGTGGGTGTGCCTTCTTGAACATAAGGTACTGACTACTGTATAGGCAAGCATCCAGAGGCTGGAAAACTAAAAGCATCTGGGATAAAAATCCATGCCCTGCTTTATGAAGGCAGTTCTGTCATACACAGGAGAAATAGCACAGAAACCTCCTGAAAGTGTTTGTCAAACACTGCAGGAGGCAATCAGAGACAGACCAGATACTACAGTATAATCTGAGGAATCCTGTCAGTCACCACAGAAAACCACCTGGAAACAATTTTAATGTAGAAATTTGAGAGTTTGGAAGCTGGTTACAATACTGTATTTTTTCCATATTTCATAATTGGACCAACTTTCAACAGAACTGAGGTGCTGGGAGCTTTAAAACAATCTAGAAACATGATAACTCATATAACAACCAGAAACGGCAGGGAGAAGAAAGAAAAACCTCCACCCAGAACATTGGGTGATATTCAGCATGCCACACAGAAGCCTCTCAACAGGTTCTAAACATATTGGTGCTGAGCTAAGAAAATTCCCAGTTCTCCTTTTCAGTCATTCTGAAACCCTCTGTGTGGAGTGACAGTCAATTGGGAACCAGTCTTTTATCCTTGATAGGATGTCTGATTTGTTTCATTCGACATTTGGATTCTGAGATAATTGCAGGTTTCTCAAATCACCACAAGAAATGGGAATCAAAGACCAACCTTCATCCTACATGCTGATGAGGTGCTACTCCCAAAGGCAGGGTTTCTCCAGACCACAGCTGCATTTAAGACTTACGGCCACCAATGGTGCTCTCAGCAGCAAGATGCCAAACACATTCAGTCCAGGGGCCGCAGAATCTCCCCTTCCAGAGGCATTCATTTTATACCCACTTCATCAAACAATGAGGTTCTAATAAAAATGTGGGGTTTTATAGAAACATTTTCATTAGCCAAAATAAATACATCCATACAGTATGTCTTAGGTAAATTGCTCTTTATTTAGTTTGCATTTTGCTTATTTTGCTAGGCTCAAGAGAAATTTTTTTCTGGCAAAAAGAGAGAAATATTCAGAAAGAAAACAAGGGAGAAAAAGAAACAGTTGCTGGAATATTTTATTCAAACTTCCTCTGAAACTTTATCTGGCAAGTCATGTCAGAAAACATAATGCATAATCTGCTAAAACATTAAAAATAAGAATTTTATTATCAGCCTCTACGTCCTGACTAGCACTTTCTCTTCTAGCTTGTGAAGCCAAATTCTACACTGACATATGCTCTTTCTCCCACAGTCTTCCTAGGTTTCATGACCCAAGGAGTTATTCCAAGATTTTAGAAGTTGGATGACTTCTGGGTCCATCATGTGTTTGGTGAGAAATACCATTATTCTGTGAAAGGAGCAGAACATTAAGAACTAATTCTTCCTAGAGTTTTTCTCTGATGCAAATTATTAAATTTTAATGGTGCCTTAGAAATATTTATGTCTTACCTATGCTACTTAATGAGACAGAATAGAAGAAGAGGGAAAGGGGAAATTTTAGGTTTTGAAATCTGTCATTAAATTGGTAATTGAGGATTTGAATTTCACCTGCATGCCCTACTTGCTGCCTGAAGGGTTGATGACAACTCTAAAATCCCTGTCCCCTTCTCGTGTCCTTATATATTTGATATTGGTTAATATATGCATAATATATGTGAATATGTGTGAGTGTGTGTTTAGTTTGTATGTATGTATGTGTACCAGATATAGGTCTAGTGCTTCCAAGACTGGAAGAGGGTGCTAAAACTGCTGGAACTGGAATTACTGGTTGTAAGTTGCCATGAGAGAGCTGGGAACCAAATGGGTCCTTTGCAAGAAAGGCAAATGCTCTTAATGGCTAAGCTGGTTTTAGAGATTTCCCCCCACAATCATTCTTAAGCATTCATTAATCCCTTGGCTGGCAGTGGTGGCAATGGTGGCAGTGGTGGCAGTGTGTGGAACCCAGCAAATCATCCATGGTCATTAGTTTTGTTCATGTCACTGTTTGTATTACTAGGTTTCTCACAGCACAGCATTGTAACATGTTATCTTCCTGCCAGCTGCCTGAGCCTTCTGAGCTTTCTGAGCCCCCAAATAACACACAAGACACTATATTAATTAAGAAGCTGTTGGCTGTTTGCTTGGTTTCTTATTGGCTAGCTCTGACTTGATTATTAACTCAAAATTACTAATATATGTTTTTATAAAGGACTTATCTCCCCATGATCACTTGGCAATAACCATTTTCACTACATTTCCCAGAATCCTCCTAGACTTCTAGTCCCACTTAGCTTGCTTCCCTATTGGCCAACAGTACTTTCATTCAACAACATCCAATAAGACAACATATGCATAGAATGACATCCCACATCATATCCTCTTTTCTGTCTAAATAAAAAGAAAGGTTTTAACTTTAACATAGTCAAATTATATATAACAGAACAGTTATCAAGAAAGAACTATAGTTACAATATTTTGTCCATAAACAGTAAGATTTAAAGAAAGTATCATCTATCCTATCTTTGTGAGTCTAAAGTCTTATATGTAACTTATCTTTTATCATAACTAAGGAAAAATATAACTACATCTATCTGTCTTAAACTCCACCAAAGACCACAGAAGGATAATATATAAACACTAGAATTGACAGACACATCTTAATACCTGTACAGTCACCAGAAGTTGGGGCATCCATCTTTAGCCCATAGGCCATAGTGTGTCTGGAAGACTTCTCATCAAAGCAGGAAATTTTAAACTGTCCATCTGCATTAGCAGTCTGTCAGTCATTTTTCTGTGTCCTGCAGAAAGTCTGGAAGACTCTTCCATGTATCAGGAACCCTGAAGGTCTGTTCAAATTCAGTAGTCACTTTTCTGTGGGTCCTGCATGTCCAGAATACAGCAACAGTCAAACAGTCTAGGCAAGAGCATTGCCTGCTCAAATGGTTAATCTTGCCATGTTGAAAGCAAACTCCATAGTGAGTTTCTTCAATGCCCATCTTCTTCTCAGATGTAATTGGTGCAGCCAGGAGCAGACATTTCTCATTGTCAAGAAAAACCCTAAACCATTTTAAATGCCATTTTCTGAAGGTCTTTGACTCAACTATATCTCTGTATCTAGAAAACCTAACTAACTTAACTATAAATTCTGACATTATAAGTAACTATCTATGATCTGTATTTAATTATGCATTACATTTTAAAAGATCAGCATAAACACAATACTTAAACAAGAGGAGAAATATGCATATCACAAAATTAACCTTGAATTTGTATCTATAAATGAAAAACCATACCAATACAAAGTATTCATTTCCATACCATATTTCCCCTTTTACCTTTAAAAAGAGATTGGTTGTGACCATTAACCAATTATAAGCAACCCCATTTAAATGAAAACAAAGATTTATAAACAATATTTGGGAATTTGGACATTGCCCATTCTAAACTGCTTCCTGCTGATAGGGGGCACTGTTCATACCATGGGGATCATGACAAAACACAGAAACCTGTATAGGTCCTTGTTTTTGTGGTTTGGATGGCTGTATCGTCCCAGCTGTTTCAGATGCTGGAGTGAGGAATATTTAACATTTCTGTCCTTCCTGTAGCAGGATTTCCCCCTCTCCTTCTTCATATTTGCACACATGACATTCAGAGATTAAAATCAACTTTACATTCTTACAACCTCATGTTATGCAGGCTGCCCTTAGAAATAATCAGGGCCAAGCAGAACTTCTCCATGTACTTCCTCTGAGCCATTCTATGGCACCTACAGAACAGTAAAAAGCAGAGCCCCATGCCTGTTCATCAGCTACAGCAGCCTATAGAACACAGAAAAGAAGTCATAACTGTTGCAATTCAAGAAAAGCAGCTCGTGAGAGTAAGATGACATGAGAGAGGGTTCAAGCAGAGGGTATTTTGTTAATTAGGGAAAGGGATCATAAAAAGGCGAAAGGGGAGAGGGGAGACCAGCCTCTAGGGACAGGAGCAGTGGGAGAGAGGAAAGAGGAGAGAGAGAAGTGAGAAGGAGAGAGAGAAGAGAGAGACAGGGAGAGAAAGAAACATAGAGAGCAGGATAGGAGGTGGGCAGGGCCCTTTTAAAAGGGAACAAAGTGTATGCACACATAGTGCTCTTAGTGGCTGAAGCTGAGGGCTTATTCTGTCAGGACCCCAAGGACAGGCCAGGGCAGATGCCTGAATACTAACTAATAATAGCAATTTACCGGACAATATACTACACCTTAATGTGTATGTTTTTTACTACCCAAAAAGTCTATGAAACAGGGAGATCATCACCAGAATAGAAATGAAAAAATGATGTTCAGAGAGTTTTTTTCAGTAGTTTTCTAAGGTAATACAGAAAGTATGTAGACTACTTATAACCCCAAAGGCTATGTTCTTCGTAGATATAGAAGCAGGAGAGAGAAGCAAACATTTTCTCTGATTTTAGAAAAAAAAGCTCTGCGACATTTTAGAGATGAAGATCTGCTCATGAAATACATGGAGATGCTATTTTCCTATGCTACATTCAAGTGATAAGAATGGAGGTCTGTACCATTGTGAATTAACCTCTCCTAAACCTGATTTATAAAAACAATGCCCTAGTTAAGTTATTTAATATCTTCAATAGCTTCACGTCAAAAGGAATATATCTTGGGGTGGTGAGATGGCTTAGAGTATCGGTTGCTTACAGAGGACCTAGGTTTGATTCACAGCACTACATGGTGGCCCATAAATGCCTGTAGCTCTAGTGCCAAGGGATCAGATGCCTTACGCTGGCTTCCAAAGACACCAGAAATGTACACTGGTATATACATACAGCATAAAATAAAATAAAACAAAAGTTTTAAATAGCATACATATATATGAGATCTGAAAATATATACATATGTATATGTATATATATATAGATGATCTCTCTCTCACACACACACATATATACATATATATATACATATATTGAAATTGAGATCTGAGGCTTATTTTTCAGAGATTTGCCCCATTATCATCATGGTGGGAAACACGCCAGTGTGCAGGCAGACATAGTGCTGGAGGAAGAGCTGAGAATTCTACACCTTGATCTACAGGCAGCCGAGAAAGAACGGACTTGAACTTCTGAGACCTCAAAGCCTGCCCCACAGGGAAATACTTCCTCTAACAAGGCTATGCCTCCTAATAATGCCACTCCTTATGGGCCTAAGGGGAACATTTTTATTCAAACCACCACATTCCACTCCCTGGCCTCCATAGGCTTATAGCTATCATAATACATTTAATCTAACTTCAGAAGTTTCCATTGTCTATAATAGTCACAATATTTTTTAAAAGTTCAAAGTGTCTTCTGAGACTCATGCAATCTATTAACTGTAATCCTTTGTAAAATCAAAGTGTAGATTACATACTTCCAACATATAATGACACAGGATATGCATTACCATTCCAAATGCGAGAAAAGGGGAGTCTAATGAAGAAATACTAGACCATAGCAAGACCAAATAGCAGCTGGGCAAGCTCAAATCTCTGCATTTCCAAAGTGATGTCAAAATGCTCTTCAGAACTCTAACCCCTTTCAGCTATGCTGACTGCAAATCCTTTTTTCTCTTGGGCTGGTTCCATTCCCTGATAGCAGCTCTCCTTAGTAGGTATCCCACAGCTCTGGCATCTCTTACGTCTTGGGTTCTCCAAAGAAATCCAGGCTTCATTTTAACAGCTTTTCTAGGCCTCCATTCAGGGACATCCCTGAGACATGAATGGCCTTAGTGGCTTTCCTTAGTTGATAAGGAAGAGTCCATAACCATTTTCTTCTATCTTCTTTTTTTTGGGGGTGGTTTCGAGACAGGGTTTCTCTGTATTGTTTTGGAGGCTGTCCTAGAACTCCCTCTGTAGACCAGGCTGGCATTGAACTCACAGAGATCCGCCTGCCTCTGGGATTAAAGGCGTGCCCCACCAACGCCCGGTTTTCTTCTATCTTCTTAACTCTAAAGCTAACCCACATGGCCAAAGGTGCCAAGTTCTACTGTTTGTTTGGGCAGGGACATGGCCCCTTTGTTCATTTATATCTTTACCAGCTTCCTGTTTTTGATGGCTTCCTTTGCTGCTCAAGCTTGGCTGTACTGGAACTTTCTCTGTAGACTGGCCTGGCCTTGAATTTAGAGATTAACTTGCCTCTGTCTCCTGATTTCTAGGATTAAAGGCATGTACCACACACCTGTACCTAAGCTGTTTTAATTCCTTTTCACGGGATGGAAACTTAGTTTGGTGGGGTCTTGCTCTGAGGTCACCACTCCTTATATTCCATTTAACATCAGGTTTTTGTTTAATCTGTTTATATCCTTGAACACAGGATTTAACTCCACTTCCTGGTGCTCCTTGTTTTCTTGAACTATACATTTTGTATTTTCCTTGCTTGGCTTGCTCCTTTTCATTATAGATCTTCATAAGAGTGAACACTAATAACCACAGGACAAAGTTAATACCAGGATGTTTTGATATTTCCTCTGCCAATGTAACTAATCCAAAACTCCTCAATTTAGCCTCAGGCAGATGTTTTGGACAAGGGCAGAAAGCAGCCATGTTCTTTTCCAAAATATCACAGAAATGGTTTCAGGTCACATACCACCTCTTGAGTCAGATCCCCAAGGTTTAAATCAACTTCAGAGCCACCAGCTTTCATGGTCCTACAAGGGTGGCCAATTGATCAGCACTTAAAGTGTTTAACTGTTTTCCTAATCCAAAGTCTCAAAGTCCACATTCCTCCAAACAACAGCACGGTCAGGTCTGTCACAGAAATACCCCAAGGTCTCATACCAACTCCATTTTACTTAGAGTTTCTATTGCTGTAAAGAGACACCATGACCACAGCAACCCTTATGAAGGGAAATATTTAACTGGGGCTACTTTACAGTTCAAAGGTTTGTCCTTTATCATTATGGTGGGAAACATGGCAGTGTGCAGGCAGACATAGTGCTGGAGAAGGAGCTGAGAGTTATACATCTTGACCCTCAGGCAGCAGGCAGAGAACTGACTTGAGCTTTTGAGATCTCAAAGGTCACCCCTCAGTAACATACTTCCTTCAACAAGGCTACATGCACTCCAGCAAGGCCACCTACTCCCTGTGGGTCCATGAGGGTCATGTTTATTCACACCACATTCAGGTAGCTAAGGATAACTTCAAGTTGGCTATATAGTCAAGGAAAATGACTTAGTGATTCTGATCTTCAGTGTGCTGAGATTGAAGGGAGTACTGCTATCACAAGTCATGTGGTGCCAAGGACTGAACCCAGGGTTCTGTCCACATTAAGGAAACACCCTAGTACACTAAGTAAGCTACATCCTCAACCTGATCCCAGATTTTAAATGTAGCTCATTTAAATTTAATTCAAGAGTGGGCCTGGGCAGTGGATCAGTGTTTATCCCTGGCATACAAATAGACATCGTGTATCCATAACACAATGAGGGATGCTCTCTCAGCCTGAACTCTTATGGGAGTGCCTGGCCCTGAGTGAAATGACAGACTCTAGATATCCCCTAGCTGAAAGGAAATGAGGATAGGGTGGGAGGCTGGGGGGTGGGGATGGTGGGGGGGTACGGGAGGAGGGGAGGGAGAGGGAACTGGGATTGACATGTAAAACAAGCTATTTAAAATTAAAATAATAATAATAAAAAAGAAAAATAAATAAATAAATTTAATTCAATGCTTTGCTAATCTTCCATATTAGAGGTCCTTTATCTGTTTCAATTTTAACAAGCATTTCTTGCTTCTCCAAATTCACAATCCAACTAATTGATCTTAGGCATATTGATGGCTAATATTTTTATATTTGGCATTTTGAAGAAAGAAAGCATATTTCAAAGCAAGTTAGTTCACTGGTAAAATTGTGTATACAATGCAATGCAATTCAATAACAAAGGACTATTATAAAATTCTACTTTCAAAGTCGTGGACAATATAGCTACTGGTAAGGGCAGGACTGCCTACAGCCTCCTAGGTGCTTTCATGCTTATGAAGGTTAATAAATAAAGTCATTTTGAAATGTGCTTAATTCTATTCATTTTATGTTCATAAAATTTCTTTGAAAATCATATTTAAATTTGTGTTGATACTCCTGGAATCCAGCTGTAGAGAGGGAGGAGTAATGAGCAGAGATCAAGACCATGCTGGGGAAACCCATAGAAATAGCTGACCTGAGCAAGTGGGAGCTCACAGACTCCAGACAGACAGCTGGGGAACCTGCATAAGACCAAGAAAGGCCTATTGAATGTGGGTGTCACTTGGGGGTCTTGGACAGTCTATGGGGCTGCTGGCAATGGAGGCAGTATTTATCCCTAGTGCATGAATGGATTTTAGGAGCCCATTCACTATAGAGAGATACTCTCTCAGCCTAGATACATGGGGTAGGGGCTAGGTCCTCCCCTAAATGATGCGAAGACTTTGATGACTGTAACGATAAGCAGCACACTTGTTGAGGGGATAGGTAACTGTTTATTGTAGAAAGTACTTACAAGAGAAAAAACTGGCAACCATGGTGATTCAGCAGCTTTCACCACAGAACTGGAAGCTGAAAAGAGAGTGTGTGTCTCTCCTGCATCGCCTTTCATTACCACATCTGTATGCACCTCTAGTCATGCCCAAAGTGGGTGTGGTTAGTGGCTGGTCCTAAAGTCTCTTCTTACAA